>NW_020954652.1:15925898-16326131 GCF_900497805.2 Vombatus ursinus
TGTGCCTCAGTTTCCTTCATCTGTAAAATGTGACCCTGGGGAAATCATCCAACCTCTCTGTGCCTCAGTTTCCTTCATCTGTAAATTGTGACCTTGGGGAAATCATCTAACTTCTTTGTGCCTCAGTTTCCTTCATCTGTAAAATGAATAGATTGGGCTCGATGGCTTCTAAGCTTTGGAGCTTCCTGCTCCAAATTTATGATCTTACGATCTTATTAGTTTCAGAGAAGGGAATAGTTGAAGAAATGAAATGGTATGGAGGGAGAGTGTATAGGAGAAGGAGTGCTAGGTTTGGGGTCAGAGAAACTGGGTTTTGAATCCTGGTTTTGTCACTTGTATGACCTTTTCATTTCCATTCTCTAGGCCTGGCTGGGCCTCAGTTTCCTTATTTGTCTAGCGAGGAGGATGGACTAGATCGTTTCTAAGGCCCCTTCTAGCTCTATGATCTATGATCCTAATGAGGTCTAGTGACCTCCTATACATGGCGAAAGCAAATGCAAATTCCTCTGTCATTTCCTGTCCTTGACAGCCTTGTTCCAACCTATCTTGGAAGGCTTTTTACTCCCCTTCAGACACTAAAACGTCTTGCCAAACTGGCTCATTTGCTCTTCCTCCTATATGACATCTTGCTGCCTTTGCACTAACGCTATCCAAAGTCTGGAAAATTCTCTCTTTTTTGCTGTTTCTCTTAGAATCCCTAGTTTCAACTCAACTCAAAGCTCAACTCAAGTATCACCTTCTACATGGAATCTTTACTGATTCCCCACAGCTACTAATGTCCCTCCTTCACATTACCTTGTTCTCATCTTGTCTATAATTATTTTGTGTCTATGTACACTTCCCCCTCCCCCACCACAATGTAAGCTTCTTGAGGGCAGGAATGATTTCATTTTTGTCTTCATATTCCCAGGGTCTGTCACATCATAGGGTTTTAATGAATGCTTTTCGATGGGTTGTTTGATGTTGACACAACTCTACCTCTTGCTTAAAGAATCTTTTGTTTGTTCCTGTAAGTTAAATGCGCAGAATATTTTAATGAAATTTTTTTCCAGGTAGGATAGCTAGATAAAAATTATATATAGTAAGTGGGGCATAAGTGGTCATGTCTCCAATGAGGCAAATGTTTTCACATTCTACTCTTGTGGATTCCCTTTCCCTGCTATGGCTTGTGCATGCTGTTTTGAGTGTCTGTGTGATATTGAAAATGATTATTCAATTCATAAGCAATTATTGACCACTTACTGTATGGGTCAAAGATGGTATGGTTGTTGTCCTTTGTTTTTGAAGAGGACCAAAATGACATTTCTGTGTTAGAGTCAAGTTACAGTGTGTCCACCTGGCTGATCAGACAAACAAGAGCTCAAAATGTTCTACCACAGGTTGGGTGCAAACAGTCCATATGAACCTTTGGAGTGGATTCTCTAAATTTGTGCATGGTTCAAGCACTGGGGATAAAAGGAAAGGATTCTCTGTCCTCAAGAAACTTACATTCCAATGAGAGAGACACCATGTACATGTACAAGACAATCCTAGAAGGGGAGACTCTCGTAGATTTAGGGACCAGAAAAAACCTCATGCAGAAGGTGATGCTTGAGCTGAATCCTGAAGGAAAACAGAGATTCCACATTCTGGAGGTAAAATGAAAGAGCATTCCAGGCACGGAAGATGAATAGCCAGTGCGAAGGAATGCAGACAGGGAATGGAACATAATGTCTGCAGAACTGAGTAGGTCAGTGTGAACCTGGGAAGCTCACTTAACCACTCTCAGCCTCAGTTTCCCCATCTGTAAGATAGAGAGAATAATAGTAACTACCTAACAGGGTTGTTGTGAGGATCAAATAAGATAACATGTCATAGGTTTTACAAACCTGAAGTGTTAAATAAATGTTGGCTATTCTTGCTGGACTGTAGAGAGTAGGGAAGGGAATTATGTATAAGTAGACTGGATGTGTAGGTAGGAGACAGATTACAAAGAGCTTTATAGACAGAAGAGTTGTATTTTATCCAAGAGGCAATAGGAAGTCATTGGAGTTTATTGATTTGGGAGGGGACATCCAGTTTGAACCATCTAATAGACAGTTGTGTTTGGACTTCAGGAGAAAGGCTAGGGCTAGACATGTAGATCATAATCAGGTATATAGGAATAATAACCAAACTCATGAGAGTGATGGAATATAGAGATTAGAAGAAGGTTAGGGCAGCTAGGTGGCGCCATAGTGCACAATGTGCCAGGCCTGGAACCGAGGAGAATTCAAATCTGGCCTCAGATGCTTACTACAACTCTCAGAAAACAGCCTCAATGTTTTGATGTAGTCTTAGACAAGGTCCTCATTTGAGAAGGTGGGAAGAGGGTACCAGTATTGGAGGCTCCAGGAGAAAAGACAAGGTCTGGAACAGTTGCTCTGCTAAGTGGGATAAAGCATCAATTGGGGGGCAGCTAGGTGGCTCAGTGGATAGAGCTCCGGCCTTGGAGTCAGGAGGACCTGAGTTCAAATCTGGCCTCAGTCACTTGACATTGACTAGCTGTGTGACCCTGGACAAGTCACTAACTTCGATTGCCTCACAAATAACAACAACAAAACAAAAAGCAAAAAAAAAATCAGTTAGGGAGAAGCAAAAAATATTATTACTTTGATGCAGTGAAGACCCATTTGAAATTGTATAGCATAAATTTATAGTGGACCCAGTCAACATGATGGTGTAACTTGACCCAAATCTCTTTAGCACCAATGTGAGTAGGAGTGGAGATCATAGATGGTGGGAATAATCTAGAAGTGGGGTTTGGTAAGGTGTAATTGACAATAGGATAAAGGACCAAGGTATCTGAGAGCAAAGGATCGTGTAGAACACCACTTGTTCACTAGGGAGTCAAGACTGGGAAGGGAGAAGAGTGTAGTCAGAGTAGGAGTGATGGCCTTGAAAAGAATTGAGGAATAGAGATTTTGTAGGTGATGTGAGAATAAAGAATAGGTTTAGAAGGAGCAAAGCATAGAGAGAGATGACATAATAGATTATGACGAGATAAAGCAAGTTCAGAGTTCTTGATCATGGAAAATAACATTTGAGGTTGATGGCAAAATCAACAGTGTGACCATCCCCCTCTGTACTTGAGATAATGTGGAGCACAACATGGAAGTTGAGTAGACTGAGATACCAGAAGGCTCTGCCTTGGTTTCCTCATCCATAAAAATGGGGATAGCAATAGCATTTACCTCTCAGGGTTATTGTGAGGATAAAATAAATGAATGTTTAAGTACTTTGGAAACCTCAAAGCACCATATATATGCTAGCTGTTATTATTAATGTGTTTTGAGGGAAAATCAACATCGTATCATATCTTGAGTTGACATGTACTGCTGACGCTATCTAGTACAGCCTCTTGTATTATATAGGAAGTCAGGGAGGCTAAGGAGGTTATGCCTTGTCCAAGATTATCTAAGTTATGGATGTCAGAAAAAAGGGTTTGAACATTTTTGTTGAAGTCTCCCAGTATGAAGTAAGGACTTGGGGGAGAGAGGAAGACTGAGCAGGAAACTGGATTCATTAAAAAAGGAGAGGGAACATGTTGGGCGATGCGGGTGGTGGATAATAGCCACCAGGCTCCGGATTGAGTGATTAATGGGCAGAGTGAAGGAGAAGAAGCTACTGAGTGAAGACCATCGAGGGAGAGTGTGGAAGGAGTGATGGAGATCAAGGACTATTCTGACTTCTGGCACAGAGTTGGGAGACATGATCCAAAGTGCGATGGGTGATAGAAAGGAGGGCTAGGCATGTACGTCCACAATGAAGGGGTCCACAATGAAGGGGTCCACAATGAAGGGAAGTTTGTGTTACCACATTACATCTGATATTATTGAATTTACTTAAAAAATCATTTATTAAGCACCTACCATGTTCCAATCACCATCCACGAATCAACAGATACTTATTCTGTATCTTTTATGTTCCAGGCATTGTTCTAGTCAATGAAGACACAAAGGAAAAGTTTAAACAATTCTGGCCTCTACCCGAAGCTGGAGGGAATACCAAATTTGGGTAAGATCTGGCCCTGCCCTCATGGATTTTAGTTCAGATCTGTCCTTCATCCCTCCTGTTGGCATTTGACCAGCTTTAGGTTTATGTCTCATGTCTTGAACTAGACAGCAAGTTTCTTTACAGCAGGGGCTGTTTATTGATTAGAGATTGAGGCTAAATCTAAAGTATTTTTTAAACTAAAGAGCGTGACTCGTCACTATTTGCTTTTTTACCCTGTGGATAGGAGAACTACTAAAGCTGCCCTGCTCCTAACCTTATGCTTCTGAGTCTTGGAGATTCAGCATCCCAATGCAACAGATATATTAATAACTATGAAAATATTTGTTGTCCGTCTCTGAGAGAGATCATTAACTCATTTCTGCATCCTCCACCTGGTCCCCTGGAAGCTGAGGCCAAAGGACGTTGATTGGCTTTTGATGGTGTGTTACAGATAGCTATTGGCATCTCTGCCAGCGATCTTTTCCCCCTGAACAAGGGTCAAGGGACTCTAGTTAATGATAAATATTCCTTCCTTTTTCAGAGCACGCGATGTGGGGCCCGGGGTAGTTTCCATGGCTGCGCTTGTAGGCGTCTAGATATAGAAAATCATTTGCTTTTAATCTCCTCATTTCTGTGTGTAACCAGAACGAACTGTGTGTTGCATATTTGTGATTATGCCGTGGTAGCTGCTAAAAAGAAGTCAGAATTAAAGGCAGAGTATAAATAGTGATGTCTGATATAAATAATAAATATTTATATAAATATATATTTTTGGAAGGGGTACAGGCAAAAAAAGAGAATGAGTAAATTAACATTTATTTCATTCCAATTCTTCCTTCATGCATTTGAAACAGTATCTTTCTGTCCCATCCTTCCAACAATAACAACGAGTTCTCTCCCCTACCCCCCAACCCCCCTTCCCACTTTTCTATCCTGGGAGGCTGGAATCCCATAGAAGCTCACAGAGTTTAGGCAGGTAACATACCTCCTGTAAGCTCCCATCTTCCTCGGTTTTCCACAATGTGGAGCTATAACTGCACCGTGCTAGAACAGAGTTCTAGAGATGGAAGCTTGAGTAAAGGACAGATAGAGAGAACTAACTAGAAGTTTCTGCTTGTAGATTGACTAGAAATGAGAAATCACTCCTGGGACCCAGCTTGGGAATCTCATGGTGCTGAAATAGGGCTTCAGATATTAATCAAGCCCGAGTGAGAGATGACCTGTCTGAGTAGCTTGCTCATGACAAATCATTTTTTTTTTTTTTACCTTAGGATACAAATCTTATCTTAAGGTAGTCTAGTGTATTTCTTTCAAAGAAGTGAGTTTTTCTTGATTCTCTTGAAAGGAGTATCCTCCAATTTTCCCCTCTAGGCTCAACACCTTGGTGTTAGGGGAAAGGAATGCTGGATTTGGAATCAGGAGACCAAGGTTCAAATGTTGACTAGGATATTGGGCAAATCATTTAACTCCCCTAGACCTCAGTTTACTTTATTGTAAAATGAGGAAGTCAGGTTCATGAACTAAATGTTTTCTTCCAGCTCTATATCTGTGATCCTATGATTCGTTACCTGTTCTCTGGACTGTGCTTTCTCCACCACTAGAAAGGAACTAAAAGAATTTGCTTGTAGACGCCTAAGGCTAGAATTTACAATCTATAAGTAGCTTTGGCACTGGGATCATCACCTGGTCTCTTAAATGAAATTTCTCAGATTAACATGGTGTGGGGTTCAATGCTAATGCCATATAGAGCGTGTTTTGTTTCTGGCTAATGTCCATCAGCAGTTCCTAGATCCCTCCACAGCTGTGTAGTTATTTTTGTTTTCAACCAAATGGTTTGTTTAATTTAGGAGTCTTCATTAGGGCCTGTTAGCTTGTTAAATGAATGTTAAAAATTAGCTTTGGGGGCCAAAAATGAATACAAGCCAGTTGATCATTTAGTCACATTCAACAATGAAGACTGAAGGGACATTTTAAATTCTTGGTTCCATTTGGCTGAAATCTATCATATTTTCCTTGAAGATAAAACTAGTAGGAACTTTAAGGATGCTGAATTAAGAAAATTTGCTATAGTTTATAGGAGTAATGTTACTCTCATGTTTTACTATTCTCTATTGTCCTTTTTTCATGTGTAATTCTTATCATTTTAATTTACCTTTGAAAAAATGTTTTACTGATCTTTTGAAAAATGATGCTATTTCCCAATACCACCCCAAATAAAATCTTCTTGTAAAGAAGTCATGCAGCTAAGCAAAGCAAACTGACATATTGACCATTTCTGGCAGTGTATATCTCATTCCACACCTGTATTCCCCCACCCCTCTACAAATAGAAGAAAGGATTAAAAAAAATTGATCATTGTCAAGAGTATAGGGTCACTTGAATTTTTGAATTCTGATGCTTTTCAGTATTGCTTTCCTTTATGTTATTGTGGTTATTTTATATGTTGTTCTGTTGGTTTGGCTTACTTGACTTGGCATCCATTTATAAAAATTTCCCCTGTTTCCTCTGAATTCTTCATACTCATCATTTCTTATGATATAGTGATATTATTCCCTTACCATGACATGTTCAATGATTTCCCAATTGATGGGTTTATTTACAGTTTTTTTGCTCCCACAGAGAGTGCGGCCGCCATGAATATTTTGTTATTATATAAGATTTTCTTTTTCTCATTGACCTTTTTTTTGGTATGTACTTAGTGGATCTCCAGGTCAAAGAATATGAACAAATTATTTGCACTTTTTGTATAATTTCAAATTGGTTTTCAGATGGGTTAGATCAATTTATAGCTCCAACATTATATTAGTGTGCCTGTTTTCCCACAATTCCAGCAGCACTTACTAATTCCATTTTTTAAAAAAATCATTAATATGATAAGCATGAGATGAAACCTCACAGCTGTTTTAATTTTTCTTTCCTTATTGTTAAGGACTTGGAGCAATCTCTTATGGTTGTTGATCATTTATAACTCTTCTTTTGAAAATTTACTTGTTTCATTTGACCATTTATTAGAGAATTCATTCATTATTGAATGAAGGCATAAAATGAAAAAATCTTAATAAATGATTTGATTTGTGATAGATATGCCCATTGCAACCATCTTGGAGAAAAATAGAAGTGCCCACCAGACTGTCCAGCTTGCCCTTCCTTATCTACCATAGCCTTTAAGATGGTGGCACTCACTTCCTCCCAAAGTTTTCATTATTTGTCTTTCAGCCACCACTCTTTCTTTACAAGGCAGAGTTGAGTACAGAATAGAAATTTCCCTACAAGTTATTTTGACCTTTTGAAAAGTGAAATCATCAGTAAGATAAGCAACAATAGCTCTCTGCTTTGTTTTCCTTGGCATAGGACCATCTGACAATGTCTGAGTGGTCAAGTCCCCCATCACTGCCATTCTTTTCCTTAGGGCCTGCTTTGCAATCTCTACATTGCATCCAGATCACATCTTTGTTTGAACTGGAGAGGCTGGATGGATTGGATAATTTGTTTTTCTAACAAGTCAGGCCTGTTACTGATAAAAATCCACTAATGTTGTTATTATCTGGTTTGGTATTTTTCTTCTGCTAATCCTCTAAAGCTTCTGTTCAGCGAACCTTGGAACTGGATCTAAGATACATCTTAGATAAAGATGCCTTTACCTAATTGACACTAAAAATCTATTGACTACTAATTTACTGATTGGTAAGCTTAGTGGTGGTGGGTAGCAGAGCTTTCCAGTAAGGACTAGACCAGTGAGGCACCTGCCTCGGGGGTGTAAAACTTAGACGGACAGAAAAAGAATATAAAATATGCATCTAATATCCCAAGCACCTCATGCCATTAGGATAAAGGAGAAGGAGGCACAATTTTGTTTTTCTATCTTGAGCACAAAATATGGAAGTTATGATGATGGTCAGGAGATCTTTCATCTTAATTTCCTTAATTTGCATACTCACCTTTTCTTGTTCTACTAATATTTTTGCTAGGTTCATAAAAAATGGTTACTATTTTAAGAGGTGCCATAAAATATATCATTCTTCTTTTGTGTGTGTGTGAGGCAATTGGGTCTAAGTGTCACACAGTTAGTAAGTGTCTATATCATTCATTCTTTAAAAATATTTGAAAGCCGACTATTTGCAAAATGTTACATATCCCCCAAAGAAGTGTACCATCTAGTAAGAGAGATGACATACACATAAATTAGGAGAGAGGGAGAGAGAAAGAGTAGAGTTCCAAGGACAGAGACTTCGAGGCCCCCACAGTTGTTGGAAGGGGCTGGGGGGGGGGGCAGGATAAGCAAAACAAACCAGGAAAGAAGACTGAAAAAGAGTGGCCAGCCAGATGGGAAGAGAAATAAGGAAGAGCAATGTGACAAAAATCATAAGAAGAGAGATTATCTAAGAGAAAAAGGTGGTTAACAGTATCAAATGTTGCACAGATCTGCAGACTGAAAAAAGTCACTGTATTTGGCAATTGAGATATCACTTGGGAAAGAGGAATTTTAATTGAGTGTTGGGGTTGGAAGCTGTATAGAAAAGGGTTTGAGGTGTTAGAGCAGAGGAAGTAGCGGTAATGAGTGAAGTCCACTGTTCTTTCTTTCTTTCTTTCTTTCTTTCTTTCTTTCTTTCTTTCTTTCTTTCTTTCTTTCTTTCTTTCTTCCTTCCTTCCTTCAAGTCACTCACAATCTAATGGGGGAAGATTACAAACGAGTGTGGACAAAGAAGAATCTTACAGGTTATATTGGAGATAATCTCAGAGAAAGTGAAAGTTTAATTGTGAAAATTCAGAAGACATATAGAAGAATAGTTTAAGGGAAGAAAATATCGTAGCACCTATTATGTGCCAAAGTATTATGCTAAACTCTTTACAAATAATATCTCATTTGATCCTCACAAAAACACTGCTAGGTAGATGCTGTTATTATCCCCATTTTACAGCTGGAGAAAATGAGGCAAACAGAAGTGATGAGATTTGCCCAGGGTTATACTGCTAGTAAGTCTCTGAGGCTGAATTTGAACTCAGTTCTTGTTGTCTCTAGGCCCTATCTACTGTACTAACTAGCTGCCTCTAAATTTGAGGAGTCTGAGAAGAAGGTATGTTCGAGTGAGTGGTTTTTAAAGTAGATATTATTATCTCCATTTTACAGATGAGGGAACTAATATTGAGATTTGCTGAGGGTAACACAGCTATTAGATAATGAAGGGTGGATTCAGACTTGGGACTTCCTGATTCCAAGTGCTTAAAACTCTATTCTGTTCTCCAAGCTATCACCTGAAGGTATAAAGACTTATGGGAATGCTGAGACGGGAAATCTAATTTATCATTTTAAAGATCGATCAAGGCTTCTTTGAGGGAGTGGTATGTGATGGGATTATCATTGGATGGTCAGAATTCAACAGGTAGAAATGAGGGTGGAAGGAGTTCCAGTTGTAGAAAAGGCATGGAGATGGGAAAGCATGGCGTATATTTAAGGAATGATAGTCTTAGTTGACTAGAGTATAGAGTACAAGAAGGTATGTGACATGAAGAAAGGATACAATTTTAAAAAATGGGAAAAAGCATCAGGATTCTAACCAATACATTCACCAATCTTGAGTGAAAGGGACTGATGGTGAAATATGCCTCCCATCTCTTGCTAGAAAAGTTGTAGACCATGGATACAGAATGAGGCTTATGATGTCAGATATGGCCAATGTATTGGTTTATTATTTTTAAGAGAGGGAAAGAGTTAGGGTTGGTTAATTAGGGTTGTTCTTTGTTACAAGGCAGGGTTCTTTGGTGGGAAGAAGGGTCATGGGGAAGTGGCTATAATGCTTTAAAAAGCATTTATTTTTTAAGAAGAACAAGGCATGGAGGAAAAATGGATTGGAGTGAGTGTGAATATCAGGTTAGGGGGTATCAGTAGAGATAGATTCATCAGGATGACAGCAGGGGTTTCCGATACTCATTTGAGATGCCATGGGCTGGAAATAATGCTGCTTTCAGGCCTCTTGATATCATGATATGTTGGTCAGCCCAGAGAGAGGATAAAAGACATTTCTGGTCCTTGAAAACATCTGAGAATTGTGTATTAGTAATGCATCTAACAGGGGCTTAGGATGCATTATGGAGCTGTTTTACATTGTCGACATCCTGTGCTCTTAGGTTAGTATTATGCTTTCCCCCCTCCAAATGCTATATATATGTATGTGTGTATGTGTGTATATATATGTATGTGTGTTATGGAAATGATTATTTTATTTAAGTTCAGGATAAAATAAAAATTAAAAATGTATATAATACATTTAGCACATTAGTCACAAAGCTGTCCTGCTTTTCTTAGTTTCTTTTTGAACTAATTATTTGTTCTTTGCATTTAAAAAATGCTTCATTAAAATATTCTTTTTTTGGGTATCACTATCATTACCCTTTCCTTTACTCCCCTCCCCGCCAATTGTCCCACCTCCAAAATAAAAATGAACCAAATTAAAAACAAAAACAGCCTCATAATTAATACACATAGTCAAAACAAATGCACACACATTGGCCATGTCTGAAAATCTTATCTCATTCTTCACTTCTAATCCAAAAGTGGGAGACATGTACAATTCAGGACCTGTACAATCTGGAGGGACTTCAGGGGAAAGTCGAAAAAGCATATTCAAAGGGAGAAAATGTGACTTATGAGGAAAGGGTAAAGAAATTAGGATTTTTATTTTTAATCTGGGGGAAGATTGAAGATTATTTACTCTTCCTGACTGTGTGAGAAGATAATAAATTGTTTACTACCTCCACTGAGAACTGAACAAAAGAACACTTTATATAGTATGGAATTTAGTTAAGGTGTGGAAGAAGGTAGTACTCTTTTCTTCACTGAGTCATGTCGTGCTCAGGTGCCTCTCATGGGTCCCCAGAAAGCTACCTCAGGTTTGAAGTATTTAGTGAAGGCCAACATTCATTCAAACCATTGCTTAGATGTCTCTACTTATGTATAGGCATACCTTGGAGATATTGCAGGTTTCATTCCAGACCACCACAATAAAGTGAGTCACACACATTTTTTTTGTTTCCCAGTGCACATAAAAATAACATTTACGCTATACTGTAGTCTATTAAGTGTGTAATAGGATCGTGTCTAAAAAGATGTATGTACCTTAATTAAAAATGCTTTACTGCTAAAAAAAAATGTAACAGTCTTCTGAGCCTTCAGTGAATGGCAATGTTTTTGCTGGTGGAGGGTGTTGTCTCGATGTTGATGGCTGCTGACTGATCAGGGTGGTGGCTGCTGAAGGATGGGGTAGCTGCAGCAATTTCCTAAAATAAGACACCAATGAAGTTTGCCCCATCGATTGACTCTTCTTTCACTTGAACACTCAGAGGCAAGTCTTACGTGGGAACAGATTGTGGTGCCCCAAAACAATTACAATAGTAACTTCAAAGATCATTGATCACAGATCACCATAACACATAAAACAATAATGAAAATGTTTGAAATATTGCAAGAATTACCAAAATGCGACACAGAGGCATGATGTGAGCACATGTTGTTGGAAAATGGTGCTGATAGACTTGCTTGACAAATTCTTTCTGGCTACTTGACGAATTTTTTCTTTGACCAGGAAGCTCTGAATTTTGGCAATGATATACCTGGGAGTTTCATTTTGGAGTTTTTCTCAAGAGATGACTAGTGAATTCTTTCTATTTCCATGTTGCCTTCTTTTAAGATTGCTTTAAATATGTCAAGACTCTTTTTTTTTTATTCATGGCCTTCAGATAGCCCAATGATTCTTAAATATTTTTCTCCTTGATCTATTTTACAAGTCGGTTTTTCTTGCTTTTTCTTCTATTTTTTTTTTCAGCCTTTTGACTTTGTTTTAATATATTTTTGCTGCCTCATGGAATGATCAGCTTCTATTTGGTCCATTATGTCATTTCCTTTCTAATCCTGATTTCCATAGTTTCCACTTCTTTTATATCCCCCCCAATGTTATTACATTTATAAAACAATTAAAAAAAATTAAACTCTTGTTTCACTTCTTGTAAGAATTCTAGTTGAGTTTGAGCCCAAATTATGTTTTTTCTCTTAGATATTGCTCATAGATGTTTTGAAGTTATGCTCCTCTTATGTGTTTGTGCCTTGAGTGTTCTTGCCACCATGACACTCATTATGGTGGAGTTCTTTTTTTTTCCCCCATTTTCTTGCTTGGCTTTGGGCTTGATGGCAGTGCTGAACTCTGCCTCACATCTGGAGAGAAGGTTGGGGCTGGTCCTTTTGCTACTTTCTTGGGTTATTTAATGTCGTATTGTTCCAGAATCTCAGGAACAGGTCGGGACCTGCAAGCTTTTAGTGCTCCCAAAGTGGTCTGAATCAGGCAAAATCTATCTGTGGTCTCCCCTGCTCCTCACCTCGTCTGAGCTCTGCAAGTTTCTGACATAGGTTGGGTCTGAACAAAAGTAGATTTCTGCTAGTCTTGGCTCCTCCCAGCCAACTGGAAAGTTCTGTGGGTGAGGAGTGACAGAATTCCAGATTCCCCCTGGTCTGGGTTTCCTGCCTTGGCTATTCCTCTGAAGGCTGGGCTAGATGCTGGAAGGGAAATCCTGCTCTAAGCTTGGTGTCTGAGCCACACTACTGCTACTGGCTTCTGAACTTCCTCCTTTCTCCATATACAACCCAAGGCCTTCCTGTTTGGGAAGCTACTTCCCTGTACAAGTCTCCTTCTCAGGCCCCCCAGATCTATGACCTGGATTGGTGCAGTGAATGACAAAGCTGTCAGTTGGCACCTGGCCCTGTCATAGTGGCCTGGTATGGGTCTGAGTTCTCCTCTTGCCCTGGTGTATAGTCTCTTCTTGGGCACTACAGTACTTCATGCATGGCATGATGCTAGGCTTCATTTAGGAGGAGGCAGTTAAACTGACCTTTGGAGGAAACCAGGGATTAAAAGAGGCAGAGATGAGGAAAATTCTAGACCTGGAGGAGACCCTTTTCAAAGGCATGGGGATGGAAGATAGAATGTTGCATGTAAAGGACAGCAAGTTGGCCACTCATGGTGGACTGCGGAGTGTGTATAGGGGAGTGATGTGTAATCATTAAGGGAAGGTAGGCTGGAGTAAGATTATGAAATGCTTTATATGTCATTCAGAGGAACTTATATTTTATCCTAGAAGTAAACTATATCTTCTTATATAGGAGAATTATGCTTTGAAGCTATCTCTTGCTTCTTTGTGGAGAAGAAATTGGGGAAGGGAGAGATCTGGGACAAAAAGACTATTATTGAAACAGTTCAAGTGAAAGGTGATGATTGTTTAAGGGAAGCTAGGTAGAGCAGCCGATAGAGCACTGGGCTTAGAATCGGGAAGACTAATCTTCCCCAGTTCAAATCTGATCTCAGACATTTACTAGCTGTGTGACCCGGGTAAGTCACTTAACCCAACATTACTCAACAGCATTCAATGAAAAGGCCTGAAAATGATGGGAAGATTTCATAGTTGGTATTTGGCCAGTTGTGAGTGATACTAGGATAAGGGGACAAAGAACTTGAGACTAGGAAGTAATTTAAATTTGAAATGGTTAATAATAGGGTTATAGATTTAGAACTAGAAGGCACCTTAGAGACTATTAATTCTAACTTCATTTTACAGATGAAAGAAATATGGCCCAGAGAGGTTAAGTGATTTGCCCAAGGACACACAGCTAATGGGCATCCAAAGTGAAGGCTGGAAAGAAGCTAAGTGGAGCGTTGATAGCTAAAGGAGAGTATTGAGGGATCGAGGGGCCAGAGGTCAAACAGTGAGATTGAAGTATAGATTTATGTAATGCATCGTCCCTTTGAGGCATATGGAGCAATTTAGAGCTGAAAGTACTTTAAAAGAATTGACTGGTAAAAGATATAAGATATTGCCTCTTCTTTTAGACAAACATTTTGATGCTTGAAAGGAATAAGAAAAGAATTTTGGTTTAATAAAAACTGTTGAAATATGTGAATATAGAAATACAATTTTCAAACAAGATTTGAGCAATTTAGGACAGAAAATGAACTGTGGCATAAAAATAGAGACTTAAATCATCTCGCAAATAATGTAAGATGATGCCTGATTTGTAGGTGAAGAGTTTAATGGTTTAAAGGGGCAGAGAAATCTTTCATTTGTTAAAGCAGGAATAGAAATATTTGTAAGGTTCAGTGAATAAGCTTATGTGATGGAGGATCATTTTGAGAAATAAGAATTGTAAGGCATTGAGGTCCCTTAGCTCATTTGCATGTAACTATTTTATAATTGAAGAGGGTAAACCTCAAAAAATAAGAAATCATAACTATTTGTAGACCAAGGGGCTAATTAGAGGACTATTGCTTTCATAGGGGAAAACTGGTGAGTTACTACCTCCAAAGTGAAGTCACTGAGTAGCAGGAAACTCTTTTAAGCCACTGAGGATAAATTAGCTAAGGCTGAGGTTGTAGTGGTCAAGGATGAATGGAAAGGAAGACTTTGTATGGAAAAAAGCCCTAGCAGCTGGAGCATTTAGTTGACAATAAAGCCCAATTGCCAGTTCCTGATGGGTTGACTAAAGACTTCATTTACTAAGCTGTATGGGAAGAGTACTTTCATTCCATCTGTTGCCCTTCAGTGTCACCTGTAGCTTAAGAGAAGTGAAGGCTCCCTAAGGAAGAAGAAAAAAACTTCAGAAGCAGATGGATTCATAAGTGAATTCTATCAAACATTAAAAGAAAAATTAATTCTCGTACTACACAAACTATTTGTAATATGAGATAAGAAGGCACCCTTTTAATCTCTTTCATGACATAAATAAATATGGCCTTGATACTTAAACCAGGGAGAGACAAAATGGAGAAAGAAAACTATAGAACCCATATCCTCAATGAGCACTGCTACAAAAAATTTAGATAAAATACTAGCAACTAGATTGTAAGAACATACACTGTGTATCATAGTGTATCATACACTATCATACACTATGACCACATAGGTTTTATTTCAAGAATGCAGGCCTGATCCAATGTTTGGAAGACTAAAATATAATAAACAAGAAAAGATGGAATCATAGCAGTATAGGGCTGGATAGAAGAATTTTAGAATTCATCATAGAAGTTGAACAGTTGAGAGTGATGGTCACATCAACAATGCACCTATCCCTGTGTGTGGTTGAGGTATAGTGAAGGTGTTAGGCATGAGAGATGAGAGGATCATGGGATAATAGATTTAGATTTGGAAGGGACTTTAGAAACTCTCAATTTCAACCTCCTCATTTTATAAATCAGGAGACTGAAAGCCAGGAAGATTAAATGACCTCCCCAGAGTCACAGAATTATTAAGTGTCTGAGAAAGGATTTGAGCCTAGGTTTTTCTGATTCCAGGACCATGGTACTATCCTCTATACTGCTTCTGAATGAATTGGGAGCCAAGATGTTCAAAGGAACATCACTATGAAATCCCCTACTATAAGGGCAAGAGCTGGAGTGGAGAGGAAGACTGTGATCCAGATATTGAACTCTTTGAGAAAGGATAGAGAATAATTTGTGGGCTAGTAAAAAAATTGCTATCAGAATATGGATAGCTTGAATCACAAAATATCTGAATAGTGAACCTAAAATTCGAAAAGATTACTGAGTGGTGGTTGAAAAGGGAGGATGTTGAGGTGGTAACGTTGAGTAAGAAGTAGTTTGCCTGTTCCTTCTTTTGGGGCATAAAAGAAGGTTGGTTTACTCCTGGCCAAGCATGCCATGTTTTCTGAGGCTGGGAAAATTCTGTATGTATTCCAGAAGATGGAAGGAACACAAGAGGAGGAGGTCTAAGAATTCTTGTTAATAATAAAATGAGGATTTGAAAGATGAAAGAGCACATTGGAAGGACCAGACAAAACTAGGTTGGGACTTGGGAGGATTAGGCTTGAGGCAAGGGGGATCAGGGTATGGGAAATGTTGGCAAGAGATGGGTGGTTTTTAGGGATCACTATCACTGGGATTGGGAGAAAAAGGTTGCTAACCATTGGATGGAGATATAGTACTTTTTGACTGATTCTCCTACCCTCAAGTGTTCTTTGAAAGGCCTAGAGTAGAGTTGGTTTTCTTCCAAGTACTGGAGAAGAAAGGAAATTCAGCTTGAGGTTAGTGGCCCTTTTGTACAGAGATTCTGGCAGCTAGAGGTTAGGTATCTGAGTCTTTGGTCCCGCCTTAGGTCTGTGAGGGGAGAGCTTGGTGATGGAAGCTATGGTCCCCAAAGTGATGAGCCTAGTTGCCTGATCCTAGGCTTGAGAGGTCTGGCATTTGAGAGAGAGGTCCTAAACTGAATCCTGAAAATGATTGTGTAATGTGTGAGGCTTAGGTTCTAAACTGGCCTCTGGAGGTAAGAGGTGAGGAATATTTGGTGCTATATGAAGCAAGAACAGGGATGAGGTAGGCCATTCTTTGCCCTGTATTCCTGCCTTTATTATAAATACCTACCAGCAATAAGGTCTGGTCATTGTTTTATCAATCAATCAACCAACAAGCTTTTATTATGAGGTTCCTATGTACCAACTATTGTCCTAGGGATAGGATACTGCGCTACTGTCATGGGGTACAAAGAAAGGCAAAAACAGTCCCTGCTCTCAAAGGAGCATACATTATAATGGAGGAGACATCATGTAAATAAAGAGATACGTGTTCTCTCTCCCTCTCCTTCCCTCCCCCTCTCCCTCTCTCCCTCTCTTCCTTTCTCCCCTCTCTCCTTCTCCCCACTTTCTCTCTCCCCCTCTGCCCCCTCTCTCCCTTTCCCCTTTCTCTCCTATTCCCCCCCCCCTCTCCACCAGGAAGGTAACTCTGTAGGGAAAGACCAGAGGAAATAAGAGAGATGAGGAAAGACCCTCCCTGCAGAACGGTGGATTTGAACTGAGTCTTAGCCAGTGGAGTAGTGGAGTGTTGGACCTGCTAGAGTGAGGAAGACCTGAGTTCAAATTAGACCTCAGATGCTATCTGCTTGGTGCTGAGCAAGCCACAGAGGTTCCTCTGTTTGCCTTCATTTCTTCAACTATGAAAATAGGTATGACAAGGATAGCACTTACTTTGCAGGGTTGTTGTGAAGATTGAATGAGATATTGGTAAAAAGTGCTTAGCACAGTACCTGGCACATAGTAAGTACTATATGAATGCTTTTTCCCTTTCCTTGAACCTCAGTGTTCAAAACAAGGGAAATTAAGAGGTAAAGGGGAGGTGAGAGAGTATTACAGGTATGGGGGGCAGCCAGTACAAAGGAATGTAGATTGGAGATGGACTGTGGCGTGTTAGTAAAAGTGAGTGTGGTTGGAACAGAGTATGAAGAAGGGAATATAGTGCAAAAAAGATTGGAAAGAGGCCAGATTGTGAAGAGCTTTAAATGCCAAATAAAGGATGAATAAAGCATTCTGACCAGCACAGACATGCTGGTCTCTCTAAAGTTACCAAAGCCAGTTGGGAAATCTTGCATTCCTGATGACATTTACAAATAGGATTGACTCTCATTTAATTGGGATGTTAGATTTTCTCTGGGGAAGAGGGTTTTGATGACCTTTTGAGGTTCTTCTCAGAGTCAGGATTTGAATTGCTCCTTGGTTTTATCTTAGTTGACTTTATGGCAAAATGTATTATCAATAGAATTCTTCCATCTCCATTTTTTTGGGGGGGAAAAAGCAACCCAACAGTACAGCAGGTCTTTCTGTTGACAGGTCAGTTGTGTCTTCTTTGAGGCTAGACAGTACACCCACCATCAAATTAATAAGGTTTGAAAGAAGTATTCATTTCTTTTGGATACTAGGTATTATTGGTTTGTTCCCTTAGAATTTATCTCAGCCACAGTGACCCATGGGGAACACAATTGAAGCTTGGAGAATCATTGAAAAGAATATCCTGAGCTGGTTCTGAGCCATACGGGTTACCGAGAATGAATCATTAGTACCTTATATCAAAAGAATAGTGGAAGTCCTTCAGGAGATTGGCAGGATAACCCAGGCAGCTCTCCCTTGTACGTCCAAGGCTGAAGTCAGCTTGGAGAAAATTGGAGGCTTTCTTTATAGGGCAAGAGGTTCTTCCATATCCATCTCATGTAAATGTTAATGGCTTTCACAAAATGGAGTTAGAGATCGTTTGCCCTTTGCGTCATTGCAGGAAGAGGAGGGCCGAGCCAAAGTGTAACCATTTGCATTTTTGTAAAGCCATGGAGAGTAGTAGCTAGCCCAGGGGTTCTTGACCTGGGATGTGTGAACTTATTTAAAAAATACGTTTTATAACTATATCTCCATATAAATGGGCTTCCTTTGTAATCTGATGTATTTTATTTCATTATGAGTTCAAATTTGGCCTCAGACAGTTAATAGCTATGTGTTGTTGTTCAGTTGTGTCTAACTCTCTGTGACCCCATTTGGGGTTTTCTTACAAAGATACTGGAATGGTTTGCCACTTTCTTCTCCAGTTCATTTTACAGAAGAGGAAACTGAGGCAAACAGGGTTAAGTGAGTTGCCCAGAGTCATACAGCTCGTAAGTGTCTGAGGCCAGATTTGAATTGAAGAATATGCATCTTCCTGATTCCAAGCCCAGTGCTTTCTGCACTGTACCACCTAACTGCCCTATAGCTATGTGACTGCTGGCCAAGTCACTTAACTCCCTCTTCCTTAGTTACCTCATCTGTACAATAAGGATAGTAATACTACCTACCTTTCAGGGCTGTTTGGAGTAGCAAATGAACTAACATACGAGAAGCACGTTTGGCTGATTTTACTCAGTTTTTAAAAAATTCTCTTTCTTTGTTATTGTTTGATACAGTGGAGAGCTCAGTAGGGAAAAGAAAGGGATGCATTAAGAAATGAAGGTGATTGAAAAAAATCAATAAAAATAAAAAGGACAGGTTGCTGTTTCCAAGCAAAGCTGATCATAGAATCAATCAATTAGCAAGCATTTATTAAGTACTTGCTGGGTTCCAGGCCCAGTGCTAGGTGCTGGGGATTCTACTACAAAGCATGAATTAATCTCTGTTCTCTATGGGGAGACAACAAATCAGAGGTGTGCTAGAGCCAGATTCGCTTGGTGAATTTTCAGGGTGAACATTTGCACCTCAGAAGTTGGCAAGTGTTACAAATCAGGGCTTGATTTATTGTTTTGTTGATGGTTTTGAAGTGAGAAAATGACGGAGAAAATGTTAATAAATGTGTCCTGTTTACTTTTTTTTTTCTAGAGAGCTGTTAATCATTTACCAACACATCCTTACAAAAATACAGATACAAGGATATACAGAATAAATACAAAGATAATAAACAAAAATTCAAGGTTGTTTGGGAGGAAGGGCGCTACCATGTGTCAGGAAAAGCTTAATGTAGAAGGCTGTACTTGAGTTTGATCTTGAAGGAAATGAGGGGTTGTTGGTAATGGAGGTGAAGAAAGAGTGTATTCCAGGCACAGATGATGGCTAGTGCAAAGGCACAGGGAAGGGAAATGAGGCATCATGTGTGAAAGACAGAGAAAAGGTTGGTTTGTCTGGATCATAGAGTGTGGAAGGTGGAGTAATGTCTGGCACAACTGGAGAGATAGATTGGGGCCAGGTTGTGTAGAGCTTTAACGGTGAAATAGAGGAGTTTGTATTCATCTTAAGAGCAATAGGGTAGTAGAATTTTAGCAAAGAATCTTATTATATCTATATTTATTTATTTATGCTTTCATTTGTTTATTTTAACATTCTTTTATTTTTAAATTGAATTACAGATTATCTATCTCTCTGTCTCTCTCTCTCTCTCCCTTCTTCCCTCCCCCTCCCTCTCCCCCTCCCTCCCTCCCTCTCTCCCCCACCCACTGAGAAGGCAAGCAGAATGATATCAATCAATTATACATGTAAAATCATGCAAAACATATTTTCATAATAGTCATATTTCAAAAAAAGAGCAAAAAAAAACCTGAGAAAATTATCCTTCAATCTGTAGTCAGAGTTCATCAGTTCTCTCTCTGGAGGTGAATAGCCTTTGGAAAGAATCTTATTGTCCATCTAGTACTATCCCTTCATTTTGCAGATGGGGAAACAATTCCAGAGAGGTGCCTCAATCAATCGGTCAACATCTATTAAGCATGTTCCATGTGCCAGGCACTGTGCTTAAGTGCCCTTGGGACTGTTTCTATTTTATTTCTAGGTCTTGTAGACTGGAGATGTGATTTTCAGCAATGTATTATGGAATCTTGTTCAAACGACCACTTCCTACACTTCCAAAGTATCAGCATTCATTTTTAAAACAAGATTCAATTATAACAAAAATAATCCAGCCATTCCCTGGTGTTTATTATAGAGGTATTCCTCCCTCCTCTCCTCTCCTGTCCCCCAATACTGCAATGCAAGAGGACATGGGGGATAGAGTTAGGAATGTGAAGGAGAGATGGGGGTTCCAAACACCCTAAAACACTCATGCCTTGGTACCCAGCTTGTCTTTTATTTGTTTTAGTTTTATGATTACTAAAGCTATCAACAAAATGACCATTACAAATGTAATTATTTAATAATAATAAACCCTTCCTCAGAGGGTAAAAATTTAAAATACATATATAAAAGTACAACTATTTCTGTGTAGATTGTGGACTGGATTCCCAAGTATTTGATTAGCAGATACTATCACACTGTCCCTTTTCTAAACAAGAAACTTGACAAGGGCAGCATGAGTGATCACTGCCCACGTGACTTTCTTTCAATACTTGGGATGATAGCAATTTCTTTTCTTCAGTGCTCAATTCTAAGATTTACCCAAGAGAACATACAGGCTTTCAATCAGGATTTACCACAGCAGACCACCTCCCTGTGATAAATGAATGACAGAGAAAGACAAATAGAGCCCAATACTGGGCAAGAAATTCTATGAGTGTCTTCCTGTTTTCTAAACTTGTTGTTGAGAGAAGATGGATATATCTCAGAAAAAAAAAAGATAGGAATGAGTATCCCTGAAAGAAGTTGTAATTAGGGCATAATAAGGGTGGATCAATAACACTGGTTAATGTATGAAAATGTTGAGGTTTCATACAGGCAATCCTTGTAACTCTAATTAGAAGAGAGTATGGATAAATTTTGGGAAGTATACTGGGAAACCAAGCTGCCATGCTTTCACTGTATTCATGGTGCTCAAATGATTGAACATATCTTTTGACAGAAGCCTGGGCTACAGTGATTCTAATTAAATTGTCTACATGAGTAACCAGTGGACCATTTCCTTGGCTTTATATGTCAAGTAGGGAAGAGAAGAGAGAAATTTAATGGTACCATACTAAAGCAACAAATCAATGGGAAAGGGATTCTGGGATTCTCTGTTGTCATGTTAATAAAATGCCTCATGTTAAGTATATTGCCCATTTTCATTAACCTTAGCATTTGGAGATTATGGATAGATCTTAAAGGATTACTGATTCAGAACCAGTTTCTTTTCTTTTCTAATTTAATTTAGTTTTTAATTTATGAAATAAAACAAGCATTTGCATACCATAGTGGAATAAGAAAAGGATGATTGCACATGAAACTGCAAATCTATTATGTACAATTTGCTATTCCTTTTAAATATGTAATAAAGTTATCATGTAAATTTCTTCCACCCCTTTTCTTTTGCTTTCTCCCCTGCCCTAGAGATGGCTACCATTATACACAAATGTGTGTGTGTGTGTGTGTGTGTGTATATGCGTGTATGTATGTATGCACACACATATATATGTAAAATCATTCTATACATCTATTTATCAGTTCTTTTTCTGGATATAGATAGTGCCTTCCTTCATATGTCCTTTGTAGTTAATTTGAGTATTTATAATTGTCAATATGACTTTAAATCATATTTTATTTTTTCCAGTTACATGTAAATACATTTTTTAACATTCATTTTTAATTTTTTTATTTATTTTTAATTTCTTAATTTTTTAGGCAATTGAGGTTAAGTGACTTGCCCAGGGTCATACAGCTTTTACGTGTCAAGTGTTTGGTCTGAGGCCGGATTTGAACTCAGGTCCTCCTGACTTCAGGGCCGGTGCTCTATCCACTGCACCACCTAGCTGCCCCTAACATTCATTTTTTAATACAATTGTGAGTTCAAATTTTCTCCCTCCCTCCCATACCTCCCTAAGATGACAAACAATTTGATAGGGGTTATATATATGCAATCATGTAAAACATTATTAGTCATGTTGTAAAAGAAGAAACAGACCAAAAGGAAAAAAAAAACACAAAAAAGATAAAGAAAGTGAAAATAGTATGCTTCGAACTGCATTCAGAGCCCATCAGTTCCTTCTCTGGATGTGGGTAGCATTTTCCATCATGAGTCTTTTGAACTTTTCTTGGATCTTGTACTGCTGAGAAAAGCTCAGTCATTCACAGTTGATCAATGCACGGTGTCGCTGTTATTGTGTACAATGTCCGGAACCAGTTCTAATGGCCATTGGTGAAGAGTCAGGAAATGCTTTATGGATCAAAGAATATTCAAACTCAGGATCATAGATTTAGAGGTAGAAGGGACCTCAGGGCCTATGTAGTCCAACATATACATATACATTTTCCATTACTATATACGTAGTCCAACATATACCGTTTCCATGGGAAATTGAGGCTCACAGAGGTTAAGTGACTTGCCCAAGGTCAACCACCTAGTAATCTTCAAATGTAGGAATGAGAATTAAGTCTCTGACTACATTGTCAGCCTCTATAATGCCTCCTATATCGTTCTTCATATTGAAGTTAAAACTATTTTCCGTATAAAGGAATTCTTGTATGTTTGTTTTTATTTGATGGATTTATGATTTATTTGTTCACTTATAATCTTGGAGATTTGCCTAGAGGGGTCTAAGAGGTTGTGCCTTGCCTGTGGTTATACTGGTCATATGTTTCAGAGGCAGGCATTGAACCAAGGTCTTTTTGAATCTAAGACTTCATTCTGTTATGCATTTGCTACTTATATAATAATTTTGAGTGAACTAACTTTTAGGTTCATTATGAAAGATTCTGGGGAGGATGTGGATAAGAATTATACAGTAAGAACACTTATTAAGCTTTTATGTGCTAGGCCCACTGCTAAGTGCTGAGGATACAAAAAACCAGAGAGACAAGATGGTCCCTAAGGAGGCTTACATTCTGATAGGGTATGACAAAAACAGCTAGAAAGAAGGGACTAGGGATGAGGAGAAGTGGATAGCCATGTGTCCAGGCAACTGGTGAAGAAATGGAACAGGCCTGAGAGCTCCTCCTTTGTCTGAATCTTAATCCTTTATGTTACTCCTTCTGAACCTTCTTTGTGGAAGGCACCTAGGTGGCCAATGACTAGAAATTTGGACCTTGCGTCAGAAGACCTAATTTCAAATCTGTCCTGACACACATGTGCTACATGACCAAGGGCAAGTCAGTTAACCACTGTCTGCCTCATCTGTAAAATGGGGATGATAATAATAGCAACTACTTCCCAAAGTTGTGAGGATAAAATGAGATCATATTGTAAAGCACTTTGCCAACTTTGAAGTACTATATAAATGCTAGTTGTTATTATACTACCCTAAAGTTGGTCAATTAAAAATGTTTCTAGAGTTTCAAGGAGTTGGAATAATCATTACTTTGTATCTGTACTGCTACAATAACCTCCCAAATGGTCTCCCTCTTCCTAGGCTATACTGCAGATCACTGCTAGGTTTTCCTGAAATACTGCTTAACACACACCCCTCCCCTGGTCTTCAAAGAAAAAAAAATCTGCAGTGGCTCCCCATTGCCCCAAAATAATATCTAACGTCTGATACGCTCTTTTCAAAGTTTTCACATATATCATATCACTCAAGTGTCGCAATAACCTTGTGAGATAGGCAAGCTAGTTTTTTTTTTTCAGTTAAAAAAAAAAAGAGTGAAGAAACTGAAGTAACTTGAACAAAGCCATTTGGCCTGTGGTTGATCCTTTCCTCTTTGACGAAAGGAAAAAATGACACGAACGTCTTCTACTTCATGACATCTCCAGTGGCTGGCATGGCGTCTGTTACCTCTCTGCCTGGTGTATTAACCAGAGTGATGGAAGCTTGGGGTCCAGCAGGAGTAAGGACAGTCCTTTTCTTTCTTCAGGCACAGCTGCAAAGAAAGCAAAACTTTAAGAGGACACAATTAGCTATACATTTAATCGACTCTATAACAAAAATTCACCTTAGACATTTGGACACCGATAGCAATCTATCAATGACTAAAGCTACATTTTCATTTGGGCTTTTGTCTTCATATCCTCAGCACAGAGCCTGGCACGAAGTAAGTGCTGAATACATGCTTGTTGGCCCATTTTATTCATCTATTTATTTATTTATTTATTTATTTTTGGCTAGGCAGTGGGATTAAGTGACTTGCCCAGGGTCACACAGCTGGTAAGTGTCCTAGCTGCCCCTTGTTGGCCCATTTTAACTGTACATTCAAACACGTATACATCTAGATTGCATGTAATTGTAGTCAGTAGAGGGAGTTAAGTGGCACAGTCGATAGAGGTCTGGACCTGGAGTCACGAAGACATAAATTCAAATCTAGTCTGAGACACTCTCTTTGTGATCCTGGGCAAATCACCTAAACTCTGCCTCAGTTTCCTCACTGTAAAATGGAGATAGTAATAGCACTTGCTTCAGAGACTTGCTTTGAGGAACAAGTAAGATATCTGTAAAGTTTTTAGCACAGTGCCTGGCATGTAGAAGGTGGTTAATAAATGGTTGTTTCCTTCTCTTCAATGTGAAGACTATACTTTTAGTTCTACTTTCTCTCCCTGGCATTATTTCACATCAACTTTTCCCTGTATCCACAGATTAACTCTTTGGGTGCCTCTCTCTGATCTCTCTCCCTTCCTGGAAGGATCTTTGAGTGACAGACAGCCTCAGTAGTCTCCTTCATCCCATTTAATAATTATGAAGCACTAAGATGTCCTCCTCAATTGGCCATGACCTTCTTGAACCTTTCCAATCGGGTGCAAGCTTCCTAAATTATCCTAGGATTCTGTCTTATCACTTTTGCAGACAGAAAAAAAAAGTCCTGTCTCTATAGTTACCTTTGAAAATAGGGCAATTTGTAAGGACTGCAAAAGTGACATTGTTTCGAACAGGACTGGGAAAGTGGTTTCTTCTGCTGGCTCCCAGAGTTCAATTGTAGCTCTCATCTCAGTCAGGAAAGTCGCATCTGACGTAACCGAGGCAGAGACTGCAAGGCCAACAGGGTTGTAATGGTTCTCCAGCAATTTGTGTACTTTTCATTCCATTACCTTTTCTCAGGGCTGTCAGTTTCCCAGCATTCACGAGGCCAGGTTCGGATTTCTTGCCTCAGTGGCAACTGCAAAAAGCCCAAATGTTTAAGATGCCAGAAGCAGTTCGTGATGCCTTTAATCTATTTTAAAACAAAAAGTAAACATATACACCCACACATGTACATATATACATACATACACAAATATAAATTGACATGTTGCCATAGTTTCTGTAAATCTATCTATATCTGTATATATATATACCTCTGTATATAGTATACAAAAATAGATAATATATGTATATAAATACAGAATGCATATATAGATATTTATCTATAGATATGCAGTTGTATGTGGAGATAGATATCTGCATATTTATTTAGATATCTACCTCTATGTAGAGATAGATAATTGTATATATTTAGATATCTATAGATTGATATCTGTATATGTATCCAGAAATTTATCAATAAACAGATGTCTATATCTATGTATGATAGATATCTGAATACATATATAGGTATCTATCATATGTAGATATAGATATCTATGTATGTATCCAGATATCTATGTATGTATCCAGATATCTATCTATATACATATATGTATCTATCTCTACATAGAGATAGATATCTGTATATGTATCAGATGTCTACTATGTATCTATCTCTACATAAAGATAAACATCTGCATATATCCAAATATCTATCTATAGGTATCTATCATATATAGATATAGATGTTTGTGTGTATATCTATATACAGATATCTGTCCATCTCTATGTAGAGATAGATATCTGTATATATTCAGATAGGTCTCTATAGGTATCTATCACATGTCGATATAAATATCTGTGTAAATATATTGAGATGTCTATCTATCTATATACAGATATCCATCTATATGTAAATATTGGTATCTGTTTATATATTCAGATATCTATCCATTTTTGTATATCTATCTACATATATATATATATATATATATATATAAAATAGATGTACAGAACTCTATCCATATCTACAGCCATACAGAAATCTGTGGCAACATCTCCGTACTCACAATAAAACTTTTCTTGAACCTTTGTTTTTGTATTCTTTGCACAATGCCTGGAATATAACAGATATTTGCCTAATGCTTATTGATTGGTTAATTGAAAGGTGAATGTGCTTAGGTTCAATGGAAGAAAATCAAAGAGGGAGTCAGAAAGGAAATCTAATTGGATCAGGGGACGTCATCCCATCAAAAAGACAACATGGTGTAGTGGCTAGAGTGATGGACTTGGAAACATGAAGACCTGTCTCTACTGCACTTAGTTGTTGTGCGACTATGGACAAATTACCCAATATCTCAGAGCCCCATTGGTGGCTTTATCTGTTAAATGAGGATAACGATATGTCTAGTACTTACCTCACAGGGTTGCTACGAGGCTCACATGAGATAGCATATGTCTGACACGGAGGCACTAGTCAGCTGAGACTCACAGCGGCTGGTCACCTGCACCATTCCCTATACTCTACCAAGACAGCGTGGTTTGCCTGAGATTCATCTTTGGGGATGCCTGATCTCTGATTAGGAGTGTTTTAGGATCCTCATTCTCACACACAAACTTCTCTCCTGGTGTCCCAAGAATAATGCTAATTATATTTTGAATTATGGCTTTTTTTTTCTACATCTCCCCAAAGGGGAAATTAAAAAAGATACTTGATATACAATATAAATCAGGTAGAGGAGAGGTCATTTATTCCTACACTAAAAAAATGCTTAGCACAGAAGAATCACCAAGTGCATTAACAGAATGATTTACATAACATTCGGTACTTTAACTTATAAGTACAGTTACTATCTGCTTGGAGGTTGGTAGAAGGTCTCTCAGTCATATTTGCAATAACCATGTTAGTCATATCTTCAGAAATATATACTCATATTTTAAGAATGTTATAATTCAAGGATATTATCACAAGCTTTCAGGGAGAGACAGGATAAATGGAAGAAATTGGGGGACTTTATTTTGTGAGGACTGATACAAAAAAGATTCATTAGATAACAATAGGAGAAGAGATAAATATGGGAAGGCTGAAGGAATAAAACCAGTAATCTTAGGCTAAGTTAACCACTGGCAGCATGGCACAGTAAATAGAGAGTCAGACACTGTGCTAGGCACAGGGGATATGAAAAAAGGCAAAAGATAGTATCTGCCCTCAAGGATTTTATAATCTAATGACATGGTCAGAGGCTCACTTTAGGAAAATCACTTTGGCAACTGTAATATGGATGGATTGGAGAGGGGAAAGACTTGGATCAAGGAAGGCAGTCTAGGGGCTGAGCATGTGTAGGACTGATTTTTGAAGGGCATTTGGGAAAAGCCGAGGGAGGAGCAATTCTTGAGGATGTCATGTGAATGGGAAGAAAGTTGGATATGACTTGAGCCTTACGTCCAGAAAGTCAGACTCCATGGGCTGTTTGTTTTGCATAAATTTTAGCTGGAGTTCATTCTAGAGCTTCAATTATACTCCAAGGATGAGTATTCCCTCCATGGACCCAGATTTCAATTTCTCTCTTATATAGTAGGTGGTCATTAAGAACTAGTGTGGATAAAAAATTCATCACCCTGCAGTTGACATGATGATGGGTGGATTTCCTTGGGTTGTCGTCAGGCTCAAGTTACATGGTTAGAATGCTACAAAAATTTCAGATTTAAAGATTATAATATTGCTTTTCTCCTCTGGCCATTGCACACATTTTTGTAAGGTTCAGCCATCCTCCTTTATCTTCTAGTAACTTTTTTTTTCTATTATGAGGTTTTTGAACGCTCCTTAGGGCAAGTCATTTCAATTTTCTGGGCCTTTGTTTCCTCATCTGTAAAATTATCAGGTTTTATTTGATGATCTGTGGGATTCCTTCCAACTCTCAATCTTCTGTGCCTACCATCTCTATTTTTGGGAAACACTAAGAAACCCTTAAAAAATGTGTACACTGCCCAAGGATTTTATTGATGAAAGCAAAGACCACTTCTTTAGCACATTGAATTTCCCTTAAAAAATGACTGTGCAGCATATTTGCAATAAAGTTGTGCTCAATGTGATTTTTAAGGCCAAGAAGCCAAGCAAAGATAAGACCCTGATTGCATTTTAAAGTAATGAACATCTGGAATCTGTGCAGATTAAGAGATACTGCCATTTAGAAGTTGAGATGGCTAATACCGAAGTATGAACAACTAGGAAAATAGTCTTGTACAGTAATAAGAAAATATAATGCCCTAGTTCCCAGCCTCCATAAATGATAAGCAATTAGTTGACTTTCTGAGAATCCTGATGTGAGGGGAGCCTGAGAAATGTATCCCGTCAGTACTAACCGTAGCTGTCAGATGGGAAGAATGTTTTGCTTGACAGTTGATTAGGGGTTAAATGAACTGAATAAAATTGGTAATTTTGCTGCTTTTCCATTTATTGTAACAGCAATTATCTGCATTTTTTTCTTACTGTCAGTTCAAAAGAGTAGGTTTAAACAATTATCTGTGTAAGAAAAACTGATTTGGAATGTCAAAAGGGCAATTGGGGTTTGAAGCTTTGGGTTCTTTGAAGGATAAGAATCCTATCTCAGAATCTGTTAAAGCAGTGATAAATCTTGAAAGAGGAATTTAAAATGTTCAAGATCTGGATGGTACAACATTTTCCGGAAAAAATTATATTACATACATGAATGTCTCATCTTTTGTTTAATTATTCAGCAGAACGTTATAAATAGCTCCTATTCACTCAGTTGGGAAGAGCATAGTGCTAATACAGCCAAATTGATGGGTTAAATTTCCAGTCTAAACCACTTAGCTTTGGCCACAGATTGTACCTCTATCCTGACCAGCCATATCCTGACCTGAATGCCAAGTGCATTCCAGTAGTCTCAAGTAGAACCAGACAGAGAATATGGATGACTCAGTGCAAATCCATCATCACTGCTGGCGGAAAAATATTAACCACAAGTGCGAAAGTAGCACTTAGAGATAGTAACCTTAAAGGCATGCATGGAAATAAATCTAGAGCTAGGGGAAGAAATTTCTATTATTAGCACTAGTACTGACAGTGAGTGACCATGGGCAAATCAGTTCAGATCAATACAGTTCAGTTCAATTCTGGGCCCAAAACTTTTACTATGTAAATTATATATTACTATATATCACCATATGAAAAAATTTTATTAAGTGCCTGCCATATTCCAGGTACTGTGCTAAGTGCTTAGGATTTAAATAAGAAAAGGAAAGACAATCCTTACCCTCAAGGAGCTTACAATCCAGATGGGGTGATGTAGGGCTAGGGAAAAAGGGACAGATATTAGAGATGGAAAGATACAGAATCTATAATATTTAACAATTGGTTGGACATGGAAGATGAAAGTCCAAAAATGATTCCTGGGGTTTGAATCTGGGTGAGTGGGAGGATGGGGATACCATGGACAGAAATAACAAAATTTGGAGGAGGAGTAGGCTTAGGGGAGAAGGTAATGAATTCTGGTTTGGATGTGTTGAGTTTCAGTTGTTAGAAGTATATCAAGTGGAGCTGTCCAACAGGTACTAGGAAATGTGGGACTGGAATTTGAGAGAGAGAGAGAGAAGGGGCTAGATAGATAGATTCAGACTTTATTTACAGGAGATAATTGAATCCATGAATGTTTTAGAGCATCAGCAAGGGGAAGTGTGCAGAAAGAAAAGAGGCCCTTGTGGAACACCCCTGCTTAGTGATCCCCTACTAATAAGGTAGTAATAGAAGTGCTCTTCTTGTTTGCATACCCTTCTGTCCTTTTATGTTGTTATTCTGTTCTGTTTATGGCATTTCAGGCTCTCTACAATGTGGTTCCTACTTTCCAGCTTTATTTCACATCATTCACTTTCTCCCCTTGTACACTATAGTCAAACTAGACTATTAGATTATTATTAAACTGGGTCTTGACCTTGATCTTTCACCTACTATTTTCCATCTCAATCTGTTTGTACAGTTCATTCCCACTTCCCCACCCCCACCATGGCTGAAATAGAATCCTTCCTTCCCTGTACCTTTCAGATTACTTGTCTGATAAATGGTGATGTAGCTCAGAAGACTGAGATGGAGAGATCATACAGGGAAGAGGAAAACTAAGTGAGAGCAGTGTCAGAGTTCAAAGAGGAGAGAGCAATCTAGATGGGGGGCGGGGAGATGATTCCACTTTCTCAGGATACTTGAATAGGACAAATGAGTATAATGCTATGATGGGGTCAGCCTTGGCATTAAGGGGAGCTAGGCAGGGTAAGCACTGAATGTTTTTTTTTTAATAAAAGAAAGCTATCTCCACATTGCATTCCCTACTGATCAAAGTCTGGATGGTTGGAAACCAGGCCCAGTAGCTGAGGGAAGGGAGGAGGAGGAGAAAGCATCTGAACCAGGCTAGGCTTTGGGTAGCCACATGTTACCCTGGAAAGAACACTGGAGTCAGAAGATGCCTGTGATGCTAAAGACTTGTCTGACTTGAGGCAAGTCATTCCCTAGCTCTGGGTTTTTGTTTATTCAATTCTAATCTCTCTGAGATTCCTTCTACCTCTAAATTTGTAAACTTATAATCCTGTAGATGGCTACCATTAGACACAAATAATGTTGGGGTGTGTGTGTGTGTGTGTGTGTATAAAAAAAACCAAAGGGGGAAAAGAGTTACTGATAGCTTTATTATATATTTAAAAGGAATAGCAAGTTGTATGTAACAGATTCGCGGTTTCATATACCATCATCTTTTTTTTCTATTCTACTACATTATGGAAATGCTAGCTTTATTTCTGAAGTTCAGAATAAAATAAATAAAATTAAAGAACCCTATAATCCTAAGAGAAAGACAATGTTTCATTTTGGGACAGTAAGTTGGGTGGTAAGCCTGGCCTTGTCAGGTTCTATATCAGTTGAAGGACCTGGTTTGAGCACAGTGGTTCCCCTGATCCCGTGCTGGACCCCCTAATCAAACAGAGTTTGTTTTATTTTATTTCGCTCATAGAAAAAACATTCACAAGGTAGCTATTGTGGTCACCTGTGTTCTTGAGCTGTGTTTTGAGGTGGCTATTTGCAAGAGTCCTGGCTCTGAGTCAGTACACTAGGCCTGCTTTGAAAGCATGCCCAGCCCCTAGACTAATACCTGGCACAGAGGAGGAATTCACTAAAGGTTTGCTGCTGCTGCTGCTTTGTTATGAACTAGGGTGGAATCTTTCTTTTCTGGATTATTGGGTGACTTAGAGCTCCCCTGAAAAACTCATTAAGATCTTCCTAGGTTAGAAGTACAGCTTTGGGAGAGTGTGTGGACAGACTAGTTTCTGAGGGTGGGAAAGTAGAGTAGGACAGAGCTGCCTGGCTACTAAATTTTCTTCCTTGACATTCTGAACAGGTCAGTGAACAACCAATTTAGTGATGCAGCCAGGACTTGTCAGGCTGAAGGCTTTTAAACTGCTCTTCACTTCCTCCTTGGTTTAATTAACCTGGCTTGTGACCACATAATTTTGGAAATTGCAAGAGAAATTTGGCAGCCCTGACATAAACCATCCCAAGGTCACAGAGAGGCAGTGAGGCACGGTGGATAGGAGGCAGATCAGGAGGACATGGGTTCCAACTCTTACTTCTGGCACATACTAGTGAAATGACTCTGGCAAAGTCACTCAACCCCCGTCTCCTATAGACAACTCTCTGATAGTACGTTATGCAGAAGGCACAGATCAGCATTGGCACAGAGAGTTTCTTCATCTGGGAATTCCCTGTAACCAATGAAATCACAAGTCTATTCTCTCTCTCCTGTCAGAGGATAGGATTAGAGTGGAAAAGGATCTTAGAGGTCATCTGGTCACCAGCCCCTGGGCAGCTAAGTGGCACAGTGGATAGCATGTTATGCTTGGAGTCAGAAAGATCTGAGTTCAAATAGCCCTGTTTGCCTCAATTTCCTCATGGAAAACAAGTTGGAGAAGGAAATGGCAAAGCACGACAGTATCTTTGTCAAGAAAACCCCAAATGGGGTCATGAAGAGTTGGACATGACTGGAAAATGACTGATGGAAAAGTCTCCAACCCTCACATTTTACAGAGGAGAAAATTGAAGCCCAGGGAGGTAGCAAATTGCCCAAATGTCAAACAGTGATAAAGTAAACATCAGAGGCAGGATTTGAACCTAGCTCCTATAACTCTAGCGTTAGAATGGCTGAGGCAGCCAGGTGGTAGATCCTTGGGTTCTGAGTTAGGAAGACCTGAATTCAAATCCAGCCTCAGGCACTTAGCTGTGTGACCCTGGGCACTTGTTTGGAGTTACCTAGTTTGTTAGTGGAAGACTCCAAATCCAGCAGTGTTTCTCATGAGCTGCTATATGACCTTACCTCCCCATTTTTAATAACTTTTTAATGCATTATTTCTGTTATTTCCTTGAGCCTTTCAACTCTGATTAGAACTTTAATTTTAAATAATTTCCCCATGTCGTTATTTTCTGAAAAATGATTTAGTGTGAAAGCACAGATCTAAGTTCTAGTATTGATTTTTCTACTAATTAGTCATGACCTTGGATAAGCCCCTTCACCTGGCCTCAGTTTCCTTACATGTAAAATGAGAAGTTGGGCTAGATGCTCTTAAGGTCCCCTTTAGCTTGAAATTTTGGATTTTATAAGTAAGTTTTTGCTTAAATGGAAAGACTGCCTGAGTGGCCTGCAGGATAATTTGTGAAAAACCCAGGTTAGAAAGAGACTTGATTTGCAAGTAATTGAAAAGGGAAGGGACTATTTACTTTTAAGATCTCAGATTTCAAGTCTGAGGTAAAATGACCTCCGACCCAAGGGAAGAAGGTTGTTCAGTCATGACCTCATTTGAGGTTTTCTTGGTGAAGACACTGGAATGATTTGCCATTTCCTTTTCCAGCTCATTTTACAGATGAGGAAACTGAGGCAAAAAGGGTTAAGTGACTTGCTCAGGGTCACAGAGCTAGGTAGTATCAGAGGTTAGATTTGAACTCATGAAGATGAGTCCTCCTAATTCCAAGCCCAATGCTCTGGGCACTATGGCACCTAGCTGCCCTAGAGAGAGAGGGAAGAAGGACCAGGCAGATATTGCAGCTCCAATTTACTGCTTCAGTCTCACAGTTTATTGGGGATGTTAAGAACCATTCACCCCAACTCCAGTAAAGGTAAGAGGAGGGTAGAACTGAGCCTGCAAGGGGATAAGAAGATGAATAGGTTGAAGGAGTCAGTACTGAATAACGCAATGATAAAGCCACCAGATAATCCAGTCCTTTGTCAGCTCTAGAAGGAACAAAGCAACCTTCTTTACTGAGAGAAGTATCTTCTGGCAATCTATTTATTGTTTTAGAGAAGTGTGCACACGTGTGTGTTTGTTTATGAAGATTCCATAGGGGACAGCATGCTTTTCTTGGTTTTCTTTTCAACATAGGAAATGTCTATGTTGGGAAATAAGGGAGTTGGGGTTGGTAAAAGGGATGGTAGAAGCGGTAGGTAAACAGAGTATTCAAAATGGCTGCAGCTCATGGGAACACAAGCAGAATAATCATGCAGGTCCCAAACACATCATTGAAAATGTGTATGATGTTTTGCCTGCTAATTTTAATGGTTCATCCTGCATAGGTCTGAGTCTTCATTTTTTGGAAAGTGTCTTCCTTTCTTTGTATTTTTAGTCGTTTTGTTCTTGCCTTTTTTACTTTGCTTCCCCTCTTCAAATGGCCCTTTTTCAACATCTAATTTCCAGTTTTGGTTGCAGCCTATATCGGTCACTGAGCATTGGAGGCCTTTTATCCGGTGAATATGCAATAAAGACGAGCTGGGGGGAAAGACAATAGCAACCACATTTGGAATTTCCAAATTAGTGATCATAAACTGTGGGCATAAATAAAATATGCACGTGACTTTGCTTCATGCCTGTGAATCTGAGAGGAGCCCTTTAGGTCCCCAATATAAACGTTAATGTTAGGAAACATGGAAGAAACAAGTTGTATAAAAAAAAAAAAGCCCAAACAAAAAACTCTAAATTTCCTAACAGTAGAGCAGTCCAAAAGTGGTACAAGCCATCTCTGGAAGAAGTGAGTTCTGTGGTTCCTAGACAGATTGTCAAGCAGAGGAAAATATCTGTTGGGTATGTTGCTGAGAGAATTATTAGCTATCTATCAATTGATCAAGATGGGCTTCTGAGGTCCCTTCCAACTCTCAGGTTCTGTGCTTATGAGGATAGGCAGGAAACTGGATACCTGCCTTTAGTAAATGACTTCCTATCACGCACGTTGAGTATGAACCTAGTCATAAACATATTTGGAAAAAAAAAAAGAGTAGATTGTAGTTCCAATAAGTGTTAGATTTATTTTTAAGCGAACTGGCAAGGAAACATTTAAAAAAGTTTTTGGCCACATTCACCTGATTATTTAAACACAAAAACTAAACCACTTAAATGCCTACATGTAGCCAGTTTTAATTACAGTAATTTATTTTTGAAAAAAATCTTATAAAGCCTTATATTGCTTTTTCTTTGCCTGTATGGTAAATGTCATTTTTCCAAATGATTTCTCATTGTGTGGTATGACCATTTGCCCTCTCCCTGGAATGTCTAATAATTTTAACTTAATTATTGCTTGTTTGGTGATGGATGGCATGAAACCTAGTTAGAAAACGGATAAAATTGATTTTAGAATATATGGTTAGGTCCAGTGGTGATTGGAGCCTATGGAAAAAAAATCACAAAATTCTCACACTTTGATCTTCATCAAAGAAACGAAATTCTGCAGTAGGTATTTTATTCTTCCAAAGCAGTCTCTCTACATCCTGTGGCTTTGAATTGTTTTTTTTTTTTTTTACCCCCCCCACCCCTCCTTCTACTAGGTGGGAAACTTAATGTTTTATCATTCCTTCTGAAAATGGAATTTTTTAAAAAAAATCTTGTTTTCAATTCCATTCTGTGCTAAGAGATATGCATATGTGACTCAGCCAGCTACTGAGAGAGAACCCCGGAGGACGTATTTTGGGCACACTAGAAAGCCTGAAGGTGGGCCAAATGAATTGCCCATAAATACAAACAGAGAAACACATGTTGAGAATAACACTGCCTAGGAATGCTAGGAAGTGAGGGCCAAATCCTCATCAGGCTTTGTTTTACCTTCAGTCAGTTCTGTATTCATCTACAAGAGACAAAAACTGGCATTCAGCTGCAGACTTTCATTCAGCTCCCCAGCGGCTTCCACTGGGATCCCAAAGCAATAGGCCCTTGACTTAGGAATAGAAGTAGAGCCGTTTATTCTGCAATTCAGTGGTGGGAGGGAGAAAGAAAAGAGTGGAAACACCACGACATCAACAGGAAATAAAACATTTTTATTGAATATCTGTGGAATAGGTCAGGTCATTGGTAACAACGATCAGAAAACTACTATGGGGTTCACTACACAAAGTGAAACAAAATTTTAACCACCTCATCAAAAAAAAAATGAAGGAAAAATACAGCTAAAGTTGTCGGCTCGCGGGCCACGGGCCGTTATGGCAGGATAGAACACCCCAACATTTCTACAAGATACAGAGAAAACCCACATATAGGAACACTCAAGCAGGCAGTAAATATACACGAAGGCAACTAGGATCTCTCTACAGCATCAGATTTCTAATACTTTACACAGCTTTGTCAGAAAGGTACATGTGGCTTATCTGAGGATGGATGGTCATCTTGGTCAAAAAAGCAGGTTCAGTCACTGTCATGGGCATGATGGCAGAGAGTACCAACCAATTCTACTACGGCAACAGTGTGTCTGGCAGTGTTGGAAGAGAATGCATTAAGAGTACTTAATGCGATAGAGAAATGTGTAATTATCTGGCAGCTGGAACCTGCTTGTTTCTGGGTTCTGTACGAGCAACTCAAAGCTGGATGTGACGAAGTTAAATCTCTGGGTTATGCACACACAACACTCCAAAAGCTAATCTAGCCCCTCTCTTTGGTAGGGTTTGGTCCCTTAAAATTGATTAAAAGAAGTCCTGTTCAATTTTGGTTTTTCTTCCTACACATAGAGGCATTTATTCTCGTAGGACGCCTCTTCCATGGGAAACACATGTAAAGGAAATTATGGCTTAGGGACGATAAAGTCGGGAGAGAGAATTGCCCCCCCCCCCTTCCCAATCTTTATTTTTCATTCTGTGCTCGTCCCAGTTCCAGAGTTTGGTGGCTTTTGCCGTGACTGGGCTAAACAACCAAAGGACCCAACTCATCCCTTATCGAGAAAGTATAAAGAAAGGGTCTCCGTTCATCGGGGGATTGCTGGGTATGCCTAAAGCCTTTTGTCTGGCAGCCCTAGCTGATTTTCCTTGGAGTTAGTGAGGAACATGGCATGCTGGTATGAAGATAAGTATAATAAATTTGGAACGTGAGGCCAAGGTTACGTGTTTCTGATTTGCTGGAAAAATGAGCTTTCGCTTCAGAAGAACTGTTATTGTCTGTGGCCTAGTCAACCCAAAATTTGGTCTCGGGAGAAAGAGAAAAAGAGAGAAAAAGTCTGAAGTGATGTGGAAAGAGTCTAGATGCAGAATGAGATGGTAGATTGCCCTTCATTTAATAAGGCAATGACCTACCAGGTTGGGCTAAGGTATGGAATATTGCACAGTGTTCAACAACATGCTGCGTGGTCCACCCGTTCTCTGAAATTTCCCTGTCCGATGTGTAGCTCTTCAGTTCTGCGTTGGTCCATTTCTAACTCGAACCGTTAGTGCTACGTGGGCCTCCGGCAGTGCAGTATAGAAGGGAATGGCAGTATTATAACAATATCACTACAGAATAAATTGATTGCTATCCACTGAGAAAACTAGATTTCTAAGCACACACGGCAGTCACAGTGATACACAGAGCAGTCTTTGAAGACTCTTATGGAATGACAAATAACTTCATAATAGTGCCATTACTACATAATAACATTGAAAACATTTAAAAACTCCTCCTGAAACGAGCATCTAGTATACAGAAGAGGTTGCTTCAGTTTTCTAGAACTTGTTCTTTGTTTAGTTTCATCTTTTTTTTTTTAAAGGACAAATTAAAACTCATTTCAGTATAAAGAGCATATAAAAGATCACTAGCTGTTTTGGCTTTATCGAAGTGCATTCAGAACTATGGCTAAATTTTGTCCTTTTTTTTTTTTGTCTTGATGGGATTACAATACTGTTGACCACAAAGTCGTTTTGTGTAATAAGCACAGATTGCTGTGTTGAAAAATATTCTGCATTCCTTCTAATCTGGTTTTGTATAATAAAATATTTCATTATAAAGTCTAATGTGCAAACCCATTAAGAGTTCATCCAGAATGGGAAATCTCCAACAGAATTCCCAGGATGCACATTTTATATAAAGGTGAGAATGGAGAGCATCTTCTGGGATGGTCAGGTGGTGATTCACAAATGCTGACTTCTCCCCTCCCAGCCTTTTCCCTTCCCCATCCCCCCCACTCCCCACAATGAATATACACGTACTCACGCATACACACACACCAAACACCATCATGTTATTTACTCTAGGTGCAATAAGAAGAAATAATTCCCTCCCATTCAACTGCTTTCTCATCTGTTGAGTATAAAGCCAAGATTTCAGCTTTTTAAAGTATATACAGACAAATTCTATGCAGTTATCCCTTCCATATCGAGGAGGTTAGGGGCACAGTTCCCCTGCCCTCCACTGTGATATGGAAAATTCATGTGAAATTCGTAGGGGTAGACCGTCCACCTTCATTTGCCTTTAAGGAATCATATAAGGACTTGACCTTTTCTTGTATGATATCAGAGTCTACTGGAATGCCTTTTTAAAAAAATAACAATCCTGCATTTCTAAGTTTCTAAACTTTTTCTGTGTCATCTGCTGGTCTTTACGTGTCTTCCGCAGCTTCTGCAAAACTTTCCCCCAAGTTCTGATTTAATTTCTTATGCCAACCCACCATATATCGAAACCGCCATGGGGAAAGTTGAAATGTGGAAGGGATAACTGTACTCTATTGACTTGTGGCTACGCTTCCTTGAGGTCAGCTATAGAGCTGCTCAGATCATGCTAAGTTGCCCGTGAAAGAATTCTACAAAATGGGATCTACCCCCTCCATGTGTGCAGTGTTAAGAATATCCAGTTATTTGAATGGTTCAGTTGAAAGCTCAGATTTGTTGTCCTTTAAGATGTCACTGTAACTGTACTAGTGCCTTGCAAGTTGGAATTTTTGCTGGAATGCAGACGATACAATATTTAACCCTAATATATATTATCAGCTCTCCTATATCTCAGTCAATTTACATAATTTAAAATAGAACATCTTATTAAAAACATCTAGATATACACAGATTAGGAAACTCGTACAACATACAAATACACAAACTAGAAATAAATTTTTAGCATACTGGTATATACAACAGTGTGATACAATAAATAATTTCTGTCATGCTCTATCTACACATCATATTGCTTAAAAGAAGAGTAGATTTGGGGGGCAGTGGGGTGGTGAAGGTCTTAGGGGGCTCTCTACATTTAAAGTTGTGCAAATTAAAACAGGATTTAAAGGACCACTGATTTGGGTTAGGAATGCATGGCTGGAAATGAAAGGACCCATATTACTGAGGTATTTACAGATACTGGCTAGAGAGCACTATATGGGCAGATGCAGAAAGGCTTCTTCTGTTCCCTTTATTTCTTGACCGCAAGCATGGCATCCACCTCCTCCTCTACCTGTAAGGTGTGCCACTGTGCAATGGGTCGCCTGGGATTGGCCAGCATGTCTGACCAATGTCGTAGCTCCGCGCCGGTGCTGTTGTAGCCCACAAAGACCTTGCCGATGGCATCGTTCTTGCCAATCTTGTCATAGTCCAAAACAGTTACCACAACTTGCACTTTCTAAAAGGGGAGAGAAGAAAAAAAAGGAACAGGGAGATCACAAGGGGACAGGGACCAAGCTCTTCTTGATAAAGCAGTCTAAGCTGAAAGGGGTTGGAAATCAAGCAAGATGAAGACAAAATGGTCAATGGCTGGGAATGAGGACTCCAAAATTCCTGGTTTGACCTACTGATGCAACTTAAGGACCTTTGGGCCATGCTGTGCATCCATTGTTGCTCCCGTAGACACCCTGGGCCTTTCCACCTGCCCTGTAGTTGCACTTTCTTTTACGTTTTATCTTTCTCAAGTACAGAATATGCTCCTTGAGGGCAGGGATTGTTTATATCTCCAGTACTTACTTAGCTAGCACAGTACTAAGCACATAGAAAGCATTTAATGAATACTTTTTCATTCATTCAGTTTGGCCCGGAGATAGTTGGGTAACCTTGGGCAAGTCCCTAAACTTTGTGCTGCTTTAGCTAGATCAACGTTAAAAAAAAGTGATTAACATGGTTGCTGTGTGGACAAAATAAGTAGTATTTTAAAAAGCGTCATCATAGAGGAGGTAGAAACTATTAGGCTAGAACAGTGAAAACATTATTAGGGGCAGTCTGGCTCACAAGTTTTTGTTTGTTTTTCTTTAGCACAAGGGAAGGTTCAGTGTGGGCTGGAAATGGGAAATGATGCAAAGATAAAAGTTATCAATTAAATGCATTTTAAAAAAATTATTCAGACTTTTAAAAAGTAATCAATCACCAAGCATTCATTAAGTACGTACTATGTGCAAAGCATTGATCTGTAATAAATTTATTATCCCTAAGTGGATGTTCTCTTCATAATATGAGACTGTGTTTGGTGACATCTAGTACTTAGATTTTGAATGTGCCTCAAGTTGATCAGAAATTACTTGATGATATCTCTTATATGAATTTATTTGAATAGAGTATGCATTCCTTTCCCTTATGTAATAATGGCTACCACTTATATAATGCTTACCATGTGCCAGGCACTATGCTAAGTTCTTTACAATTATTATCTAATTTTATCCTCAAAAAAAAAAAAACCAAAACCAAAACCATAAACCTTGAGAGGTACATGCTGTTATTATTCCCATTTCACAGATGAGGAAATTGAGGCAAACAGAAGTAATATGACTTACTCAGGGTCACATAGTAAGTGTCTGAGGGTAAATTTGAATTCAGATCTTGACTATAGGCCTAGTGTTCTATCCACCTTATGTGAACAGAGTAACTAAAACATTTTTTAATGCATTTTTTTCCCTACCCGGAGGCATTGTTTCTTTGGGCACATATTGACCCTCAATATTTTCCTCAGTAGAATATTTCCTTAATTAGAATTACATGTGATGGATCTTAGGACTAAACATGATGGCTAAATTAAGGAGGAGGTATATTTGAGGGCAGGTCCTAGGCAGTTTAAGGGAATGAAAAATAATTATGGAAGGCAACAAGGCATAGATGCAGATTCAGATGTGTTGGAAACCTTCAAGCAAGAGTCTATTGTGTATGTATCTATTTCTATAGATGTTGTTTTCCCTTTCAGAGTTTAAGCTCCTTGAGGACAGGGACTTTTTGTCTCTCTTTACATCCTCAGACCTTAGCACAGTGCCTGCTACATAGTAAGGTCTTAATAAACCCTTGCTGGCTAACTTTACATTCTGTGAACCGTCCTGCTATGGAAGGTGGATCCAGGGTCAAACCAGAGAATGACTTTACTGCAGAAATTTAAAATGTAAGATGCCCCATAATGACAGTAAAGCCAACACAGTACATCTCTCCCTCCAGTCCCCATTGTATAGGGCTGGATTAAGTCAGCTAGGAAGGGAATCGTGGCTGGAGAGGATGGTATTTTTTTTCCATACTGGGGAAAGCAAAACAAGACAGCATTGGTCATAAGATGGTTAGATCACAGAATTTAGAACTCCCATCCAAGTACCTTATTTTACAGATGAAAAACAAACCCAGAAGTTTCCTTTCGGGCCACATTTTTAAAAAATGCTTTAAAAGAGACATCATTTGTCCCTCCTCTCCAATAGAACCTCTCTGGCTAAATTTTCCTTTTTTTTTCTTTTTCTTTTTTAATTTTTAGGCAATTGGGGTTAAGTGACTTGCCTAGGGTCATACAGCTAGTAAGTGTTTGGTCTGAGGCCGAATTTGAACTCAGGTCCTCCTGACTTAAGGGCTGGTGCTCTATCTACTGTGCCACCTAACTGCCCCACTGGTTACATTTTTCAAAGCAATCCATGTACTGCAATCATGGTTAAGGGGAACCACCTTTATTTCCTTAAAAGCTAATGTGAAATTTCCATGTAGCAGGAGAGAGAGAGCGAGCGAGAGCCAGCAAGCGCTGATTCTGGGAAGGGATGTACTTTTCTAGAAGCACTCAAGATGAGACCTCCAAATGAAGAAAGGCTTGGCAGGATTTTCTTCACAGCAAGTAGAAGGTGTTGCTCCTAGTTTTAAAACACTCTGGCTATACTTAGCCCAGAAAGCTTTTCAGATACATCTTGCACTCTGTGATGGTCTTAGGAACTCAGAGTGGGGGAAACTACAGTCTCCACTTTATTGCATGGAATACTCATTTATCTTGCATAGTAGGGATTAGGAATATAGGGACAGCCATCCCTAAAGAAAGAATCTGTATCTATGCATAAGGAAGGAGAACAAGATAAATATTATTTTTATGCTTAATGTATTCTACATTCTACATCTCTGTCTTGACACAATGCTATCTTTTCCACAACCTTTTCCTAGAAACAACATATGCTTTATTTTTCATGTGTATATGTGTTCTGGCATGGTTGCTTTGCCTGCTATTATTGATGGCTTAAAAAAAAAGGAATTTATATTAAGTGTGGTGTAGCATTGCAGCCTCAAGGAGAACTATACTGTAGTATTTTTTTTTTAATCTCAATGCCCGTTCTTTTATTATTTTGTTTTGCAGAATTAAAAAAATGCCGGAGGGTGTTAGTTACCATAGGAATAAGGTCTTAGTCAGAACCCCAAAGTGCACAAATAACACACACTGGAAAATAAATTGGTGGAGGAAACTGGATAGCTTAGGGATTTGCCAATAGGATCCAAAGCAGTTTTTTCATCTGAGTTCACTGACTCAAGTTTGGTTGTGATGAGACTGGGAGTCATTGTCAACTGAAATTCTAGCACCTTATTAGGAGAGAAGTGGAAAGTACATGATAGCCAAGTGGATATCGGGACTGGATTGAAACTGACAAGCACGTGAGCTGGGATAAATGAGCAAGGTCACCAACCCATTTTTTTAACTCAGAGGTTGAAAGCGTAGAGGTAAAGATCATGTAGTATAAGCATAATCCCATATAAGTAATAATAATATAATAAAGCAAATAATTATAAATAAAATGTTTATATATAATATATAAACTAATATAATAAAATTAATAATTATAAAAAATAAAGCTAATATTTATATAGTGCTCACTATGTGCTAAGTGCTTTATAAATATTATCTCATTTGATCCTCCTAACAACCCTGGCAGATAGGTGCTATCATTGTCTCCATTTTATAGGTGAAGAAACTGAGGCTAATGGAAGTTAAGTGACTTGGCCCAGAGTCACAAAACTAGAAAATGCCTAAGACTGGATTTGAACTCAGGTCTTCCTGACTCTAGGCCCAGAGCTCTGAACCACCTAGCTGACTATAGGTTAAAGTACGTTAAAAACCTCTTCCAATAACATGATTTCATTTATTCTCACTTTTTGGACTTTGCCACTATGCCTCAGTTGCTTTTTCACCCTGGAACATTCCTCCATTCAAGTCCCCTTCTCCCACTGCTGAGTTCCTCTTAGAGCCTCCATTTTGAGGAAGGGCCCAGGATAGCCATCCATCTCCCAATTCAGCTTCTGTCTCTCTAGACTTCACACTGCCCCTGTTGTTTGCCCCAACCTTTCAACTCCATTTTATGTGTTGTCTTCTTCTATTAGAATGTAAGAGCCTTGAGGTCAGGGACTATCATCCTTTTTACTCATATTTGTATTCCCAGCACTTAGTGCTCTGACACATAACAGAATTTTAATAAATGCTTGTTGACTGACCTTGGGGGTCCTATAGTCCAATCTATATATTATTATTGTGTTTGTCTGTTTTTTTTTTTTTAGTCATGTCCTATTCTTCGTGAAACCATTTTGGGGTTTTCTTGGCCAAGATACTGGAATGGTTTGCAATTTCCTTCACCAGTTCGTTTTATGGAAACTGAGGCAAAGAGGATTAAGTGATTTGCCTAGGGTCACACAGCTAGTAAGTGTCTGAGGCTGGATTTGAACTCATGAAGATGAATCTTCTTGACTCCAGGCCCAGCACCCTCTAGTCACCCAAAAATTACTATGGCACAGTGTAATCAAATATATGGGTCCATTTGTGCCTTGTTCTGCTCTGTATAAATCCTCTGTCCCCCTCCAGAAGAGAAAAGCCTTCTGAAGGGAATGAAGGTGTGATGTACTGATAAGGCATTATGTCCAAAAACAATGTTCAGGAATATGAAAATCAACCTCTGTTGCTCAGAGGATGATGGGTTATTAAAAAAAAAACCACACACACACACTACCCTGAAGCTTTGTCAACTCCCCTTTATCTCAGAGGCCTCCCTTCCTGTTCATGGTCTAATTATTTTGGTATTGAAGGAATTGCCTGTATCAATTATTTCATTAAAATAGAGGAATAGTGTTGCTCTAAGTATAACAATCTGACTCTGGTCCCCACTGAGAAGCAGCAGGAGAAGTTTCCCATTTATAGAGAGCCTGTCAGAAGCTGGAATTTGCATCCTATCATTACAAAGCATGGAATTTCAAACATGAAAAGGCCTCCAATAGTGTGGTTGCAACTTCTCATTCTAAAAGTCTCCAGATGGAGAATCCTTTGCCTCTCTCCCTCTCCCCTCCTATTGCTGAAAGGTAAAGAGAAGCTTACTGTTTGGGTAAATAATGATGCACCCATTCCCAAGGGGTGCCAAGGAGGCCGAATTCTAAGTAATGACTTTTTTTTCCCTCTTGTGGCCCTTAATCATTTTTTATAATAATTAAAGATGAAAGATACTGAACGGTTAGGTTATAAGCAACGATAGTAAATTTCTCTTCCTTCTCTTATTCATAGGCTCATAGGGGAAGGAAATCGTAGGTGATTGTGTGTGGTTTGTCCTTCATTTGCAAAGAGGACCATGACATCACGAAGATGATGCCATGACTTGCCAAGTGAATTGGATTTAAGTGAGGGAAGGCTGTGCAAAGTCGCCAGTATCACTTTCTCCTCCACAGCCATCTGGGTCCAGTGGCTAGCTATAGATCAGGATGACTGGAGATGGCCCAGGATGCAGTGGGAAACCTTGGCCTATGAAATATTTCGTGTAATATGGAGAAAAATGGACAAAAACCCATCTGTTCTTAGGGCTCTGAACGTTGTGGATGCATTTGCTAATTTATCAGCATTATCAGGAGTTTCTTTTTGCCAATTCATTTCTGCTCAATACAAAATAACTCATGCCTGGTCTTTTTTTTCGCCTGTGTTTTGGGGTAGGGGTAGGAGGGGAGGACTCAGGGAGAGTGTGGGGCCTGGTAGACAAATTGAAGTCATTGGGCATCTCCTAAGCATCATGGGAGGAGAATGGGAACATAGGTGCTAATGGAGGCATAGCTGTCTTACTAATTAATGAGATCTGCTTTGGATATTTTGGAGGTCTGGAGGAGTGAAGCTCAAAGCAGGAGAGACATCATCGTGTTTGACATTACCTGGATTTGCTCGAAGGGTACTTCAAAGCTGAATGACTCATTATAGTAGGGATTCAGCGTGTTCTTCTTAATGGTGGTCTTTTTCTTCTTCAATCTCTTACCGTTCTGCATCAGGTGAATCTTCACATAGGGATCTGAGGAAAGCAAACGGAACGTTGAGTTAGGAATTCAGGGACACATTATCCTGCTTCCCGGTGGAACCTTGTAAAGGAGACAGGTACCTCCCTGCAAGGAAACAACTCTATAATGGATTTTGATTCTAGTGAGAGGAAGGAAGAAAACAAGCACTTATTAAGTACTTACTATGTATAAGGCAATGTGCTAAAATTTAGTTTTAAAGGCCTTTATAAGAGTATCTCCCACATAGGGAAAGGAGAAGAAAATAAGCATTTATATATCACCTACTGTGTGCCAGGTACTGTGTTAAGCACTTTACAAATATGATCTCATAATAGCTCTGGGAGGTGGGTTTTTTTTAATCCCATTTTACACTTGAGGAAACTGAGGCAGACAAAGGTTAAGTGGCTTGACCGTGGTCACATAACTAGCAAGTGTCTGAGACTGGATTTGAACTTAGGTCTTCCTGACTCCAGGCCTGGAACTCTATCTACTCTGCCTTTGACTGCCTCTGGAATTAGAGTGCGGAGGACCTAGGTTCAAATCTGGTCTTTGATACTTATTAGTTGTGTGACCCTGGGCAAGTCAATTAACCTCTGTCTGTCTCAGTTTCTTCATTTGTTAAATGAGGAGGTTGGCCTTGAAGGCTTCTAAAGTCCTTTCCAACTCTGAATCGATGATCCTGGGTAAATCATTTCTCTGAGTCTCAGTTTCCTCATCTGTAAAATGAGAGAACTGAACGTGAAAGCCTCTCGTCTCAGTATTTATGGTCCTATGACCTTGGGCAAATAATTATATCTCCATGAGTCTCATTTTCCTCCTTGACAAATAAGTAAACTAACACCTGTAGTTCCTATCTCATGGAGTTGTTGTGAGGCTTATTTGGTATCAATAAAAAACCAAACCGGGAAAAAAAACCCCAACATCTATTAAGCACCTACTTTGTGTGAGGTGCTGAGAATACAAAGACAAAATCTGGACAATCTCTGCCCTAAAAGAGCTTAGGTTTTACCCATATGTGAGCATTTAGCATTTGATGATCATTTTTTACTTAAAATAATACATTTGTAATTTAACATATATTTGAGTATATTTAGGTGGTACAGTGGAGAGAGTGCTGGACTTAGAATGAGTAAGATCTGAGTTCGAATTCTGCCCTACCAGCTATGTGATTGTGGGCAAGTCACTTAATATCCCTCAGTCAAGTTTCTTCATCTGCAAAATGGGGATAATAATAATGCCTACCTCCCCCGGGGTTGTTGTGAGGATAAATTGAGATATTATTTATAAAGTGCTTTGCAAACCTTAAAGTGCCATATAGAAATGCTAGATTGTATCATAAAAAATTATTATAACTGTAATCTAATAATAGGTATATCATAAATAGAAAGATAGTGGATAGAGGGCTAGCCATGGAGTCAAGAAGATCTGTGTTCAAATTCCATCTCTGATACGTGTGTGACCATGGCAAAGTCATTTATCCTCTTCCCTGCTTCCCATCCCCTCTGTCTCACACGTCTCTAAGACTATAATTTGTGGAGAAGTAATTGATCTATACCAGTGGAGGGAATCTCCAGTCTGGGAGTACACTGTGCTAATGAAATCATGGGTTTAGTTGAAAAGGATTATTTCCAAGAATCTTCCATTTCCCAGATTTTATAAGAGCCATACTCCTCCATACCATCTCAGTGTTCAAGATAGTATTTTCCAGGAAGAAGCAAAAGTTATTTTGAGTACTATAAATACCCAAATTAACTAGAAATGACATATGAAGAAAGATGCTATCTATATCCAGAGAAAGAACTGATAAATAGAAGTATGTATAGAATTATTATATATATACATAGCTATCTATTTATCTATATCTATATCTATCTATTTGTGACTAATGGTAGCCATCTCTAGGGCATGGGGAAGGAAGGGAAGAAAAAAAAGAAATTTGCATGATAAATTTGTTGTATGGGAAAGAAAAATCAAGTTGTGTATAGTAGATTTGCAGTTTCATGTGCAAGGTTTTTATTGTACTATGTTATGGAAATGCTTATTTATTACCACAAATTGGAAAAAAAAAAAAGAAAATGAAGGTGATGGAACAGAGGGGCCCCTCCCCTCTACTGACCAACCCGAGGTTCCCTTAGCATTTTCTACAAGGGATCACTGGGGCAAATACCAGTTTGAATTTATTACATGGGAAGCAAGGCTTTGACTGGGATTGCCTTATTTAATTTTTCTATGTGGACAAATCAGCCACAGGAAGAATGCATGCTAATTTTCTCTCTAAGAGTTCAAGTCTTCTGGTTTTTCTAAAACTCCCAAGGGGAAAGCAACCCTTCAAAACTCTCCAAACCTTCCCATGTACACAGACCAAAGCTGGTGAGCCAGCAATCAGTCCCTTCGACAAAAGAGCTGCTTAATGACTAGAAATCCCAGTGTAAATAGATACATCTGCAGCCCCATCCTGGAATGTAAAGGAATTTGGCCTTTTCAATATGAATATATCTTGATGACAAGAGGCTTTGTTTATTTGGTAAACCCTCCCCTTTCCTCCCCCTCCCTGGCACCTTTACAAACAAACATAATTACAGCAACAATGGCTGTCAACCTGTGTTTTTGGATTGGCACAGGGTCCGAAGCCAGAGATGGTATTTGTGTTTCCAAGTTTAAATACATCTACTCTTTCTGCTAGGACTCAGGAACTGATTTAGGCAAAGGAGCCGGATGGTTGGCACTGGGGGAAAGAGATTGATTTGCCGTGGTAATCCCAACTGTGTCTCTGGGCGATCCTTTGTTTGCTGTGAAATCAGCCATGAAAACAAGCACTGGTCCATATCCCAGGGCTGAAAACAAGTCAGGTTAGCTTAATGAGAGTCAGACAATAAATAGTCTTGGAATATTAACATCAAAGCACCACAGATCTTCCTCTGGAAGGGATTTTAGGGTATATCAAGTTCAACCACCTCATTTTATAGATGAAGACATTGAGGCCCAGAGGTGATAAAGTAACTTACTCAAAGTCTCAGAGGTAGTAAATGGCAAAGGCAGAATCTGAACTCAGTTCCTTTGACTCTAGGGACAGCTAGGTGGGGACAGACTGCCTGGCCTGGAATCAGGAAGAGTCATCTTCCTGAGTTTAAGTCTGATCTCAGACACTTACTAGCTGTACGACCCTGGGCAAGTTGCTTAACCCTATCTGCCTTAATTTCCTCATCTGTAAAATGAATGGGAGAAGAAAATAGCAAACCACTCCAGTATCTTTGCCAAGAAAACCCCAAATGGGGTCACAAGGTCAGAATAACAATAGCAAAATTTTACCACCTATTTTACAAGGTTATAAAAAAAAAAGCACTTTGCAGACTTCGTAAATGGGGTCAGGAAGAGTCAGACACGACTGAAAAATGACTGAATAGCAAACAACCCTTGAATCTAAATCCAGGATTATTTTCCTCTTTCCATGACACCACACTGACTTTCTGCATACAAGGTGCCATGGCTTTCTTTTCCCTTCTTGTCTGACTTTGGAGCCATTGCATTTCTAGGCATGTCAGGGACCTTGGGAGGAATTGGGATCTATGGACAGAAAATGTGGAATATTAGATTGGGAATTTGGAAGGCTACATTCTAATCCTCCCTCTGCTCTTCACTGAGTGAACTTTAAGTCATTTTGCTTTTCTAGGCCTTAGTTTCTCTATCTGCAAAACATCTGGATTTCTCTAGTATCTAGACTGGGTTCTGTGAACTTTAAAAACATATTTTGACTGTATTTCAATAAACATAAACAAATATAATTAGTTTCCTTTGTAATCCTAAGTATTTTTTAAAGTATTTAAAAAATATTCACATAAAGGGTCCATAGGTTATATCAATCTGCCAAAGGAGTCTGTGATACCAAAAGAGTTAGATTATCTGACCCTTTAGATGGTCTGGATGGTTCCTTCTGGCTATATATCTTATAAGTAAGAATTCTGTGGATAAAAGATTGAAGGTCTGATTGCCTGCAAAGCTTGGAAAAATGACTTGAGGATCATCCATTTTGATAATAGCCTTGATAGAGACCCTTCCTTGGAGCTGACTGAGTTGTAAACTTCCAAGGGTCTAATTCTACTATTGGTCTGCTACAATTTTATCCTAAGGCTTTGATTCTTTTAAAAAAAAAAAAAGGAATGCCCTAGAGAGAGAGAACTGATTTAAGATAATTATCAACCAGTTGCAGAGACCCTAGGCATAATGGGTGCTGGGCTTGGACTCAAGAAGACCTGAGTTCAAAGTATATCTCTGCATTCACTCTAAAAGTATTTATTAAGTTCTTACTGTGTGCTTGGAGATGGGCTAACTCCTAGGGACTCAAAGAAGGTAAAAAAAAATAGCATGGTCCTTGCCCTTAAGGGGCTCGCATTCAAGTAGGGAAGACAACATCCAAATTCACTAAATAAATTTATTAAACACCTACTATGTTCCAGGTACTGTGTTAAGTGCTAGGGATGCAAAAAGAGTTAAAAAACAGTCCCTGCCCTCAAGAAGCTTACAATCTAAAGTAGGGAGACAATATAGAAACAAATATATGTAAAACAAGCAATATACAAGATAAACAGGAAATACTTAAGAGAGGGAAAGCACTGGAATTATGAGGAGTTAGGGAAGGCTTCCTGTAAGATTTTAGTTGGGACTTAAAGGAAGCCAAGGAGGTCAGAAGGGAGGAGGAAGAGTGTTTCAGTCCTGGGGGATGGCCAGAGATACATTGAGTAAATGGAAGGGAATTTCAGAGGAAAGGTACTAACAGCTGGGGGCACCTAAAAAGGTCTCCTTCAAAAGGTAGGATTTGAGTAGAGTCTTCAAGGAAGCTGAAGGCTGAGGATATTCCTGGGATACCACTTACTAAGGGTGTGGCCCTGGGAAAATTTTTTAACTTAATCTCTTCAAGTAATTATTTTTTTTTTTAGTCCTGTCAATTCTTTGTGACTCCATTTGGGGTTTTCTTGGCAAAGATCTTGGAGTGGTTTGCCATTTTCTTTTTAAAAAAATGTTTTTTTTTAATTAATTTATTTTGATTTATCAACAATCACTTCCATATGCTTTTGAGTTTAAAGTTTTTGTCCCTCTCCCTCCCCACCACCCTCCCCAGGACGGCACACAATCTGATATAGGCTATACATATACATTCCTATTAAACTTCTTTTCACATTAGTGATGTTGCAATTAAGAATTAGGCCATTTCTCTAGTTCATTTCATAGATGAGAAAACTTAGGTAAACAGGGCTAAGTGACTTCCCCAGAATCATACAGATAGTTAAGTGTCTGAGGCCAGATTTGTACTCAGGATGGGTTTCCTCGACTCCAGGCCCAGCACTCTATTCACTCTGCCACCAAGCTGCCCAATCTCTTTGTGTCCAAGGCAACTATATAAGACTTGTCTATTAAGTCTTAAAGTGTCAGTTGGGTTGTTCTGTTGGTTTGATTCTATGGAAGGATTTACCACAACTAGAGTTTCTCAATGCTGATGAAATCAAAGATCCTTCTTATTTATTAATCAGTTATATTTAAGTATGAATGTATCATCTGAAAGGTGATAGAACACAGAAAGTGCAGATCTAAAGTTGGTAGGGACCTTAGGGGTCATCTGTGCCAAAGCTTCCCTCTCACAGATGAAGTAACTCAGCTAGTCAGTGGCTAAGCCAGGAATTTAGATTTCAGATCCCACGAGTCCAAACCAAATTCAAAGGTAGTGTTGGGAAGATAGCAGGAGCTTACTAGCTACCTGGGCAGGATCAGGGGAGGAAACACCTGAGAACAGGTTGGGAGTTCTTTGACCTTGATTCTTTAATCATGGATTTCATGTTTGTAAGATGTATAGCTAGAAGGAGCCTTACAAATCATTTAGACCATGGGTTCTTGTACTTTCTGGTATCATGGCAGACTGGTTGAGCCATCCTACCATCCTCCATGGATAGTAGGTACCATAAGTTTTACAGCTCTGTGTGAACTCACAGTGATGAAAAAAACAACAACATGGGATTGGTCTGAAGAAGCTGATGTGTAAGACAAAACTTATTAACCAACTTAGATTAAAAACAAAAGTACTGAGAGGGAATGGAGTGCAGTGGATGAAGAGCAGCTGACCGTGGAGTCAGGATGCCCTGAAGTCAAGTCTCTCTTCTAACACATCCCAGTTGTGTGACCCTAGCTGAGGCATGCTCAGTGCTCAACAAGTAACAGTGCTGACTTGGATTGATAAAATCCAGTGGCTCTCCAAGTGTGGTCCAGGGAACTTGGGGTGGGGGCTGGGGGCTGAGACCCCCTTCTGGCTATCTGCACGGTCAAAACTATTTTCATAATAATACTAAGGCATTTTAATTTTTAATTCAGTAAATATCAATAGATATAACCCGCATACACAACAGCTTTTTGAAGGGTTCTCAATAATGTTTTAGACTGTAAAGAGATCCTGAGACCAAAATGTTTGAGAACTGCTCTGGTATAAAGGGTTTATTCATCAAAGAGTTTTCTCTACTAATGAAATCTTAAGTCTAGTTAAAAAAGAAATATATAGAAGATAGAAGCAGAGTCAGGTAACAAAAGATGAATGTAAGAGCCTGGTGGCATAGTTCTGTAAAAACAGTGTCAGGAATATTAAATCTGAGAATGAGCTGAGCCTGATGAGGAAAGCTAAAGCCAATGAGAAGAAAAAGATGCTTAAAAAACTATATTAGAAGAAAAAAGAGGGTTAAAGAAGGCCTAGCATCTTGGGGGAGATGGCATGATGCCTGAGCAGGGCCCACTTGATTATGATTTTCCTTCTCTTTTCTCTGACACGGAGAATTACATTTGCATTGCAAATGACAGAACAAAAAGATGAACATCATTGATATTAAAGATAAGCAAAGAGAAAAATTAGAGAGCACCTAGTTGGCCTTGATGAGTGAATTCAAGGTACCAGACCCTGTGGAATACTTTACTTGAATACTGAAAGGACTGCCAGATGTGCTGAGTCATTTGTTAGTAATATTTTAAACTATCGTGGAAAATGCAAGAGGTACCACAAGATGGGAGAAAGGAATATGCCATCTGAGTTGTCAAAAAAGGGAAGAGATGATTCCACAAACTCTAGGCCAGTGAGTTTGACTTTGATTCTTGGGAAAACTCTAAAATGGAATTAAAGAGATACCTTAGAAGAGTGAACATTTTTAAAGGGAAGCTGTTATTATAAAAAGCCAGCATGGCTTCATCAACAAGGAATCAAACCAGCCTCATTTCATTTCCTTTTCTGGCAAGATTTTCAATCTAGCAGAAGAGAGGAATGCTATGGAAGGAGTTTACCTAGATTTTAGCAAAGCTTTGACAAAATATCTCCTATCGTTCTTGTAGTAAAGATGGAGGGATATGGATTAAATGACAGTTCAGTTGGATGGATTCAGACCTGGGAGATGACCAAACTCAATGAGTAAACTGTTGATGGTTTAATGTGAACATGGCAGGAGGCCCTTAGTACAGTCTTCCAGGGCTCTATGCTTGGCCCCAGGCTGCTTAACATTCTTATTAATGACTTGGATAGAAGCATAGAAGGCATGTTTATCACATTTCCAGATGACACAAAACAGGAAAGATTAGCTAATGTACTAGATGATGGAGTCAGGATCCAAAAACATTTTGGCAGGCTATAGCATTGGTCTGAATTGAATCAGATTGGTTTGATCTAGCAACTGGGAGAATCAGAAGAGGCCCCTTGTAGGAGGTGATATCAGAGTTTCCCATAATCCTCTGTTACTTGCCCTTTATTCCTAGACATCTTTTTAAAAGTCACTAGGGGTTGGGGCAGCTAGGTGGTGCAGTGGATAGAGCACCAGCCCTGAAGTCAGGAGGACCTGAGTTCAAATCTGGCCTCAGACCAAACACTTGACACTTACTAGCTGTGTGACCCTGGGCAAGTCATTTAACCCCAATTGCCTAAAAAAAAAAAGTCACTAGGGGTGAGGAGCTCTCAACACTCTAGTGGGTTTGTGATCCCACTGATGTGGACATCGCCTCCAATGATGCAGCTTGAAACCCATCCATGCCTGCACATCCTACATGACCCTTGACTGTGTTCTCCCACAAGTTTATTGCAGGGGTCCACATACAGTGGTAATCACTGGGCTAAAAGAGAGGATGAGTTGTGGAAAGGATGCAAAATAGGCCTGAGGGTCTGTGCTAGGATTTATTTTAGGGAGGGCATTTCCATTACCTTCTTACCTCTGATTGGAGGGCTAGAAAGTGGAGTAGTAAATTCCTTTTAATGCATGCTTTTATAGAGGGTAGAAACTGGAGCAGGGATACCCCTCCTGCCTCCTTTTGTGTCTTTTCCCCCCATTAGATTGTAAACTCCTTGAGGGCAGGGACTATTACTTTTTGTTTTAGTTTTTTTTTTTTTTTTTTTTTGGTCAGGCAATTGGGTTTAAGTGGCTTGCCCAGGGTCACACAACTAGTAAGTGTTATGGTTCTGAGGCCGGATTTGAACTCGGGTCCTCCTGACTCCAGGGCCGGTGCTCTATCCACTGCACCACCTGGCTGCCCCTGACTATTACTTTTTATCAACTGTATCCCCCAGTGTTCAACACAGAGCGTGGCATATAGTAGGCACTTAATAATGTTTATTGGATTGGATTGGAGTAGTCCAAGAATTCTTAACCTTTTTTTTGTATCCTGGCCCCTTTTGGCAGTCTTGTGAAGCCTATGGAACACTTGAAATAATATTTTTAAGTGCACAAAGGAAAGCAATTATATTGAAATAAAGATATAATTATTCCCATCCAAGTTCAAGGAGTCCCTGAAAACAATTCACAGTTCATGGACTAGAGTATGGTATAGTTCTTAAAATCATATCCAGTGGAATCTCCGGGATCCATGAGGACTTTCTCAGAGCTTCTTGAAACAAAGAGTGGTGTGTTCCATCAGGCCCTGCCCAATCCTAAACTCTAAGGCTGAAAAAACAAAACAGCCTGAAGTAGTTTAAAAAGAATTGTGGTAAAAAGAGGTTGGGGGTTGGAAAAAGAAGCCCTATGGGGTTATGGTAAGAGCTCATAGTTTAAGGGTATTTTGGAGTGATGCCCATATCTGTGGGTGATCTGCTTTAAAATAATGTCTCTCCTATCTGGACTCAACAGAATGTCCTTGACCTAGAGCATGGTTGTGCTAAAACCTGAGCCTGACTCTTGGGCTTTATGTAGGTACTTTGTCTTTCCATTCTTGAGGCACAGAATGAAAGCAGAAGATGAATTCCTCTGGAGCAGTACATCCAGATAAAAAGGCTGTAAAAATGCTAAGGAAGGTAGATTACTGGTCAGCCTATATAGTTTTTATGTGAGATAACATGCCCTATAGGCATCTAGGTGGCACAGTGGATAGAGCCCCAGGCCTGGAGTCAGGAACGCTTGCTTTAAAATTCTGCCTCAGACATTTACTATCTGTGTGACCCTGGGGAAGTCACTTAACCCTGTTTGCCTCAGTTTCCTTATCTGTAAAATGAGCTGGAGGTTTGCTATTGGAAACCACTCCAGTATCTTTGCCAAGAATACCCCAAATGGGGTCACGAAGAGTTGGACACAATTAAAATGATTGAACAACAACAACAACATTCCTCCTACATAACACCACCTCTCCCATCTCCATACCTTTGCATTGGCTGTTCCCCATGCCTGGAATGAGCTCATCCTTACTCAACTCAAATTTTCCCTTCTGTGAGAGGCCTTTCCCAATGCCATCAGCTGCTAGTGGCACCCCCTCTGAATCCACCATCTATTCTGTGTATATATTGTATATGCCTGGTGGTTTTCATGTTGGCCTCCCCCATTAGAATGTGAGCTCCTTGAGGGCAGTACCAGTGTTCTGTTTTTTCTTTACATTCCCAATGCTTAGGACAATGTTCCACACATAGTGAGCACTTAATAAATGCTGTTGATAGACTGGCTGCCTTTTTACATAGAAATGAGGCAGTGATACACTGCTTCCCCAAAGGATTTGCCACAAGATTCCATTAAACAGTACCCTCTCCTAGCACATTTTGTGATTGGATTTATAACATTTTGATTTCTACTTAACTTTTTAGGAGCAATGGCATATATTGTGTGATGGAAAAAGAAAGTTAGACCAAGCCAAACCGGAGGTCCTGGGTTCAAATCTTCAGCTCTGCCTCTTATCACCTCTATGACTTTGAAAAGTCAATTAACCTTTCATGGCTTTTATTTCCTCTTTTGTAAAACGAGAGGGTTGGACTGGATGACATCTAAGGTGTCTTCCAACTCTAAAGCTGTCCTTCTGTGAATATTATTTATGGTCGAAAGCCAGAGCCACCTGCATTGCAAAGCAAGCCTGTGTATTTTAAATAAGTAAGAATAGGTAATTTCTATGCTCTGTATTTGGTGTCTACAAACTACTTTTCCCAGAAAGTAAATTATCCTCGATCTCATGAATTCAAAGTTTCCTGGAGCCTTAGAAGTCCTGTTGGTTGCTTAACAGGAGGAGGTTTGGTTGAAATGACAAAATAGACTTTAATGAGACCCATTAATGTCCCTACTGTTACTGGCAACTCCAGCAGCTCAGTCCCTGCTCCAAGCAGCCGGGAGCCGATTGGAAAGATGCGAAATACAAAGCTGTGTAATTGCAGCTGTGCTCTGGTGTGGTCTTTGCCAAGTTCATGACACACACACACACACACACACACACACACACACACACACACACACACACACACACACACACACACAACCTTTGCCTTCCCAAGACTAGCTCCTTTAAGAACATTGTCAAACCTTCATTGCAAATTCACTATCTCTACTCTGAAGCTGGGTAGGGCTTAGGGCATTTTGCTTTCTTTCCCTGGATTCATTTATCTTTTTTTTTCTCTTAAAGAATGATGTATAACTCTGTAAGAAAGTCAAATCTCTTTTATAATGTCTGCCTGTCTCCTACTTTGTAGTACATTAACTTTTCCCTTCCAGGAAACAATGGTGCAGTTATCAGAAAGAATTTCCTTTTCTGATAATACAGAGTAGGCAGAGTACAATGTGTTCAGATACAAGGCTCCATTTTGGATATATCTGGAGCTTGTCAACTTTGTTTATTTCTTTATGAATTCTGGACTCTCATCTCTCATTCACCATGTGGCATTTCCCCCCTCCCCCCCCCCCCCCCAACTCAGGCTAGTTCGAGTTAAAGAATTTCCTTTCTTTTGTAAAAGGGATGGTGGTTTTAGTTTCTTGTGATGCCATTACTAAATCGTTCCAAATTTTTATCTAAGCCTTTTGAATGGACCAGGGTATGGTAGGCACCCATACTCTTACACAGAGCTGTAACTAACTTGAGAAATAGGGTTTTGTCCCAGAGTGCCAATATCTGGGGTGGGGGTGGGGAGCAGCACTTCTCCTACTGGACAAATGGTGTCTCTGCAGCTTACCATATGGTCTTCTGTTGCTTTGTGCAGCAACATAATTCACTTCTTCTGGATTTGACTTGCTACTCCCCATGGTTCCATTTCATTGGATGCCTTTCCCCGGGGTCTGTCTCCCTTCAACCCTTTGGGGAGGTGTAGGTCAAACAACTCCCTTTCTTAGCATGGTCATACCCAGGTTTGGGATGTCCCTGGTGCCTCTGGAACACACTGTCCCTCCACAATCCTCCCAATTTTTGGTTTTTTTTTTTTGCCCCAGGTGAGAAAACTTCTATTTAAGGTTCTGCTCTGAAAGCTGTAGCTGAAGATAGGGAAGGGAAGGTAGTATATCCAAACCATTAAGGTAAAAGGCTTTGAATCAAGTTAAACAGATGTGAAAAATGATCTTTTTTCATGAAATTGATTTTTCTTTCCTTTCGTATAAAATGACTGTTCTAGTCTACAAGGGAATGACCTTCAAGAAGATTAAAAAAAACTATCTTCTAAATACCAATGTTCTAGAGCAGAACACAACCACAAAATATGGATGTATATTATACACACATATATGTTTTAGTATTCATGATATAATTTAGTTATGAAAATTGGACCTTGAATCAAGATTTCTGCCCAGTTCCTATCTTAAAATTCTTCAGTCTTCGAAATGGTTCATATCTAAAGAAGTATCTATGAATTTATTCTATTCCAGTGTTAAACCAGATTAGACCAGTAGGACCTGGCCTATTTGTTTCCATAGTAACTAATCAACTTCATTCATTGGATCAATAAGAGGGTTCTAGAGCTGAAATATCATTCCTATAACCCATGGTTAAGAACCTTCAATCTGGGGTTCTTAACCATGGTTATATGAACCATTGAAATGTTTTCTGATACCTGAATTTCAATTTTATTTGTTTCCTTTGCAATTCTTTACATTTTATTTTATGCATTTAAAAAAACATTATTCTATGGGGCAGCTAGGTGGCACAGTGGATAGAGCACTGGCTCCTTGAGGGTGGGGACTCTCTCATTTTTGTCTCCACATCCCCAGAACCAAGTATAGTGCCTGGCACATAGTAGGGAGTTAATAAGTGGTTGCTGATTGGTTGATTAGAGATAATAACAGCAAATGGAAGTAGAGAAGGCTTGTAGAAGGTTGAGATGAGAGTTGAAGGACGGGTATGGGTTTAAGAGGCTCATATTTCCATACCTAGCATCTTGTTCGTAATGTAAAGAATTTAATAGTGCATGATGGAAACCTGAACAGGAGTAATTCTTTCAGTGCCTTTTACATGAGATAATATTGGTGTGGGAGACTCCAGACTAATTCAAGCTCTTCCTTCCCTATCCCCCCTCTGCCCCCTCAGTTTCCTCCCACTCCTGAAGTCAACAGATAAAGTTATTCATGGCTATAAAGTGATATCAGGAATGCTGAGCTGAATCTTATTACTGAGATGTTTTGGATACTGTGAGTCAAAGGTATGATTTATTGAGTTTTTGAAATGCATAAAGTCCAGTTAATAAAGATCTATGGAGGAAGGGGGATCTCAAAAGTAGGCTAGAATGTATGAAGGATCCAAATTTGTTTAGCTTCTTAAGAATGAAGAAATGGATTATCTCAGGCCTTATGGGAGCAGGGAAAGAACCGTAAGCGACTGGTATTTGCAATTAACTCGTGTTTGTTGACGATGGCATTGATTTATGCCCAGAACTGTGTGATTATGGGGAAAAAAAAAAACCTTGATTTTTCCTTGCTCACGCAATATGAACTTGAATATGGGTTGGCACCTCTCTGACTACTTGTTTCCTCAACTGTAAAATAAGACAGTTGGACTAGATGGTTTTTAAAGATCCCTTCATAGCTCTTCTATAATCCTATTATATTAGGAAAATTACACTTATACTTGTATTGTTTAGTCTTTTTCAGTCATGTCCGAGCCTTTGTGACTCAATTTGGGGTTTTCTGGCAAAGATACCGGAGTGATTTGCCCTTTCCTTCTTCAGCTCATTTTACAGATGAGGAAACTGAGGCAAACAGGGTTAAGTGACTTGCCCAGGATCACATAGCTAGTAAGTGACTCAGATCCTCCTCATTCTGGACCCTGCACTCTATCCACTGTGCCACCTAGCTGCCCTGTGCTTACACTTTAGTATAAATGAATTTTAAACACTGGATTACCTAAAGCAGAGGTTTACAAACTTATTTGGCCTACTACCCCCTTTAAAAAAAATTATTCAGTGCCCCGCTGCCTCCCTCCGAAATCGACTTTCTTTAACCCTTTAATGGTTTTTAAAAAGTTTGCATCATTTCAAAAAAATGGAAAATACTTTTAAAGAAAATGATGCATCTTAAATTTGATAATTTATTGTAAATTTGTGGGTTTTTTCCTGCATTGAAATTTTGATGATGCAATGTTGCGTCATGTAACCATATAGTATCATATTGTGAACAAGTTATTACATGCACATATTCCTGCTGATCCATGCTGGACTTCCTGTCACTTGCTTGTTAAGACCTGTTGGGGGACCTGACCACTGATCGGTTACAACTTACATTTTGTGTGTTTATTTGGAAAATGATGTAATCACTACAACTTTAACTCTGTTCTACAACAGATGAAATGTGTATGGATGGTTTTTCAAAAATTTCTTCTCTTCTTTCTTTGTGTTTCCACAGTCCCCTTATTTTTATTCAATGCCCCATAGTCACACCCTAGACTACTACTGCCCCCGTGCCCCGGATCACTCCAGGGCTCCCAGGGGGCAGTATTGCCTACTTCAGGTACCTAGGAGTCCTAAAGGGCCCTCTTCCCCTAATTTTCCAATGAAAATTATGCTATTAAATTCTCATCCTATTAAAGCAGTGTCTTGCATCAACATGTAGGCAGAGGGATTCCCTGTTTGGGGTGAGAAGAGGATGGTTCTATTCCACCTCTAAAACAATAATATGGCGTCTCCTTGTGAGACTATCTTCAAAGACTGAATGACCTCTTTGGGGTAAAAATCAAAATATCTCTCTACTTCTTTGGGGAGAATGAGTAGGGAAGCTGGCCTAGCCATCACTGTGGGATGTTGATTTCCAGGAGATTCTAGAGGCAGAGGATTGTGTTTAATATGACCCTTCTTCCTTCCACTCCCCTCTCTTCCTTGCCTGACAGGTCCCTCTCCCTCTCCCTCCTCTTGCCTTTCCCATCTGTGACTCTCAAAAATGCATATTTTTTTTATTCTTTGCTCACGTTTGATGCCATTTTAGTTATTCCTTAGCGATTTACCATAATCCCCTCTTCTGACATCCTGGCATACATCTCTTTCAGTGGTTTGATATGTACCTATGATGTATCTTTGTGTCTCCTAAATTGTTTCTACTTCTCGGGGAAAAAGTTTCTGGTGATGTAGTTTGTCATTGAAACTCATCCTCTTTTTTTATAGTAAAATTACAATAGTATTTTGGTATCACAGAGAAACACACTTAGGGGAAAATTTTTTTAAGTTATTCTGTACTTCACCATAGTATTTGGGAAGACTGCACAAAATTGAGCATATAGGCATCGTTTTGGTTATAAACCTCCAACTTGTGAATATCCTATGTTTTATACAACATGACCTTTTGCTTATATATAATACACTCCTTGCCCCAAGGCACCTTCACTCTTCTTCCCCACTCCTCTTTACCCTCAGGTATCAACCAAGTTGTTCTGGGCTGTAAAGACCACCCAGTAATTGCTCGTGGAGAAATGAATATGTAACCCTATGTCTTTTCTCCACTATCTCCTTTTTTTCCCCTTAGGGGCATAGGGACACATATCTGAGGATAGTTTGCCTGGAAGAGAGAAAATTTAGGAAGGACAGAATAGCTGTTGACTTTGCTGTGATATGGAAAACATTTGTTCTACAGAGCCCCAGAGGATGGAACTGGGAGACACGGAGAGGAAGTTTCAAAGAAGCAAAGTTACGCTCTTTTTTAAGGGGATACTATTAGAACTATCCAGTAGGGGAATGGGCTTCCTTCAGAACATAGTGGGTTCTTTTCTATTATTTCTAACGGAAGACTATTTTAGCTACATTATTGGATTTCATTGGCTAGCCTCTGGACCTATGCACCATTTTATAACAATCTTTTTATAGAAACATTCATTCGTGGAGAAGGGTCTTCAAAGACTAGTCCAATACTTCATTTTTTACACATGAGGAAACTGAGGCCCAGAAAAATTGAACAACTTGCTCAAAGTTACACAGACAACAAGCACCAGAAACAGGGTTTAAACCCAGGTAAAAACTCATTCTGAATTTCACGCAACTGACTCAACAGAACTTTTGGAATACAACCTATTTGTAAGTTGGGGACTGAATGTAATAATATGTCATAGAACTCCTTAATGTTCTATAATGCTGTAACAGCCCTATTTCCCTTAGGCAATTCCGATGTTAAATTATGCTTTCTTGGCAGGGTTATAATTGCAAAGCAGCTGGCTGTAAGCAATGATTCCTTTGTGTAACAAATAAAGGAAACACAAAAGGCTTTTTTTGTATTTACACAGAGATTTAGAAAGTGCCAGGCTAAAGCTTCCCAATGCCAGATCCCTGCAGTGGTCTTTCTGACAGCTTGGCACAAAGGCACCTTCAGTCTTCGTCTTTCCCCCTAAAACTGCATTAGGGACCTAGGGACCTTATAACCCTTGTCTTTAAATTTTAACAAAGGACTTTGCTAATTAGCAATGTTATAACCAGAACTTCTCTGGCTATTTACCTTATGAGCATTTATAGTGTCCCATACTTGGAAGGGGGCAGTTAGGTGGCGCAGTGGATAGAGTGTACCGGACTTGGAATCAGGAAGACTCATCTGCCTGAGTTCAAATCCAGCCTCAGATATGTGTGACCTTGGGCAAGTCACTTAATCCTATCTGCCTCAGTTTCCTCATCTAGAAAATGACCTGGAGAAGGAAATGGCAAACCACTGCAGTATCCTTGCCAAGAAAGCCCCAAATGGGGTCATGAAGAGTTGGACACAACTGCAATGACTGAACTAAAGAAAGAAAGAAATACCTAACTAAATGGATGTGTGTGCACATGTACATGCACACACACACACACACACACACACACAAGGAAAATGATCAAGTACCAATCTTATAAAAATTTTTTGAGAGTGATCACTGACTCAGAAGGGACCTTGGTGATTCCTAATAGTCCAACCCCAAATTTTACAGATGAGGAAACTGAGGGACAAAGAAATTAAAGGATTCATTCAAGGTCACACAGGGAGTAAGTAGCAGTGGTACCGTTTGAACAAAGATCCTCCAATTCCAAATCTAGCTCTCAACAAGAATGTTGTAATTTAGTCATTTTAGTCATGTCCAACTCTTTGGGACCCCATTTGGGGTTTTCTTGGCAAAAATACTGGATTGGTTTGCTGCTTCCTTCTCCAGATCATTTTACAGATGAGGAAACTGAGGCAAACAGGGTGAAGTGCCCAGGGTCACACAGCTAGTAAAGTGTCTGAGGCTGGATGTGAACTCAGGTCTTCCTGATTCCAGGCTGGGTACTCTATCCACTGAACCGCTTAGTTGCCCTATAATTCTAATATAATATTCTGAAGGAAAAACATATACATGTTTTTATTATAAACTCATTCTCTCAATAAATATTAAACTAGAACCTTAATAATAATAATAATAATAATTATAGCTAGCATTTATATACTACTTTATATATACATGTAGCATATATATATATATATATATACACACATGCTTCTTTAAGGTTTGCAAATGCTTTATATATATATTACCTCATTTTATGCTCACAAGAACACTGGGAGGGTATGCTTTTATAATCTACATTTTACTGGCAAGGAAACTGAGACTGTAGGAGATTGAGTGACTTGCCTAGGGTCAAACCACCAGTAAATATTTGAGGCTGAATTTGAACTCAGGTCTTACAGATACCAGTTGTAGCCCTCTGTCCCCTGCACCACCAAGCTGCCCAAATAAATTCATCTAAATAGAACTATTCAGATTTAAAATTTAAAAGAGAAATAATCCTATAACACAAACTTTAACAAAGCAAAAAATATCACAATGTGTTTCCTTGGTGTTCTCTTTCTGTAGATTTTCTTTGTGTGTGTGTATGAAAGGGTTGCTGTTGCTTTTTTTTTTAAATTAACATAGTTATGGTGAATGGGTACATTGTACTATTAATCCTATCTTTGTGTCATATAGTTTTGCAGCAGTCTTTCCATATTTCTTTGTAAACTTAATATTTGGACTTTTTATGGTACAATGGAATTGCATTACATTTATATACCAAAGTGTATTGACCTGTTCTCCAATTTTTTAGCCTAGAAGTTATTTCCAGTTTTTCTCAAGTATAAAGTAGCTACAAAAATTTTTTGTCAAAATATATGTGTTTATGTATACATTCATATAAATATATATTTCTATTTAATCACATTCTTGAAACTTAGCATGGCATAGTAAATAGAAAATCAGTCTTAGAGTTGGAAAGATGTGGATTCAAATTCAGCTTCTGACACACAATTGATAATGCGATCTTGGGTAAGTCAGTTACAAACTCTTACTGCCATAGACACATCTCTCCTGTCTGCATTGGTAAAGAAATTGGGAATTACCTATCCAATGAATTCATAGGTCTAGTTCAATGAGAGATATGATTATTTCTTTCATATATTAATAACAAATTATTAAATAAGACTAAAGGATTTTCTACTTCCTCATCTAGAAATCAACCATTGTGGGAAATCTTGGACAAGATCTTCCTGGCTAGGAAGGCTAAGATCTAATCAAAGAGAGTAAGGAAATTCTAAGTTTAGGTGAATTGGACTCCTGCGCATTGTGTTTACTCAGACAGGTCTGAGAAAATGTGGATTCTCCCTTTTGTCGGGTGGGTGATATAGATATTGATGAGTCTCTTTGACCAAGACGGGGTGCTCAGTGTCCTGTACTCCAAGACCCTCATTGTAATAAGTCCACCTCATTAGAATAATCATTCTCTCATTACTCCCATCAGAGTTGATTTCCATCCTTTTCAAAAGGCTTTGTAAATATCGAAGGTTCAACAGATTTGGCCTCTCAATGGGGAACAATGGGCCTATTTTGTTGACTGCTTTCTAGATGTAGTTAATAAAATTGATTATAATTTACCTAGAAAATTTGTCTCTCAGAAATTTTCAGTCGTCACACCAAAAAAAAAAAAACCTTAAGAATATGATACACCAGTGAGATTGCTCTGTCAACAGGAATTATAAGTTTTGTAACTTTTAGTAGATGTTGCCTGATAACTCTTCAAAATGCTTGTACCAATTTATAATCCCATCAAAATGTCATAGATATCTTGTTTCCCCTCAGCCCTATTAACAGTGAGTTTTATTTTTGAAGACATTTTGACATTTTAATTAATGGGTGTAAGGTGGTAACTTAAAAGTTGCTTTCATTTGAATTTACCTGATTATTATGGAATTTGAACACCTTTTCAGATGATTATTAAAAATATGCATTTTCTATTTTGAAAATTGTCTTTTTATGTCCTTTTACTGTTACTGGGGAATGCATATTATGTTTATAAGTTTATATCTGTTCCCTATAGGTTCTGGAGGTCGTATCAGATATGTTTATGTAATTTGTCAACTTTATAAACTGGAAAATGGACAAAAATAGATATTGACTATTATTTCTTAGAGAAATTTAACTAATGCAAAACAGTTGTCCCAAGAGGAAGCTACAACAGCTAAGAAATTACATTCAGAAAACATCTGCTATCCTTGTCAAGTTGTAGGAACTTCATGGCCGAGGACAACACTGGTTTAGAGGACAAGCTTATTTAAAAAAAATTACAGAGGTTAATGTAAGATTACTAGTAGTATCACCCCAAAATTAAATAAAAAGCAGTTGAAGGGGAAAATGAACCTGTAGAGAATATGGCATGAGACCAAGGTAAGCCAGATTATCCAGACAATATCTGTAGACTAGACCAGAAGGTAACAGATGTAGGATATGTAGGAGATCTCTTGGTACTGCTATGATGATCATTTCTCATTTTTGATGATAGAAAAGTCACCACATTTAGACTGCCCCCTTAGAACTCAAAGGCAATGAAAAAGATGAAGTCAGGGAGAGAAGCTAGACATGACCAAATATATTCAGGATAAATCTGTGCTGGTGGTGACAATTTTTAAAGGAACAAAGGGAGTGATTTTTAAGGTGGTATCTACAATGGCAAATTCCAACAGAAATAAAAATATCATGGCCATCACTTTTACCAAAAGTAGATGACCAAGAAGGTCATCACAGACTTACATAGCTACTTTTTTATCTCCAAAAATCATGAGAATGGTTGATATACTCATCAAAGATGTCCTTGATGAAAATAACTAAAAGGAATAGTCAGAGTTTCATAAGCGTATGTAGGAGACTACATCTTTATAGTCAGACAAACGCTTAGAGATACAGAGAATTTAAGATTTTGATATGTCTATTATTTATTGATTTCCAAAAAGCATTTGACTCAGTAGAAAAAAAAATTAGTTTTAAGGAATCTCTTTGTTAAAATTATCTCCCATATGGGGAAAATGGAAGGAAAGGGAATAAGCATTAATATAGTACCTATTGTGTGCCAGACATTGTACTAAGCCTTTATAAATATTATCATTTGATCCTCACAACAACTCTGTGAAGTGGGTGCTATTACTGTCCTCAGTTTACAGTAGAGGAAACGGAGGCAAACAGGTTAAGTGACTTGCCCAGGGTCACATAACTAATAAGCATCTGAAGTGAATTTGAAGTTAGAGTGCCAGACCTGGAATCAGGAAGACCTATTTGCTGTGTCTACCTAGGTGCTAAAATCACATAAATTTCTATTATAGATGCATTTAAAAATCAGTGACATGTAAAGTGTCAACATTCAAGAAAACATGACCTAGGGACCCTATGGAGGATGTTCTAAGCAAAGTCCAAAAAGAAGAGGGATTCCCTATCAATGTGTGTCCAAACTTCACTATTCATAGATGCCATTCTACTAAAGGTATCAATCCCTCTATCTTCTCAATGAAATCCATTGTTATTTGAAAGAAAGCAGTCTAATCTTCCACACTGGAAAAACAAAGTAGAATAAAAAACCTAAACCCGTAATTTCCACATAGTGAAATACAAATGGAGAGATCCCTCTATCTGTCTACTGTCTATACTGATATCAATATCTATAGCTCCATAGTTCTATTTCTTGATTATCTTTCTGTCTCTGTCTCTCTTTTTTGAGAAGCATGGCAAATGAACACAAAAGGTTCTGAAAGGAAGAAGGGATTGGGTTGGCTTTCACTCGAGAAACTGAGTAGCACTTTTAATAACCTCAAACAACTCTTTGCAAAAAAAAAAAAAAGACTTTCTTTTTCACACTGATGTTCTTCTATTGATATCTAGAGCCACAATATCAGGAGGATAAAAATTTCAGGTGTCCCAAAGTACAATGGAAAGATAGACAAAGGCTTCAAATATACTGGAGCATAGTACTATATAGAAGATGGACTGAAAACCACCCTGAAGGTTCTGTATGATTGGAAAAGGTCATGCACTAAGAATGATGAAAAGCTAGAGTTCTACTGGAATCAGTGAAATATTAAAAAAGGCAGAAGAAGGCCTTCAGGGTGTTGGGTAGAACCTACAGAGAATTTATTAAAAGACATTCGAGATAGCATGAAGGGCTATGATCTTTATCAGGAGAAGAGATACTCATACTGATAAGATAATGGTTTCACTGAAGTATTGACTGAAAAGCATTTTCCAATCATCTTTTTTCTTTTTCTTTCAGAAACACTGCTTAGAATTCAGTTATTTTTGACTAATCAATTCTTACTTTGCTAGATCTGGTGTTGACCAAGCTGGATGCTCCTGCCGATAGATATGTATCTCAACTCATCTTGTGGGCCTCTTCCATCAAAATTTCATCTTTAATAACTCCTTTTATCAGTTGATAGATTAAACAATTTTTCCTCTCCACAACTGAGATAAATATCTTATTCCCTTTTCTTCTAGTTGTTTATTATTATTATTATTATTATTACTATTATTATTGCATTTAGGTCTTTCATTTGATTGGTGTTCAATGTCATACATGGTAGGAGACATGATTAAAATTCATTTTTCTCTATATTGTCTTTGATGTTAATTTCATTCTAAATTTTAATTGCTGGCATTTTTTTTTTGCTGTAACCCAGGTTGGAAAGGGAAAAAATGAATAAATGGATGAAAATAATTTCTTGCTTACTATGTGAAGCAGTTCAGATACAAATACTGAGCAATTTTAATAGGGGAAGACAATACACATGTGGAAGTAGGGGTGAGAGAAGGGGCTCTGGCCCAGAAACTTACAAGGATGGGGAGTGGAGAAACAGGAGATTAGATTGGCACATCCCTTTATGGTATAATTGATTTGGTCATGGTTTTTGGTTCCAGTACTGGAGATGGTGTGTGTGTGTGTGTGTGTGTGTGTGTGGGAATGTGGCTGCTCGGTGCTCAGAGCTCACTTCTATTTTCTTGTGATCTTGAACCCTACCCAAGCTTCATTTGCACTCGTGGTGCAAGTTGCTAGGCCCATAGGTAAGCCAATCCAATTGTTTAATGTTACACAAATAATTAAATAGTAATTGGCTTCATGGAGCAAACAATTCCCATTTCCATCACTGGTTATTGTCACTCATTTACTTAAAAGGATTCTTATAAATAATTGACAAAGACTTAGAAAGAAAAGCTGTACTAAATAGCTTACGTGTTTATAGTTGGAAATGTATTTTAGAGGGTAAAGCTCCCTTTGATGCATGAGTGAGGACAAAGCATTAAAAATATATTTTTGTATCTGGGCAAATTTTCCATGTGAAAGCACAAGTTAAAAATGAATTTGCATTAATTTAATGCTGTATTTGGTGAGAAAAAACACATCCTTACACAAGTGACTACCACAGAGAAGACCATCCCCATTATAATGAGACAGATCATAAAATAGCAAAGGCAGAATTAATTCATTAATTCTGGCAAATAGCTTTGAAAAGATGAAAACATAAACGCAAAAGGAATGGTTATTATAAATTAAATGCACAATATTTTTTACAATGACAATGAACATGAGAGGTAAAAATTGGCACTAGCCTTTCCAAATTGTATTCAACGTGAGTGCTGGGTCTCACAGAAGGGCATAACTCTTTTCTCTGCTGTTCACCTACCTGGGTAGGAATGCATGAACAAAGGGCGAGAATGATACAGAATGTAAACATCTCTTGCAGGCAAGAGATATTTACATGCAGAAGAAATAGCCGTTTTGGAGGCTGCCTTTCCACGGCTGAAGGAATGCATTTTGTTTTCTTATAATCAAAATCTTTTTGTTGGTGTCGTCGTTGTTGTTCACTTAGTGTGGTGAAATTCTAAAGTGATCATATCAGCTGATCCTCTGTCTCCTGTTCTTGGGTAACTGAAGAAGACAGTTATGAGACAGAGAAACAGGCATTTTGGCAAAATTGTGCTCAAAAGATTGTTCAAGTCTTTAGGGTCCACTACAGAGAGTTGGGTTGCATCTGCAAACAGAAAATGGTTTGATTTAATTCCATTGTGGGTTTTTTTTTAAGGTAGCATCAAATTCACTTCAGCACACTCATCTGGGGACTTGAGACACTAAATAATAATTCACATGATGATAAAAGGTCAATGGTTCTGTGATCTTATCACAATAGATATAAAAAGATCAGCTCAGATGCCACCTTGCCTAACTTCTTCATTTTACAGATGAGGAAACTGAGGCCCAGGGACATGAAGTGACTTTTTACAAGGTCACGAGGAAGCAAACAACAATAACAGGTGTTTATATAGTTTTATAAAGTTTGCAAACCACTTATATATGCTATCTCTCTCTTCATCCTCATAAGCAAATCTATGTATGAGGAAGATTATTTTGGGAGTAAGGTGAAGAATAACATTTTGCTATCACTTTAAGGTGAAATCCTTAATCTGTGTTATCTCATTCAATCCCCCAAACAACCCAAGGTGCTGTTATTATCCTCATTTTACAGATGAGGAAACTGAGGCTGTGAGTTAAGTGACTTGCCCCGGGTTACACAGCTAGTTAGTGTGTCAGAGACAGGGTTGAGACCCCAAGGGGGTCCAAGACACACATACACAAGGTTAAGTACTCCTGGTTTAACCAGTTGTCTGGTACAGTGAGAAGTTAAGGAATTTGCTCAGTGTTACACAGCCAGTACATATCAGAGGCAGGACTGGAAACCAGATTTTCCTGATTCAGGCTGGCTCTCATCTGTCTGTTGCTTCTCTCTTCTCTTCTTTCTTTCCCTCCTCTTTCTCTGTCTCAATATGTCTCTCTCCTTCCCCCCAATTAGGCCACAGCATCTCCTGTTCATATAATAAAGACTAAAAATCAGTCTGGCTTGATTTGGATCCATAGGAATGCTTTGCAGCACCAGCTTTCTCTCCCTTCTCCTTGCTGTAATCAGGATATACCTGTAGTCAAGGCTTTCAGAGAGCTGCAATTATTTATTACACAAGCCCTCCAAGCCCAGGGGCTGCTCAGATTTTGCAAGAAGCATAACAGAAATCAGAGGGTGAGTCACCTTTGCCCTGGATCAGGTTCCTTCTTGAATTCTGATGCCTTCTTCCATTATCTTGGGAATGTGCTCGTGTGTGTGTGTGTGTGTGTGTGTGTGTGTGTGTAGGTTTGCAAAGAATGGCCAATTTCCTGGAATCCAGATCTTTGCCTTCCTTGACTACTGAGATGTATACTTATTTGTTTTTTTGTATTAACATTCTGATTCTCAGATACTTGCCTCATTTCTGGCAACTGATAACCTCAGATTCCTGGACTTTAACTGGTGTGATAGACTTAATTCCTCTAGGCTCTTGGAACTTTCATCTTCCACTAACTATATAGCTTTTGCTTTGCCCTCCTGTTCCCCAGTTTCTCATCTTGCCCTTGGGAGTTCATATTTCAGAGCTCCATTGTCTTCCAGATACCTGGTTTGATCCCCCCGCCTGCGCCCAAACCTCTGGAGCCTGAATTTTCTCTTTGATAGCCCCAGAATTTGACTTCTGCTCAGTTTATCTAATCTGATTTATCTATCTGACTTCACTTTATCTAATATGTAATAGCATGTTTCCTCCATATGGATGAAAAAGTCCATTTTTTAAAATTCTAGTATGCTTTCTGAAACACATGCTTATGAAATACAATGCTGTCTAGTCTCATCTGACCCTTTTCACCCCTCAATCTAAAGAACTGGTGTAGAAGGGTGGTAAGAGTACTGATCTAACCTCGGTGAGCCTCAGTTTCCTCATCTGAGCCACTGAACAACACAACACAACAAAGTCCAATTAATTCATTTCAAGCAGATAATAAATGAAGGTTTTCCTCCTGGGGGTAACGTCGTCATATGCCATGGACTTGCAAAGGGTCACTGTTTCTTCTTTGGAAAACCAAAATCATGTCGTTTTACTAAGTAGCCTCAAAATATGTCTTGCCCTTCCTATTTCTCCCGTCTATTTTGGGATTTATAGACATGAATAATGTAAGTTTTCTTTTTATCATCATTGTCATGTGTCACAGACCCGCAAAGGATCACTGTTTTCTCTTTGGAAAACCCAAACCATGCTGTTTTGTTAAGTCTTGAAATATTCCTTGCCCTTCCTATCTTCCCCATATTTTTTGGAATTTTATAAATTTGAATAATGTAGTTGTTTTTTTTTTTTTTAAACTCTAAGTGCCCTGGCTGCCCAGTTATCCACTTTCTTTATTTAAATTCTTTGTTTTTCTTATGTTTCCACAGAGACATTTCTTTGTGTTCGTTAATGGCCAAACATAGTTCACTTTCCTAAAGGAAGCGAAGCATGATTGGAAGATAGATAGGTATGGAAATCAGCTTAGATCTCAAATACTCTGAAACTGGCTTGTCTACCCTGGTAATCCAGTTTCCCCACAGTCCTCTAGAGAAGAAATAAACTATGGCTTTTTAATATGATCAAGGAAAATGACTTGGATAGAAATAATTATGTGATGATTTTGCTGGTTCTTATGAATGAAGAAAGTAATTAAATTAGGGTTAATCACTTCATAGAAGACTCCTAATACTAAAGAAAGGAGAGATCCATGATGGCATTTGGGGAGAGAACTCTTTCCTCCAATGCCCATGGAAGCCTGTATTGTTGTTTCTGAAGAGGACCAATGACATTACAGGGTGATGTCTTGATTTGCAAGTGAATTGGATATAAGTGAGGGAGAGTCATCAACCTCACTTTCTCTTCTAGAGTCATCTAAGTCTAGTAGCAGGACAAAAGTCAAAGCCTGAATAGAACTTGGTACCTAAGTTCTTTGGAATGGCCTGAGGCATATAGCAAAAAGGAGAGCATCACAGAATTAAAATTAGAAGGGACCTTAGAGGCCACTAATCCAACCCTCTTATTTTACAGATTAGGAAACTGAGACCCCCAAAATGAAGTGACATGTCCAAAGTCACATAGGAATTAACTGTTAGAAGTTGAGCTTGAACCAGATCCTTGGTCTACTGAGCCAGGGTAGATGTTACCACTTCACAAGTGACTTGTCCAGGGTGTCAAAACTGGTAAATGTCAGAGCATAGATTTGAACCTAGGTTTTCTAAGCTTAATACTCTCTTCAGTACTTCTAGATGTGATGCTGGCTCTATGCTGAAAAGGATTTTAGTAGCTCCCATTTAAACAGTATTTTAAGGCTCTCCATATGATCCTTGCATTAATCCTATCAGGCTCTTGGTTTGACAGATAAGATTGTTCTTGCTGTTCTCCCTCCCTCCCTCCTCCTTCCTTCCTTCTTTCCTTTTCTTGCTTCCCTTTCTTTCCTTTCTTCCTGTGTCTTCTTCCTTTCTCTTCCTTCCTTCCATCCTTTCCTTCCTTCCTTTTCTTGCTTCCCTTTCTTTCATTTCTTCCTGTTTCTTCTTCCTTTCTCTCCCTCCCTTCCTTCCTTCCCTCCCTCCCTGTGCAGATGCCCAGCTTATTATGCCTTCTAGACCCTTTGACATTTTATCAACACCAAAGAAGTATGCAGGCAGTCTATTCACTGTCTCTCATTCCTTCTCTGTGACCAACCTAACAAATGTCAGATATTATTACTTCTCCATGTAGATTAGAGTTTTTATGAATGATGCATTTTCATATGCAGAATAAATTATTTTTGGCAAATATATAGCTATAGATGGCAAATGGATATCATATTAAAATAATGTAGAATCATACACTTAGAGCTGGAAGGGACCTCAGAGGTCCTCATGTGGTATTTTATGGAGTCAGGCACTGATCTGTTCAACAAATCCCTTCCTGAAAGAGTGTCCTCTGTAACTCTACTACTTTCGAGTAGTCATTCAGTGATTAAACATTGCATACGTATTTCCTGAGCTTTACTACACACAGATTTCTAGGCTAAGTGCTATGGAGTACATAAGAGTCACTACCTGACCATTTAGTGAGGCAGCGGGGTCCAGGAGAAAAGAGGCTAGTCCTGGAGTCAGGAGACCTTGTCACCATGTGACTATCTCTAGTCAAGACGCCTTTCTCAGTCTCCTCACTGTGAGATGGGGGATATAATTATTTGTATTACCTACCTCATAGGGTAATCATGTGTGAAGTACTTGGCTAACTGTAAGGTATTGGGCAGCTACGTGGCGCAGTGTTAGGGTGTTGGACCTCGAGTCAGGAAGACTCATCTTCCTGAGTTCAAATCTGGCCTCAGATACCTACTAGTTGTATGACCCTGGGCAAGTCACTCAACCCTGTTTGCCTCAGTTTCCTCATCTGTAAAATAACCTGGAGAAGGAAATGGCAAACCACTTGAGTATCTTTGCCAGGAAAAACCCAAATAGAGTCACAGAGAGTCTGACACAGCTGAAAAATGACACTAACAACATTATATAAAGTAGGACAGTGTTAATAATAATAGCAATAGTCCTGTTATACGTCTATCTAGAGAGGACCTTAGAGGTCGACTAGCCTGACCCCTCCACTTGCTAGATCAGGAAACTGAAATATAAGCAGTTGAAGTGACAAACAGTAGACAGAAGTGAGATTTGAATCCAGGTTCTCTCACTTCAAGGCCAAAGTTCTTTCTAATGCATTATTAATTAGCTAACATTTATATACTGCTTTAAGGTTTACAGAGAACTTTTACATGTTTCCTATTTAATTTTCACAACAGCCCAGGGAGGCAAGTACTATTATTATCTTTTTTTTACACATAGGGAAACTGAGGCAAACAGATTTCAGTGACTTGCCCAGGGTCACCTTAGGCAAGATTTGAACTCAGGTCTTGCTGACTTGAATTCTATCACTCTGTCCCCTACACCATAAAGTACCATTCTACTTTTTGGTTTGACATCTTTGACATGAGCTTACAAGTTTTGAAAGGGTTGCCTGGCTGGCAGTGACACTCATGTCTCTAATTTTTTTTCTTGAGATCACTGAGGCATGTCTGCTGTACTGCTTTTCATGTCTGATGGTTAGAAGGACCTCCAAGGATTATCAGTACAGAGTGCCGGAATGCTAGGTTTGGAGTCAGAAAGACTTGAGTTCATACCTTGCCCTAGATACTTAACAGCTGTATGACCTTGGGCAAGTCACTTTCCTCAGATGTGAAAAGGGGATAATAATAGTATCTACCTTCCAGGCTTAAATTATGTGGATTAAATGTGGATTAAATGTGATAACATATGTCAAGTGCATTGCAACCTTATAATACTATAGAAATGCTATGTATTTATATGTTATGTGTATACACACACACACACACACACACACACACACACACATATATATATATATATATACATACACACAAATAACAATGTATTGTTGTTAACTATAGCTATAAAGTGTAGAATGTTGTAATCATACTTTGGAGCAAGAAGGGACACAACCTTTCCTCTGGCCTCCATTCTATTTCTAGGCATCTTTAGAAGAATTTAATCCATTCTGGGGAAACCTTGTAGTATACTGGAAGAGATCAAATCATCCTGGATGAGTCAGGTTCTCCCAGGAGTCTCCATTCTTAGCTTGCAAATCAGCACATCTTTATGTCCTGTGCCATATGCATTAGGGACATACTGTGCTCTTTTTTGGGCCCCTCACACATGCCAATCATGATCAATGAAAACCATCAGGCCAACAGATCCTTCCTCTAATTCTGGGCAATGTCACGTATGGTAGCTGTTTTTACTCTACAGAGAGTGCTTCCAGTTTTGCAAAGCATTTTCCCCCCTCAATCTAACCCTATGAGGTAGATATTAGTATTATCATCCTCATTTTACAAAAGGCTCCCATTATCACTTTAAATAACAAGAGACAAGGTGTTTATAGCATCCCAACATGGAGTTTCTGTGATTCCATGATTTAGAGCTATGGGAATTATCAGCTATCCTCAAATGCTCAACTGGACCTTACTGATTTACCTTTTCCATCCAACATGGCAGCTTGTAACTCATTCATGCCTGCCCATCCTGTGTGATTCTTGTCCTTGCAATATGGTGGTAATGATAGCACCTATCTCCTGGGGTTATTGTAAGGATCAAACAAGACACTTGCTATGGGATCCTGGGCAAGTCACTTAATCCTATTTACCTCAGTTCCTCACCTGTAAAATGAACTGGAAAAGGAAATGGCAAACCACTTTGTCAAGAAAATCCCAAATGGAGTCATAAAGAGTCAGTCACGGCTGACCACCCACATGAAAGAAAGAAATGACATTTTTGCTGCAATCAAGGAATGGGACTTTAGGAGAAATGGATTCCAAATTAAAGTTAAATTATAGCTCATCAATAGTTAATTAAAAATCATTACTATTCCTACCTTAGAAAAGATGGAAAGAATTGTCTGGGGGAACTGAAGTCCTTGGTTGAGTTGAAAGTATAATCATAAAGATAATATTTATCCTTGAAAAAATGCCTGCAGCCTCCCTTTTCTATTGCCATCTAATGTAAGAGTGGAATGAGAGGTACCTTGGTCTAGAGGACAGTGAGTTTGGCTGGGAGTACTGAAGTCCTTGGTTGAGTTGCTGCCCCTGTCACTCATGGGCTGGATGACCCCCGCATTTGAACTCTAAGTGCTCTAGACGAATCCATACATTGTAGAGTAAAGACTATATATTGTATAGCAGATATAGTGATATCTGCCTTTGTAGACTAAGTTCTTTATTGGGAACACCCTACACTGATGAAATCACAAGTCTGGTTAAAAAAAAAAGCATGAGATACTAGAAATAGGGAGGATGACACAGGAAAAAGTTTACTTTTTTTTTTTTTTAAAGAAAAGGAAATCTAAGTGAGAAGAAAGAAGCTGGCTGTTTGGGGTAGCTGATTTCCTAGGGGAATTGCTTTAGGTTAAATAAATGAGAACAGTGAATCTATTAGGATTATTAATAAAAAAATTCCAATAAAAACAAATATTTGTGGAAGATACTTGTGGGTGACTTGTAATGACTAACCAGATAATCCAAAAGGATTTATTAAGAGCCTACTGTGTCTCAGGTACCGTATTAAGTGCTTGAGATGCAGAGAAAATAACATCAATAACAGCATTTTTAAAGTGCTTTAAGGTTTGCAAAGCACTTTACAAATATTATCTCATTTGAGCCTCACAACAACTCTGGGAGGTAGGTACACTTATTATCCCCATTTTACAGACGAGGAAACAGGCAAACAGATGTTAAGTGATTTGCCTAGAATCATACAGGTAAAAAGCATCTGAGGCTGTACTTGAACTCAGGTGTTCCTAACTCCAGGTCTAGTGCTCTATTCATTGTGCTACTTAGCGGACAAAAATTAAACTCAAGTTCAAGGAGCTTACATTCTATCAGAGACATGATCATAAGAAAGGAAATTTGGAGAAGGAGTTGTCTGCTAGTTTTTCTATATTAGAAATACTGAAGAAAGAAATATCAAACCACTCCAGTGTCTTTGCCAAGAAAACCCCAAATGGGGTCACAATCAGACACGATTGAAACAACTCAACAACAACAAAAATTGGAAACTTGGTTGAAAATATGATCCAAAGTCATGGGAGAACTGTGCACCCAGTGTAGACAATGCTCTCTGCTTGGGAAGACAGAAAAGAGATAGATGACCTCATCCTTTCCTTTGTAGTTGGACCTGGAAAGGTCAGGAAGACACCTCTAAAGAGGGCAGAAAACAACATGATTGACATTTACAGGTTACTTTAGAGCTTGCAACATGTCTTCTTTACAATAATCTTGACAGACAAGTAGTTCAAGTATTATCAAACCCATTTGAAATATTAGGAAACTGAGGTTTCAAAGACCAAGGCTTTAGCTACTCTGGTAGGACTATTAGAGTTGGAAGGTAGCTTAGAGGTCACATAATCTAATCTCTTTATTTTTTAGATGAAGATACTGAGGTCCAAAGAGTCAAAGAGTTCAAATGCAAGTTAGTGGCAAAATGGGAGTTGGAACCCATATTTCTTGAGTCTCAGTCCACCATGCTGTATACAGAATCAGCTTGGTAACTTACTACCTGTAAAACCTTGAGCAAGTCTCTCAACTTCTCTGGATCTCAGATTTCTTATCTATCTAATGAGAGGGTTGGACTTGATGGTGTGAATGGTCCCTTCTGGCTTTGAATCTCTTGTGGTTGGTCACCCAGCCTTTGCTTGAAGACCTCCAATAAGCCTGGAACCACTGCCACCCAAGGCAGCCCATTCCACTTTGGTCACTTCTAACAGCTTGGAGATTTTTCCTCACAACAGGTCTAAATTATTTCTTTGCAACTTCTGCACTAATCTCCTCACTTTGCTTTCTAGACCTAATAAGGCTCTCTCCTCTTCCATCTCCAAATGTTTAAGCTCAGCTATCATGTTCTCTGAGACTTCTTTTATCCATGCTAAACATTACCAGTTTCTTCACTGGATACTCATATGTTGTGATTTTGAGGGCCTTCATCATCTCTGTTGCCCCACTTTGAAAGCTCTCCACTTTATCAGAGCCAAGAGCTTTGCCACTGATGAGTGACACCCTGGAGAAGGCTTCAACTCATGAAAGACTAATCTGAATACGACCTAAAAGGCAAACTTCATTGAAATATGTGAGGATGGAAACATAGACTCATTTTGGTTTAACAAGGAAGGAATCTAAAAGCCATCACAGTTTCATTTAGAGAGTGTTCCATGGCCATTCAGTTGGTTTACCACAATCAATATCCCTCTTTCTCTCTTTCACCCCTGGGGAGAAAAACCTTAGGTAGGCTAAGACAGAGAAAGAAAGAAGCAGCTATCCAGTGGAGATGGAAAATATGTTCACATTGTTAAGAAATCAATACAACCATGGTGGGGTATTTCAGAGGACAGGAAAAGTAAAGATTTTTCTCTGTGCTCCAGTAAGTCATGGGGTTGTTTGTGCTGCCTTTCTCTACTTGTGGAATGCTTCTCAAGTCCATCTCATATTGCACAGAAACCTTTGAAAAGCAACCTAATTATGAACAATGCTAGACACATGAAGCATGCTTTCTGAACTGGGTACTAAGTTGGTAGTAAGGACATTAAAAAAAGAAAAAAGAAAAAAGAAAGAAAAAGAGAAAAAGAACGAGCAGCAGCCTGCAATTTGTATTTAGCCCTAGTTATATGCTCTCCAAGAATGTTAAAAAACTCCTTTAAGTAGGTCATTAGAATAAGGATAATCGTCTCCAAGGTAACCAACCCTCAAGGTAACCAAGTGAGGATTTTGTCTTTGGGTGGGGAATAATAATGGCGGCACCAGACTAGCACAATAAGATCCAAGTCTGTGCCCTCCAAATTCCTTTGCAAAAATAACTTTTTAATAAACACAGTCCCAGTCTAGCATGGTCCACTTAGGAGGAGTGGCCATCGTTGAGTGCCTGAATGTCTGCATATGTTAGAAAAGACGCTTCTATTGGGTTCTTTTGCTTCCCTAGGTTACTGTAAGCAGTCACATCTTTTTGGGTAGCCATGACCCAGGGGATGCTGAGAGGGAAGAGAAAAGGATGCTTTCTCAACTTCTCCCCTTTCCTATTTTTGTTGTTGTTTAGTCATTTCAGTTGTGTCTGACTCTTCATGACCCCATTTGGGGTTTTCTTGGCAAAGATACCTGAGTAGTTTGCCATTTCCTTCTCCAGCTCATTTTCCAGATGAGGAAACGGAGGCAAACAGGGTAAAGTGACTTGCCCAGGGTCATGCAGCTAATAAGTGTTCTTTTCTGCTTGTTCCTCTTTAATATCAATATACCACCACATTGTAAGCTTCTTGGAGGGAAGGGATAGATCCATTTTACCTTCGTAGTTGGGTGTCTGAACATCTGGCACACAGCTGGTGCTTTATAAACGATTATTTAATTGAATTGAATCAGTCAACTGTAGTCAAGAGGCTAGGTAGTAGAAAGAGTACTAGATTCCAAGTCGGAGGACTTGGGTTCTAATCCTACTCCAAGACTTATTTCCGTGGGTGACCTTAGGCAACTCTTTCAACCTTTCAGGGCCTCAGTTTCCTCATGTGAAAAATGAGGAGGAGGTTGGACTAGATGACATTTGAGGACCTTTCTAGCTCTAAATAGATAGTATATGTCTAAGCCTCTTTAAGGGAAGATGGAAGGAAAGGAGTTGGGAGATTTCTAATAGAATATAAAAATGTCTTTCGCTAGGAAAGTAATTCCCAGTGGATAGTAATGGATGAAGCTATATATGAAATAATCCACCTTCTTTAAGAACAACCTGCATGAAATGTTTAAAAGCTTAAAAAATAGTCACTATTTGGATACAAGAGGCTGAGCAAGGTTATAGCTAAACCACAGAACATCAGAGCTGGGGTAAAGGGGAACCTTAGACTTAGTCTAGTCTAACTCCTTTGTCTTTCAAAGAAGGAAAAGTGAAAGTCAATGGAAGATGCCCTCTTTATCTCCACCTCTTGAAACCTCTGACATCCTTCAAAACTCAGTTCAAAAGCCAGCTTCTACAGGAAACTTTTTCTGATTCCTCAAGTACCCTTCCTGCCAAAACTACATTGATTCATTTTGTATGGATTTTCAATGCAATATCTATCAATTTCAATATGTAGTCATTGTCTGCCTTGTTAGAATGTAAGCTCCTTGAGGGCAGGGACTGTTGGACTTTTTCTGTGTACCTCCAGTACTTAGCAGGCTGCCTGCCACAGAGTCAGTGAGGATTTATTGGGAGCCAATAAGTGGCAGAACTGACCCTTGAAATGGGACATCTGATTTGAAGTGTGTTGTACCATACTTCCTCAAAGTAACTAGGTATAAATACAATACATACAAAAATCCTTTTGGCAGTGGTGGTGATAGTTGAGGAGAGAGGAATGGTTTCTTCTTCAAGAAGACCCCATTGTACACCAATGAACACCTCTGATAATTTAGACCTAGAGGCCAAAGCAATGGCTTTATGATAAAAGAATGAAAGCTTAACTAAGAACACTTAGAAAATGTTGAGATAATACATGATCAAATCTTCTTGATTTCACTTAAGCCAATATTGCAACAATATTTTGGATTAAAAGCCAGAAATGTGCTTGAGTTGAGTCTAAGCAATAATAGCTAATATTTTATATAGCACTTTGAGGTTTGCAAAGCTCTTTACATATATTGTCATATTTTATCCTTACTTAAAACAACCCTGTGAAGTAAGTATTATCCCCAGATGAGCAAACTGAAATTAAAAGAGATTAAGACACTTGCTCGGGGGTATAGTTAGTAAGTGTCTGAAGCAGGACTTGAACCTAGGCCTTCCAGACTCCAAGTTCAACACTATCCACTGATTCCCGGCCTGCAGTCTATGCACTGTGCTGTGCTGCCCTTCTAAATAGTCATGATGAGGGCAATTATAAAGGCAGAGGCCCTTGTGGTTTTACCATTGGGAGCAGGCAGTAAGTTGGGAAGGAAAAAAGATGAATTCAGGGGTTGAAATATTTGAAAACATTAAATAGACCATGATTTCATATCAACTTTGTTGTAAAAAAAAAAAATCCTCCTTTGAACCTGACCTTCACTCCATACAACTCTGGATTTAACATGACTTCAGTAGGTGGCACAGGGCAAAATGAGAAGAAGACAGGACAGGACACTTAAAAATACTTTTAAAATGCTCTTAAAAATACTCTTTATTCCTTAACAGCCATGGGAGCAATATAACCGAGAAGGTAGGGGAGTAAATGTACATCTTTCTAGGAAGGAAAAAAACGATACCACTGTTACTGTTCCTTCTTTCCTTCAATTCCTCTTTCCCTCTCTCCTTCCTTCTTCCCTTCCTTGTCCCCTTCTCTCTCTCTCTCTCTCTCTCTCTCTCTCTCTCTTCCTCTCTTCCTCCCTCCCTTGTCTTCCTTGCCTTCTTGGTATTTTTTGCAATTTATATAAATATCATTATATGATTACACACCATGCTTTCCTAATTAGACTATATACAACTTCTGAAGAACCTTAAGAGACTGCACAGGCCATCGTGTCTTTTCCAGCACTTTAAAACCAAAGCCCCACCCTTCTAAATCAGGATTGAATTCTGCAGTGCTGAGCCCGCTTCTCTTCTAAAGGGAGACAGAAGGGACAGAGGGTTCAGAGGTGGCTCTCGGTAGTGGGATATTTGTTACCCTGAGACACCACCAACTCCAGGAGTGATGACTGGGGCAGAAGGATGACTGGAGGAGGAAATCATTTAGAAGAGGGTCATAGGAGTTCAAGGAGCAGAGCAAGGAAAAAGGGAGTTGTTGATAAAGTAGAATGTCAGGGTAAGAGGCATCCCAAGTGAAGGGAGGCAGGCAGGCAGTTGTGCAAAGTATATCACACAGATAGATGTGTGTATTCCCCTCCTCCTTGCCTCCCTGGTCCCTGGCTACTGGATCGCTCTCTTCAGGCTTTTAGAGCTACCTGGGGAAGTTAGAGTTCAGGAAATATACCTTCGCCACTGTTCAAAGTGACTTTTCTGACATTCTTGTATCCCAATTAGACATTCTTTTGAAGCTGAAACATCTGCATTAGTTTATGGAATCCCAGCTGACCCACAAGAAGACTAACAGATTCCCAGATGATCTACCAGATGTGCTGAGCTCCTAATTCTCTGACTGGTACAGATGATAGAAACACAAGGGAAGGGAGTGGCAGGGAGAAGAAGAATTGATAATGATAAAAATAAAATAGCTACAGTTAGGTTTACGTGACACTTAGAGGTTTTCACAGAATTTCACAGCACACTTGTGAGGTAGGTTTGATGATGATTATGTCTCTTTTAGAGAGGAGCAAATTGAAGCTAACAAAGGTTAAATAACCTGCTCAGTCTCACACAGCCAGTAAGTGTCTGAGGAAGGATTTGATTTCAGGTTTTTCTGAAACAAAGTCTAGTTCCACAGGAAAGACATGAAGTCAGGGAAAGGGAATGAGTTGATCTGTGCTTATATAATTTCAGCTCTCTCTGTCTCTTTCTCTTCTCCCCCCTTCCTCCCTCCTCTCTCTCTTCTTTCTCCCTCTCTGTTTATCTCTTCTCTCCCTTTATCTCTTCTCTCCCTCCTTCTCTTCTCTCCTTCCCTTCTCTTCTCTCCCTTTCTTCTCTCTTTCTCTCCCTCTCCCTTTCTCCTCTCCCTCTCTTTTCTCCCTCTTCTCTTTCTTCTCTCTCAACTCCCTCCCCCTTTCCTCTCTCCCCTCCCTTCTCTTTGTCTCTCTCTACCCCCCTCCCTCTGTCCCTCTCCATCTGTCTATCTCTGTCTCCCCACCCCAAGGGAGGGGCTTAAATAGAATCAATCTATAGCACTCTCCTTTTGAAATAAAATTGAGTTGCTTGGTATATGAAGAAAATGAAGCTTCAATTATTACATGCTGGCATCAATACAAAATTTAAATGAAATTCAATAAACTTGAATGAAGGGGAAAAAAAAACTCCCAACAACCCCAAAGGTACTAGTGACAAATGTCAAAAGCATTACCTGCCCATTGCTGGGGTGCTGTACTTTTATCAGCTGTAGTAAACTTGGAAGCTTTGGACAGCTGACAATATGATAGAGACATGTTTTACAATTCATAAGATTTAGTTAAAAATATCAAATCACTGTCAGGTAAAACTGTAGGAACCATGAAGAACAGAAAGAATAAAAAATACATTTTGATGTCTGTGGGCTTTCAAATAGTATCCGACAAAAATAAGACTCAAATAAACTTGATTTCTTTACTGTTCAGTTGGGAAGGAAGCCCCATTCCTAATTATATTACATTGAAGGATATATTCATTTTCAAGAACATATCATACCTTTTATACCACATTTCTTTCATTAATGACTCATACATAAAGGTACAGGTTAACTTTAGCTTTTCTTTAATGCTGAAACAAATTTTGATACGTTGCTACCTGAGATGTTTATATAACATTATGTAATTTTTCTTCTTTGATTTTTTCTTAGCAAATAAATATTAGAATCATTTCATATTTTTAGGCCAAAATCAATAATAGTAATTATGTGTATTTAGTAATCTCTTAACTGAAGTTTTCAAAGCTCTTTGACAAAATCTCAAGTTAAATTACAAAGGCAAAATGGCATTTCTCTCTTTCTCTCTTTCCTCCTCTCCCTCCTATTTCCCTTTCCATTTTCCTCCTCTTTTCTAACCCCTCCTCCTACTTTTAAAGTTAAAAAGCTCCCTGGGCCACAGTTTCCTGATCCATGAGCTGAGAGGGTTGAGTTAAAAATCTATAAATCCTTCCAACACCAGATATCTATTTTTCTAAATATAATAACAATTCACGTTTATTTGGCAATTTAAGGTTTACAAAGCATCATCCTTATACTAGACCTTGGATAGGAGGAAGCTGAGGCAAACTGAGGTTAAGTACTTGCCCAAGGTCACACACCTAATAAGTGTTGGAAATGGGGCCCAAACTGGAGTCTTCTGTCCCTTCTCAGCACACCACACCATTGTCCCTATTTACCAGAGGAATGTCAATCAAAATACCAAATCCTGTTTTCTAGTGGGTAAGAAACATTGAAAGGTCAGCTCAAATGAACTTCATGCCTTTTGCAGTTATTTAGAAACAGAAAATGTCGAAGAAGCCGGATGATTTATTTTCCTTACCATCCTGGAAATTTTTTTTTTTAACATTTCCTTTACTGTCCTTTTCAGAACATTCTTTTATGTGATCATATATTTATAGGTTAGTTGTATATAGAGGCAGTGGAAAAAGCACTGGACCTGGAGTCAGGAAGACCTGAGTTTAAATCCAGCCTCAGATATTCACTACCTGTGTGACTCTGGGCAAGTCACTTAACTCTGTTTGCCTCAGTTTCCTCAGTTATAAAATGGGAATAATAATAATACTACCTACCTTGCAGGATTGTGGTGAGGATCAAATAGATAACATTTTGTGCTTAGCACGGGGCCTGGCACAAAGTAGGGTCTATGTAAATGTTTATTCCCTACCCATTTATGTATCGCTATATGTTTGGCAAAGCTCTTTATGAAAAAAGCTCAAATTTTCATAGGGCTTAAAGATTTGCAAAATATCTCATTTGGATCATAGTCTGAAAGCCTGAAGGAATCTTGGAGGTTCATATGTTTTTTCAGGTTTGAGATTAAAGAGACCTTGGAGTTCGTCTAATCCAATTCCTCAATTTGACAGATGAGGAAACTGAGGGCCAAACAGATAATGACTTGCCCAAAGTTACAAAAGAGATAGAAACAGAGACAGCAGAGCCAAGACTCAAATTTAGGTCATCTGACTTGTGATAGTGATTTAGCCTTCTTTGGCCTCAATTTCCTTTTATATAAAATGAGAAAGTTCAATAGATGACCTTTGACTCCCTTCCAGCTAAAGATGTATGATTCTCTGACTAAATCCAGTGTTTTTACCACTATCCTAAGCTGTCTCTTCCTCCATCTTTCCTTCCCTTCCTTTCTCCATTCCCTCCTCCTCTCCCTTCTTTCCCCGTTCTTGTTCCTTTTTTATATAGTTATAGTAAGGAATAAAGGATTCCAATGATTTTACAGTATATCACTTTGTATAGACCTTTCCATATTTTCTTGTATGCTTAATATTTATTGTTTAAATGGTCTCATTGTATTCAGTTGTTTCAGTTGTATCCGACTCTTCATGACCCCATTCAGGGTTTTCTTGGAAAAGATAATGGAATGGTTTGCCATTTCCTTCTCCAGATCATTTTGCAGATGAGGAAACTGAGGCAAACAAGGTTTAAATGACTTGCTCAGAGTCACACAGCTAGTAAGTGTCTGAGTTGAGATTTGAACTCAGGAAGATGAGTCTTTTCTACTTCAGAACCCAGTATTCTATCCACTGTGCTACAGTATTCCTATCAATCTACAAGAAATCATTAAGTATCTACTATTACATTAATATAACAATTTATCCATTCTTTTATGGTTGGATATGTAGACTATTTCCAATATTTTGTTGTTATAAATAAAACAGGTATGAATTTTGTGTTTTGTATAGATAGATCCATTTTTTAAAAATTAAGGACTAGGGGCAGCTAGGTGGCTTAGTGGATAGAGCACCGGCCTTGGAGTCAGGAGGACCCGAGTTCAAATCCGGTCTCAGACTAAACACTTGACACTTACTAGTTGTGTGACCCTGGGCAAGTCACCTAACCCCAGTTGCCTAAAAAAAAAAAAGACAAAAGAAAGAAAAATTAAGAACTAGCAGTGGAATCATTGGTCAAAAAGGCTTGATCAGTTTTAAAACTCTTATTGCATGTTATAATATTGCTTTTCAACAATGTATTCTGCCAGTACTATATTACAGAATCTGTACCCTCTGCCTCATTGGTTTTGATTGTAAAGGATAAATTTTGTCTTCATCCTTACTTTATCTTTAAATTTAAAATTTATCTTTATCCTTATTTCTACTTTAGTATCCAAGTGGATGACTTTTGTGAAATCTCCTGGTCTAATTGAGATTGATCCTTTAGTGAACAAACTATGTTTGGTGAGCAAACCTCTTTACTGGAAGAGTTTTAATGCTCAATAATTTATTATATGCTACTTGGCATGAGGCAAGAGTTAACCCTCCCAAAGATCAATGATTGGCCCAAAAGGTAGTTTCTTCACTACAGGAGCAGGAACATGTAGCAGTCCTACTACACTTGTTAGATTGCACGTTCTGTGACCTCTGCCCTGGTGATTTCAAATTCTTCAGTTAGCAAACACCAGGTAGCAGTACATGTTGATGTTTGACTGACACGTTGTGACGTGGCCACTTACTGCACATTGCCGGAAGCTTCAAATGCTGTGAAATGTGACATACCATCAGAAGTTTAAAGGCAAGAGGAGGTTTTCAGCTTAGATACCTGCAATGAATTTAGGCAGCAGATATCCCGTTTGGTATATAAGTTGTTGAGTAGACAGATTTTGTGGTTCACTGACTACCCGAATTAAATCTGAATGGCTCAGAATATTTCTACTTGCCATTCTGCCTGAGACAGAATCTTGACAGTATCCATCCAGGGGAACATCTGCCATGGAAGAAAACCCATAAATCACATAAGAAAGACAAGGTTTTCCTGGCTGGAAACAATGCTTGTTAGAATGATGGCTGCCTCTTCTTGACAAAGGATTATTAACTGTGGGACACCCTGGTTGACATGGTCTTATGGAGCCTTCACTGGAGCTTTGGGGAATGGGAGCAGGATTTCTCTTAGGCTGGCATACCACTTAAGAATTACATAAAGTTAAGTTATAGACTGCTGCTTCTGCTGTTATCTTAAATTCCACATCTGGCCCCATAAGTCTCTTCTGCTTTGATGGAGCCAGAGTGGAAACAAGCCCTATCTTGAAAGATCAGAAGACTGATGCCCAAACCCATCCTGTCAGTTTGCATCTTGGTGCCCTGGGACAAGTCACCTTCTTCAATTTCTGTTTCTCAACTCTAAAATGGACATTGTGCGAGATGGCTTCTGAGGTCCCTTGAAAACCTGAATCTCTGATACTGTGAGTGTGTGAACTGCTCATCAGCCTGACTGAAGCTCCTTGGTAACCGGGCTGAGAGGCTTTTGTCTGGAATGCTCCCCAAACTGACTGTGCTTTGCATCTCTGACTATTCTGGGGCCAGCAATTTTAATACCAACAGCTGTACCAGCAAACTACCCCATGACGTGAGCAGATAATAATATAGATAGCTAACACATATAATGCTTTGAGCTGTGCAAAGCACAATGCATATATTATCTCCTCTGAACCTCACAATAGCCTGCTAAGTGGGTACTATTCCTATCTCTGGTGTACAGAGGAAAAAACCAAGGATGACTGAGGCTAAGTGTCTAGGATAACATAGCTAGGAAGTGGCTGAAACAGGATTTGAATCCAAGTTTTCCTGCCTCCAAGGCCAACCCCCAATATAGTATATTGCCTAGCTGCTAACGGAAAGAGCCACTCTATTAACAATTCAATAAACATTCATTAAGCGCCTATTAGGTACCCTGCACTGTGCTAAGCACCAGGGACACAAAAAGAGCAAAAGACAGTCATTGACCTCAATGAGCTTCCAGTCTAATGGGAGAGATGACATGCATGCAAATATATACAAAGCAAGCTATCTACAGGGTAAATAGGGAATAATTAACTGAGGGAAGGCACTGGAATTTAGAGGGATTGGGAAGGTTTTCTGTAGAAGGTAGAATTTAGTTAGGACTGAAGGGAAGCCAGGGAGATCAATGTTTGTAGTGGAGGAGGGACAATGTTCCAGGAATGGGGAACAGTCAGAGAAAATGACCAGAGCATCTTGTTCCTGGAACAAAAGAGTACATGTTGGGGAGTAAGATGTAAGAAGACTGGAGAGGTAGGAGGGGACTATGTTATGAATGGCTTTCAATACCAAACAGAACATCTTATATTTGTTCCTGGAGGCAATAGGGAGCCACTGGAATTTATTGAGTAGGAGGGTGACAAGGTCTATGTTTTAGAAAAATCACTTTAGTGGCTAAATGGATCGGAGGGAGGAGAGACTTGAGCCAGGCAGACCCATCCTCAGGCTATTGTAGTAATCTAGGCATGAAGTGATGAAGATTAGATTGGTGGCAGTATCAGAAGAGGGAAGGGGGCATATTTGAGAGATGTTGAAAAGATAAAATCGACAGGCCAAGGCAAGAGATTCGATATGGGCGTGAGAGATAATGAGGGATCTGAAATGTCTCCTAGGTGGTGAACCTGTGGGTGAAATAACAAATAGTTTTGGGAAGAGAAACATTTACTGTGGGACTGGGAGGATAATGTTGCCCTCTACAGTAATAGAGAAGGTAGGAGAGGGGGAGGATTTAGAGGGAAAGATATTGAGTTCTATTTTAGATGTACTGAATTTAAGATGTCTACTGGACATCCAGTTTGAGTTGTCTGAAAGGCAGTTGGAGATTTGAGATTGGGGGTCAGTAGAGAGATGGGGCAGGAAAGGTGGATTTGAGAATCATCAGCACAGAGATGCTAATTAAGTCCTTAGGAGCTCATGAGATCAGTGAAGTACCAGTCTTTTGCCTCTAAGCTTGCCTGATTGAAAAGCTTATATATAGTTCTTTAGGCAAATTCCAAAGTAAGGAGTGACTCCAAATTAGCAAGCAGATATATTTGTAAAAAGAATTTACATTTTAAAATATCAGCAAAAGTTGAGCCTTGAGATGATCAAAGGGTAAGGATTCTTGATGTGTGGGAGAGTGTGTGTGTGTGTGTGTGTGTGTGTGTGTGTGTGTGAGACAGAGGCAGAGAGAGAGAGAGAGAGATCCCTTTGTTTGGTGAAATCTACAAACCCTTTCTCGTAATAATGTTTATGCCCACATTCATGATAGAAAGAAAAATGCTGAAATTTGGCTAGAGGTTAGTGAAAATAAAGATGTAATTTTTTTTCCATCTAAATTCATGGACTTCTGAAGTGTATATATATATATATATATATCCCTTAGGAAGGACTGTATACCCCAGGCTAAGAATCTCTAATCTACGATCACTTCTTTAAAGAATCTTCCCAAGGGTGAATTTTTTTGTGAAATAACAAATAGTTTTGGGAAGAGAAACATTACTGGTCTCCAGTAAGGTCAGCTGAACAAGGTTATGGTTCTATAGAATTAATTCTGAAAGCTTTAAAACTGAGTTGAACTAAACAGGCTTTGGCTTATCAGCTTGACTGAAACTCCTTAGTAGCCTATGAACAAATAGCAAGGCCCTATAAGATTAACATACATATATATGTATATAATATATAATTGTTTATGTAATATGTAATCATGTAAACAATATATCACATATTATAAACATAATTATAGTTGTGATATATGATCATTATCATATATGTGATGCATTTAATCATATATGTATTATACATATATAATATATAGAGATGATGTTTACCTTGGAGGATCTTGCTGTCTATTCACAGGCTCAAAATGACATTCAATTTGGTTCAACTCAATTTTTATAGCTATCAGAATTAACTCCACAGACCCATCACTATTGCTCAGTGTGTGTGTGTTTACATTTTATGAACAACTCTTTTACCCACTTTTGGGGAAGATGAAAGCTATAACATTTCACTTTCTCTGACATTTTATTCTTCTGTAACTAATTGCCCAGGCACCATGACAGCCTGCTTGTAGGCTGTGAGCCGGTAGTGAGAACTTCATTTCGATAGAAGAGACTTTGTGAAAAAGCAAAACAAGACAAAGCAAATAATCCAAGAAGTGATTTTTTGAAATGTCCATGAAAGTCTGTGTGAGAGAAACAAAGCACTAATTGCTCTAAAAAGCTCCCTTTAAAAAGTCTAAAACCAACTTGTTCAGGCAATAAAAGCACAAGGAAACTTTTAAGGGCAAAGCGACCCCCGTTTTCTGTGTTCGTTATCAATCCAAATACACACATTTTTCATCTTGGTGGGATTCTTTCCTTGCCACATTCCACAAGCTGAGAGGAACTCTCTGGAACTTGGACAAAACCCTCTCCTGCTACCATATTAGGAATCAAAATGCGTAGCAAAAGCCAACTGCCAAACCGAGATAATCAACAGGGAATGTCTGGGCCTTCAAGCCAAATGAGTACAGAAAGATGATCAAGGCAACAAAATAAATAATAAAACCAAGGACTGGGTTTTAGATTATGGTCTTGTTACAGTCTTCTTTCTAATAATCCTTTGCTGGGAATTTTCACAGCTCATGGCCATTCAAATACACATTGCTGCCCAGATTTCATTTCACTCAGAAATAAAAATCTCTCAGTGGTCCAAGTATTATTACCAAGTTTCAATCTCTCTCTCTCTTTCTGTCCTTCTCTCTCTTCTTCTTCCTCTCTCCCTCTTTTTCTTCCTCTTCTCTCTTTCCCTTTTCTCTCTCGTTCTTCTTTCTTCCTCTTCTAGTCTCTTCTACTGCTTCTTCTCTTTCTCCCTTTCTTCTCATTCTCTCCCTCTTCTTATTCCTCTTTCTCTTCCTCCCTCCCCATCGCCTGTCTATCTGCCTCTCCTTCTTATGTCTGACTATATCCAGATTTATGTGTGGTTGCATGAATAATAAATCTCCCACCACAATCTAAAACTGCTTCTTATGTAATCTTCAAATTTTTAGATATTTTCAAATTTTTGCAAAGTCTGAAAGCACAGCAAAGACTGGGGAAATTTGTCAGCTGTGGAACAATGCTTCCAGGAAGATAATGGAAATTCCAAGGGAACATCACCAAGATGAGTCATACCTATATTTATACAGACAGACCAAGTGTACAAAGCATCCTTGGTGTCCCTCTCTTCCTTTGGGATGCAGCTCATGCATCTCTTCTATCTGAAGCTTTTCTTGGTCCCCTCAAGTGCTAGATGGTCCAGTGGATAAAGTGCTAGATCTAGAGTCAGTCCTGAGTTCAAATATGGCTTCAGATACTTTCTAGTTGCATGATCCTGAACAAGGTACTTAACCTCTCTCTGCCTCATTTTCCTCATCTGTAAAATGGGGATAATTATAGCACCTACCTCCCAGGATTGCAGTAAGGAGAAAAATGAGATAATATAGGGGCAGGTAGGTGGTGCAGTGGATAGAGCACTGGCCCTGAATTCAGGAAGACCTGAGTTCAAATCCAGCCTCAGACCAAACACTTGACACTTACTAGCTGTGTGACCCTGGGCAAGTCACTTAACCCCAATTGCCTAAAAACAAACAAAAAAAAATGAGATAATATTTTTGTAAATTTTAAAGCACTGTATAAATGCTAGCTACTACTGTTGTTATTATTATTGTTACTATTTTTATTGCTGTGGCTAGGTGGTGCAACGGATAGAGTGCCAGGCCTAGAGTCAGGAGGACTTTGGTTCAAATGTAGCCTCAGACACTTGCTAACTGTGTGACCCTGGGCAACTCATTTTAACCCTGTTTGCCTCAGTTTCCTCATCTATAAAATGAGGTGGAGAAGGAAATGGCAAACCACTGTAGAATCTTTGCCAAATGGGATCACGAAGAGTCAGACATGACTTATCAAGTAAACAACATTGTTACTGCCCTACCTCCCAAACTATGTTGTATTTATTCTGCATATACTTATAGATGTTCTTGTGAATTCCTATTAGAAGATAAACTATTTGCAAGTAGGGGTTGTTTCATTCTTTATCTTTATAACCCCAGAGCCTAGCATGGTATCTGACTCCTAATAGGCACTCTATGAATCTTGCTGATTGATTGGGCTAAATCAACATGTAGGCTAAACCAATGCAGTCCTTAGAATCCATTCCATTGTGATGTTAGAAGTCAGTAAAGAGGACTTATAGGATAGGTGATTTTTTTTTGGGGGGGGGAGGGTGGGGGTTTCAATCTGTGACAATTCTCTCCATTTGACTGACCAGCTAGTCAATAAACATTTATTAAGTGCTTACTATGTACCAGGCATAGTGCTAGACACTGGAGATACAAGGATAAAACCATAAGTCCCTGCCTTCAAGGAGTTTATATTCTATTAGGTGAAACAAGATGCCCATGTATATGTCAACATTAAAAAGATATAATGTAAGGCGAAAGCATTTTCAGGGGTAGACTCTAGTAGCTTGGGGGTTGAGCAAATATCTCATGTGGAAGGTGGAGACTGAACTGAATTTGGAAGGAAACAAGAGAGTCTTAGAGGCAGAGGAGGAGGGAGAGTCTTCCAGGCATGGCAGTCAGCCTGGGCAAAGGTACAGAGGAAAAAGTTAAGATGTCACAAATGAGGAAAAGTGAGTGGGCCAGTTTGGCTGCCCTAGGGAGTGGAGGAAGGGGAATGATGCATAATAAGTCTGGAAAGGTAATGTGGAGCCAGATTGTGAAGGGTTTCAAATCTGAGCTATGATATATGACTCTAATATACAACTACATTATATAATTCTGCAGTTTTTAATCTTCGAGAGTAGCTTGGGGGCATCACGAGTTCTCCAAGGTCAAATAGCTAGTAAGCGTTAAAGGCTGGACTTGAACCTAGCTCTTCTTGGCTAAGAGGTCGTCTCTACCCATGATACCATGCTGCCTTTCTATGATCATAAGTAGAGAGAAATATGACTTTTCAGTGGCATTCTGTAAGTTCAAAGTAGATAGAGATAACAAATGAGATTAGAAAAGAAGTCTCATAAATTTAGGTGATAAATGACTAGGAACATGTGTAAGGATTCATAGATTCAGTATGATAGGAACTAGACCAGGGAATTCATTGGTACACAGATCTCCCTGCTAAGTAAACACCCTCAACCAATGAAAATTGGCACTTTCTCTTCAACTTACAGCCTTAGAGAATGTTTGCCTAGAGTAGTGGTATCAAACTCAGATACCACTGATATTTTGACTCAGAAAACCACAAGTTAACATTGTATGTGCTGTATTGTATTTTTGTTCATTTTGGTAAACATTTCCCAGTTACATTTTAACCTGTTCCAGCACTGGAGGGTTTTGATGGTCACTAGTTGGCCTAGAGCACTAAGGGGTCAAGTGACTTGTCCAGGGTCACCAGCCAGTATATGTCAGAGGCAAAGTGAGGTAGGGAAACAACTTAGAAGCATTCATTCCAAAGTACTTTAATAATAACCAATAATAGGTAGCATTTATATAGCACTTTAAGGTTTGCAAAGTGCTTTCACATATATTATCTCAATTTATCTTTGTAAACTATAACTGAAGAAATTATTATCAGAAAGTCCATAGATACTATGGTTGGACCACCTCTTGCTGTATTACCTGGAATCAGATGGTGAGCTATAAGAAACCAGGAAGTACAAGGGAGAAATTCAGATGCATCTTGTTAAAATGAGAACACGAAAACCCAGGTATGAGTTTCTGTTTATATTCTAGAGGGCCCTACCATCCCACTAAATGAGAGTCAGTAGATTTGTCCTCATGAGGCTTTAACAGAGAGTCAGTATTCTTCTGTGCCTCATCATATCTGGTCCTTTAACAAATGATGTGAAACTCCCAAAAGATTTTGAATTAGGCCCAGGATTTAGCCTCTGACTTTGGTGAGGCAGCAAATTAGAAGACTTGGTAAACATGTATGTAGACAGCAAAGGAGAATCTTTTTACTGGAAGTCCCTGGGACCAAGGTGTTCCATTACTAAGGCTGCTGCTGCTTTTGCCTTCAGAAGATGTCCAGTTGTGCCCTGCAACTGTCCTCTGAATCTGTCCTAAACCCAGGCCAAAGTGTCTCTGGGGAGCTGGGAATGCAAAAGAAAGGTAGAAACATTATTCCAGCTTTCAAGGGACTCACATTCTAATGGGGGAGACAACCTATAGATGATCAGGTATATACAAGACAAGTTTATATGTATATATAGGTTACCAGGTATATACGAGACAATAGGTAAGAGGTGTGAGCAGCAAGTGGGACTGAGAAAGGCCATAGGATTTGAGCTCAGTCTTGAAGAAAGCCAGGAAAGATAAGAGATGGAAATGAAGAGAAAAAGCCTTCCAGGCATGGGACACATGAAAAGGAATGGAGTCAGGAGGTAGAAGGTGATACAGGAGGTCCAGCAAATAGGCCAGAATAGCTGGGTCATAGAGTGTATGGAGAGGAGTAAAGGATGAGAAGACTCAAAAGGTAAGAAAAAATTGGGTTATATAGGGCTTTATACACCAAATAGAGAACTTAATACTTGATCCTGGAGGGAACAGGTTGCCACTAGAACTTATCGTATAGGGGGAGGGGGTAACATGATCAGGTCTATGCTTTTGGAAAATCACTGGCATTTGAGAATGGAGTGAGGAGAGAGTTGAGGACAAGAGACCAAATGGAAAGTTATTATAATAGTCCAGGAGAGAAGCCTGAAGCAGGCTGAGCCAGTGGAGAGGAGTTGTATCAGAGAGATGGTGTGAATTTGGAGATGACAAATTTGACAGCAGATTATATATGTGAAATGATTGTGAGTGAGGAGCTAAGGATGTTACTGAGGTTGCAAGCCTGGGAGTCTGGAAGGATGATGATGTCCTAGAAATGTTGTTTATGTTGACAGAGAATGGAATTGAGGTTCTTAGTTTTTTCTATAAAGTCTAGGGCAATTGGTCTCCTGGGTTCACTTTTGTCCTTTCCCTCTGCTATTTTGGCGAGCTATTTATGTCAAATATTCATGGAATTCAGTAAGCTTGGAGTCCCCAGGATGAGGAAGAAATCTTTTCCCTCTCCTATTCACTGAGAGAGATGGACCTTTCTGCTCTATAGTCCACTCTAAAAAAAAAAAATCAGCACCATTCTGCACATTTTAGCTCTTCAAATATGTGAAGACAACTATAAGCCTTCTCCAGACTAAACACTCATAGTTCCTTGAGCTGATCTTTGGCATGATTTTGAGGTACTTTACCATCCTTGCTGTTTGCCTTTGGATACATCCTATCTAAATTGTGGGGCCCAGCACTGAACACAGTACTCTATCTGGGGTCTGACTCAGGCACAGTTCACTGTGACTTTCACTTCTATTGATCTGGGCATTCCCTTATTGTGGCAGCCCAAGAGTAAGTTGCTATATTGCATCAATGAATGACATTTAGTTTACAATTCACTAAAATCTTCAGATTTTTTTTTCAAATGGACTGCTTTTTAGCCAATTTGTACTTGTAAAGCTGATTTCTTGAGTTTGAAGATTGTTTTATATAGTGATTATATTTAATTTCCACTAAATTTGTGAATGAATGAAAAAACATTTATTAAACACTTACTAGGAAGAGAAAGTATTTATTAAGTGCTTATCATGTATCAATCTCTGTGCTAAGTGCTGGGGTTTCAAATGTAAAAGCAAAGGTTGTCCCTACTCTGAAGGAGCTTACATTGTAAATATATGCAGGGGAGTGGTGCTGAGGGAGGGGCACTTTGTTTCAGAAAGTTATAGAAATGGTGAATTGGGCCATAGGGGAATAGATTGACTCGCCCCATCCAGATACAAAGGTAGAGTTGATTTATTTAATCATGGTTCCTGTTTCCAGAACTGTAGGAGGTGGGAGACGCTGATGGTGTCTGGTTTGGGAGTCAGAGGCAGAGCCAGGTTGGAGGAGGTGGCCAGAGAAGGGAGGCTCACTATTCCACGGAGTCCTGATATATTACAATCCAGATTCTGTCGTTCAGTGTGTTACCTACACTTCTCATCTTATTTTTTTCCACTTGTAAATTTGACAAGTCCTCTATACCTTTATCTAACTCATTGATAACAAACTTTATGTCTCATAGGGTCAAGCACAGATGCTTCATTGTAGCATCTATGAATTGACCCTTATCCATGCAGAATACATGCATTCTGTTCACTTGGCTTCAAATTGTTTTGAGATAGTGATTATGCTCCCCCTCTAAACTTCCTTTTCTAACAAGGATTATTAAGTGATATGTACATATATATGCATATACATGCATACAGACATATGCATATAATAAATCTAAATAGTCTTTTCCACAAAAGAAGCCGTTCACTCCGTATATTTATGGGACTCGGGTATTTCTTGGTATCTAATCATGGCATGGAAGAGACCCAGGTTGTCCAAAACCACACCAGCAAATTCTGACAGATGCTACTCAGTTAGATGGCTTCCAAATTCAGGTCTGGTGGTGCCAGATTTTTGAAGGACAGTACATCTGCATTCTGAGGAACAACACAGCTAAATTCGCAGAGGATCAGCACCAAAAGGTTAGGCACCAGTTGATTAAAATTTTTTGACCATTCTAACTCATTAAACTGGCTATGAAGGTCTGCCTTGGGGTCAGGGACTGGATATGGGGAAGCATTCAATGGATGAAGTCTTGGATGGCTGAAAGTGAATTACAAAAAAAAAATCAGATTAAAACACTCATTAAAGTGTGGAAATAATTCCTGACAGAATTTAATCTTGCTATAATTTAAAAGGTGTGATGAAAAGTCCTATTGTGGTTGTGTGTGTGTTTTCTCAGGGCATATGGGGAAATCCACATGTCCCATTTGTTACCTTGGACAGCTACATCATTGTCGGATTTGAAAGGACATATTGTGGCACTACAGGAGATGGCAAAAATGATGCTTGAAAGAAAACAATGAAGTATGGCATAAATCTGATTTCTGCTGCAAAGGTATCATTTAATACCTATGTTTAGAGTGTGTTACTTAAAGTTCTGAAGGACGGTTGGGGAAATTTAACTATCTTCAGTCCTTATAATGTATCTTGTCCTCCAAGGGCAACGAATAAGGCAAGTTAGGATATTAGCCCAACAAAGACTAGTTTGTTTGAGTATTTGATTAGTAGGCTTATTGGGGCATCTTCCATTTTGCTTTTGTACTGTGAAATCTAGACTCAAGGGCCCAACATTTCTTCTCCAATGTGGCAGCATTCATCCTTAGAGCCCTGGTGTTGCATGGCTGTTGTGTAAAGGAGTGTACCCACTGGCCCATTTATGAAACATGAATAAGTTGAGCACTTTCACAGAACATTTTAATTCTATTATAATTATATTCATCTTGGTGGAAAAGGTGGGATGTGACAGTGTCCTTACAATCAAACACTCCCGGAGAAAAGTAAATCTTTGCCGATATTTTACATGTATATATGGGAGACCTGGACCACAAAGACTCCTTCTGTCCCATTTCTATTTGTGTTTTGGCTGGATCCTGGGAAATGCATGTCAGAAAGGAAGAATACCCATAACCAGCCTCCTCGACTTTCTTTCTTTACAATTATCTGATACCTGTGTTTGACATCAGTTCATACTCAGAGGGTACTTATAGTATATTATTCTTTATATAATAATAATAGTCTTTATTGCTGCTTATTTGATCTCTACAACAACTGTTGGAGATAAGTGCTACAGCTATTACTGTGACCATTTTCCACAGATGTAAAGAGATTGAGAGAAATTGCTTGTGTTGCCTATGTATACGTGGCTGGGATAAGATGTGGTATACACACCTTGGTTCCCCATCTTCTGGAGGAAAAGAATAGCTTGAAGGGGCCTCAGAAATCATTTAATTTATATACCTCCCAAGTCATTTTACACAGAGGGTAACTGAAACCCATAAGAGACAAATGACAAGACCAAGATCACACAAAGTGTAAGTAGGAGAGCCAGGATTTAAATCCAGATTTGCTGACTCCAGGCCAATGTGTTTTCCATCATTCCACATCTTCAGTGATGGGTATGGCTAAGCATAATAATGCTTTGAATTGTTTTACTCATAGTGATGAAGGCTCTGAATGAAAATATCAGCACTCTAATCCAGTCTCTTTGTGACCAATGACATAACTTTGTAAGACAGACTTCAACTGGTGGGGAATTTAGGGATTAGGTAATCAGCAACTCTTGACCTTGACCACTATAGCCTTGTGTGCTAACCAATTTAAACTAAGTTTAGATATCCTAATGGGACAGAGAACAAAGTTAAGTTATCCCTGGAAGAGTTTGGATGGGTAGAAATGGTTTCTGATTAGCTTCATTTTGACTTTCTCCTAAATCTCGCCTTACACACTGAGGATTTAATGAGTTTTCAGAAAGACCTCTATATCAAAACAGCTTGTTGGGAGCCAAAGGTCTCTCTGAGCTATCTGTCTTTTATCTTTTGTTGCTGTCTTTTTCTTCCTCCCCTGGTGTATATGTGACTGAATTTAAAGAGCTACTTCAGTCTGTTGAACAGAGAGAAACACTTGTAGAAATCTGGTTTCTAGGTTGCAGCTAAATTCTTATCATGACACTGCCTTGTTTAAAAAAGACTTGATGAATACAAGTTAGAACTTGCAGAATTGATAATGCAGGTAGCAAATGCCATTCATTTACAAAACTTGAAGCTCTGCATCTGTTTTTCAAAACTTGGCAGCTTTGAACTCAAGACCTTTTCAGAATGAGGCATAACATGTGTTGGACAGCAACACCTACTGGCCAAGCAGAATATCACAGCTCTATTAGCTAGCATCAATTCCTAAGGAAAAGGAAAAGGGTTTCATAGGATCTCCAAGGGTGGCAGAAAACCTTAGGACGAAAGGGTGTGTGTGACTTGTGTGTGTTGTCTATGTGTGCCCAAGACCTAGAACTGAAGTAAGTTTCAGTGAACCAGGGACGTCTTGAGAATTTTTGCAAAACACCCTAAACAAGCCAAACGCTGCTATTGGCCACTTTCATTGTCATTTTCTTCATGTAATTTTTGAACTTAATAGGAACTTTTTTTCTCTGAAAAAATGATTTTTCAATGGAAAGAAAAGGAAAATATGATTCCTTTTATGAAAGTATGCAGAATAGCCGACCTTTCCAGAATACATCTGAAAAGAGTATTGGCTTTAGAGGACCTGGGTTCAAATCCTGCATTCTTTATTTGCTCCCTGTGTGATCATGTGAAAGTCACTTAATGTCTCTGGTTTTCAGTTCTTCATCTCTAAAATGGTCTTTAAGGACCCTCTCAGTTGTGGTGTTGGTTTTTTTTTTTTGGTGTGGGCAATTGGGGTTAAGTGACTTGCCCAGAGTCACACAGCTAATGAGTGTTAAATGTGTCTGAGGCCAGATTTGAATTCGGGTCCTGCTGACTCCAGGGCCGATGGCCTTTCCACTGTGTGATACTCTTGTGAAGCTATTCAAAGAGTGAATGGGTGTTAGAAGTAGTCCTACCTTAGGCTCAATGTTTAGGACTAGGATTATTGGATCAAGGAGGTTAGATAGTTTAGTTGCTTTTCTGGCGTAATCCCAAATTGATTCCTGGGATGATTCAACCAATTCACAGCAAAACAGCAGCATATTAGTATGTTTCTCTTCCCCTTCCAACATTGATTATTCCTTTTTTTTTGTCATCTTTACTAATCTGCAGGCTTTGAGGTGAAAACCTCAAAGAAATTTGAGATTTGCGTTGGTCTTCCCAACTGTAGTTTGGAGCATAATTTCATATGGTTATTTGTGGTTGCAATTCTTTTGAAAAATTCATTCCTATTGATTCTTGATTTATTAGACAGTAATTGCTGGTATATATGTTTCTGTCAGTTCCATGTATATTTTTGATAAGACTTTTTTATTGGTGATACTTGATGTAAAGTTTCCCCACTCTACAGTTTCTCTTCTAATTTTCAATAAATTTTTTTTGTGCAAAAGCTTTTAAAAATTTTATGTAGTTAAATTGTATATTTTATTTCTTAAGATATCTTTTATCCTTTGTTAAGGATTTTCTTCCTGGCCATAGTTGGGAAAGGTAGTTCTCTTTTATCTTTAGTGGGTGAGCGTTTAATTCATGACAAAAATAACTAGCATTTATATAACTTCTATTGTTTTCAAAGGATTTTATATTTACTCATTTAATTTTTTGCAACAATCTTGTAAGATAAGTGCTAATATTGTATTCATTTTACAGATGAAAAAAGTGACCCTGAGAGAAGGTAAGTGTATATAGCAGGACTGGAACTCAGGTCTTTCTGACTCCATTTCTAGCATTGTGTCTACTATACCACCTCTCTACCTCCAAAATTCAGGTCTTACATCCATTTTGAGCTTTTTATTTTTTTTTTGGTATGTACTTGACTTTCAGAAAACTCATTTTCCCCCTCCAATGACTTTGAATTCTTCTTGTGTAAAAAGAGAGCACTGAATTAAATGATTTATAAGGTTCCTTCTAGCTCTAAGTTCTATAATTCTAGTTTAGAGGCAGAGAAGATTGGCAAATTGTATTAGCCGTGGAGGAGTTTAGAACTTACACTATTTGCTTCTCTCATCCATTTTGTTTGCCCAGTATAGATGTTTATGAAAGAATTAAGATATGTAGTATGATTATGAAAGCTTCTGCTAGGGTTCCAGTATTTCCACCAATGCTAAAGTAGCATTGCTGATTGATTGATCCTAGATATTATTGTCCAAAAGTTACTGAAACATCCTCTGTTCCTTAACATCTGCCTTTTAAAAACTTTATTTAGTAATATGTGAAAAAGGTGCCTTTGAAACAAGTCCTTCAGCACATATCCTATTCATTTGAGAGATCCTTGTCTGTTTTTTTCTTCCCCTGACATGATGCAGAAGATATAAATTTAATAATGTTAGACAGCTTCAACCGCAAATATAGTGAAGAACTGTTTTCCCCCTCCTTCAATGCAGTTTAAATCTCTTAATACTTTTTCTGGAGAATATTCAGTGAAACTTTTCCACAATGACAGCTTTAGAGCTAAGTTTTAGTTTGTCTTTTATCACAGCATCATTGTTTTTGAAACTACCTGCCTAAGATGGGGATTAATATTTTAAAAGGCAAAGAAATGAATCAAAATGTGTCCTGGAGGAAATGTTTCAGCACATATCTATCCATATGCATTCCATAAAGTAATAGTAAAAAAGCTTCTCGATACCCTGAGAATATGGCTAATGATGCTTTATTTTTATCAAATGAAAAAAAGTTGGGAGAAGCAAAACTACAAATTCAAATGAGTTCCAAGTATGCTAGACAGTCTGCTGATACATGCCCAGTACAGACAGCACTGACTTATCAAGGAAGCAGAAGATACAGAAATGATCTCTAGGAGATTTGTATTGCCTTTTGATCTGTCTTGGTTGTTAGTATGCCAGGATGGCCAGAGGGCTGAGGTGGGGGTTGGGGAGAAGACAGAGAGGAAGATGGTCTGGTAGGAATATTACACATAGAATCTGAGAATAAAAGGACTCTTCTCCAGAAAAGAAAACCTACTTTTTGGGACTCTTACATGCTATGGTCCTTATCATTTCTCTGTGTCTTTATTGTGTGACTACAATTTTGCTTCTGCAAAAATATTTTGATTACATATCCCATCAGAAAAAAATTTGAAAATATAGCCTCAATAAATTTATCTACTTGTTTATAAATTATATGAGTGCACTATTGTACTAACAATTTTATTGTATAAAAAAGAGATTAAATAGTATGAGACAGAGGAAATTACAGTTGATCCTAAATCAGGGATTTTTAACCTTTTCATGACCCCATTTGGTAGTCTGATGAAACCTATGGACTTCTCAGAATAAAGTTTTTAAATGAATAAAATAAAATACACAGGATTTCCAAGAAAACCAATTATTTTGGAATATGGTTATTAAAATATTTAAAAAAATAAGTTCACAGACAAGTAGTCAGGTAGTTTATTGAGTAGGAGAGTGACATGATCAGGCTTGGGAGTTAAGCAGATTGCCCTGGCAGCTGGTGTGTGAAAGATGTATTAGACAGAGGACAGACTTGCAATAGGGAGACCATTTAGGTGGCTTCTACAATTGTCCTAGGGAGAAGCAATGAGGGTGAAAATTAGGGTGGTAGCTACTTGAGCAGAGAGAAAGGGGCAGATGCAAAAGTTATTGAAATGACAAGTTGGTTAAAACAACAGAATTTGCTAAGTTGATTGGATATGTGGCATAGCATAAGGAAGAGCTGAGGATTACACTAGCACCTTAAATGTAGATGAATGGAAGGAAGGTGGGGGACTCAACAGAAATAGGAGAATTTGGAGAGTACTGAGGATGAAAAGGGGGTAGGTCAGGATTCTTTTTCAGTGGCTGCTGTCCTGTGGTACAGCATTTGATCAGAGTTGGGAAGGTAGAATTGCCTGCTGAAGTCATAAACTAATTTGAAGGGAAGGGTGTGGGTTTGCTGGGAGGGGGTATTTTCTGAGGAGCACTTGTGAAGTTACTGGTTAAGGAGCCCAGGTCCTAGTTAGATTACAATTGTCCTAATAGGCCAAGGCTTGGAAAATAGAAGGGGCTAGCCTTATCCTGTTTGGCCTTGGAGAGCCGAATAGGACTAATGGATTAAAATTATATCCTTTATTCAATAGACTGTAAGTCCCTTTGAGGGGAGGGATTGTTTTTCATTTTGCTTTTGCAACCTCTGAGCCTTGGACAGTGCCTTGAACATAACCTCAACCTTAACCCTAATTCCAGAGCTTGGTAAAATATGACTGTATTGAATTGAATTGGGAGGTAAATTTTGATCCTAAATGAGCAATAACTTGTTGACAATTAGATTTGTCCAAAAAATGAGAAGGACTTCATTGAAAAAGAGTGAGTTCCCTATAACTTAAATGCTTAAGTTAATAATAATACCAACAATGCTAAACATTTATGTAGTCCTTTAAAGTTTGAAAAGTGCTTTACATGGAACAGTTCATTTGATCCTCACAACAACCCTGTGAAGTGAGTGCTATTGCTATCCTTATTTTACAGATAAGGAAACTGAGGCTGAGAGAGGTTAAGTAACTTGCTTAGAGCCCTAAACCTATTAAGTGTCTAAGGCAGGATTAAAACTTAGATCTTCTTATATCAAAATCCAGTGCTCTACCCACTGTACCACCTGACTGGACAGCTACTGGCTGGGAATGTCGTAGGACATATTCAGGGAGAGGTTGATCTAAGTGACCTTGAAGATACCATCCAGTTCTCAGAATTTCAAGTTGCATTTTATGTACCCAAACTTATAATGACAAATCAGGGATGGCTTTTATTTCATCTTCATGTTCTACCTATTCTTCTTCTTGATATTCAAGAAAGCAAAGTGTAACCTGAGTGCATGCTTTGTTCAAAGAAAATGTAAATGAAAAGCATTGCTTGTTTATCTTGGAAACCATCAAGCACCTTTCTGCCATGGATAAGTACAATCCTTTAAACCCAGCTGAACAGAGCTATCACCACCCATAATTTCCTATAATTAGCTGGTAATGGTGTGCCCGGACTCTGACTGCAGTTTTTATAATTAAAGTCCTCCATTCTTCAAAGAATTTGTCTTAAGCTCATTTGGAGAACAGCCCTGGTTGAATCAATATTGGGTTTAAATATACTGCAAAGTTGTCAAGTGTCTCAACCCACAAAAATATTCAGGTGACAGAAAAATCAATGCTGGGAAGGAATTGTAGGTGACCAACCTGTGGGTAAGCTTCTTATTTGGAATAGGGACCTTCATACATAATGACTGCTGACCCTTCCAACCAATTACCTCTTCTGTGAAGACAGGAGGTCTCTGGAGATCTATTCACATACTCCATTAGAATAGGCTTTAAAAGCAGTCTATACAACTGAACATCAACTCTGTGCAATCCTAGAGGCACTGTAATTTTTATTTTCTTACTCGACGTAGGCTGCCCCTTGAATACATTATCCACTGATTTTTACAAGTTATGTACTTAGAGATTAGGTTCAATTTAAGGCATCCACCTCCCACCTGGAAATGTGGACTCTGCCTCTGGGACTCTGGGTCTGACAGGTGAATTTCTGCTTTGTCTTGCCTGGAATCAAGTCTCCAAATTGCTTCCCAGTTATTTCCACATGTATTCTAGCTATCTTTCTCATCCTTCCCACGCTCTTCCTACCAGAATGTTGGACACTGCCCCTATAAGGCTAGGCCTTCTTTTGTCTCCATTTCACTTCCTGTCCATTTCTATACCATGGTGCCTGTACTCTGGCCAACATTCTTATTCTTCTCATCCCCCTTCCCCAAGAACCTTGGACTCTGCCTCTGGGATACATGGCTCTGATATGAGAACTTTCACCACCTCTTCCTCAGAAGCAGGCATCCTTATTCATTCCTAGCAACTTCCTTATCATTCCATAGGCCTGTACCCTGTGCCTGTCTAAAGCCCCTTTATCTGTTTTCTTCCCCCATTAAAATATAAGCTTTTTGAGGGCAGGATCTATCTTGTTTGCTTGTATTTGTATTCCCAGTGTTTAACATGATCTCTGGAACATTGTAAGTACTTACGAAATGCTTGACCTTTTTAGCTGATAAACATTTTTTGGTATTGAAAATGGGAAATATGCTCTCCTATATTCTAGGGAAGCATCCATGTACTAAGACACTCCTTGCCTTCAAGGTGCCTGTAGTCTATCAGAGGGATTTGACTTGTCTGCAGACAACTGCTTTTGGTCAATTGTTTTGGTTGTGTCCAACTTCTTGTGAGCCCATTTGGGTTTTTTTGGCAAAGATACTGGAGTGGTTTGCCTTTCTTTCTCCAGCTCATTTTACAGATAATGAAACTGAGGCAAACAGGGTTAAATGACTTTCCCAGGGTAACTCAGTAGGTGCCTGAGGACAGATTTAAACTCAGGAAGATGAGTCTTCCTGTCTCGAGGCCTGGCACTCTATCCACTGTATCACCTAATTGGCCCATAGACAGCTGTAATAAAGATTATATTTAAGAGAGGTCTGAACAGAATAACAGGAAGAGATCAAAGGGGAAGAGGTCACTTCTAGCTGGGAGAATCAAGGAAGACATCCTAGAGGTGTTGGCATCTAAGCTAGGCCTTGAAGGCAGGGAAGTATTCTAGTAGACAAACATCCAGGAGCAAATGGGGACTATTCTGGGTGTGGACATGGCATATACAAAGGCATGGAGGCAGAAGAGGGAAAGACAAGATCAAGGAATGGGAGAGCCTGGTTTGGCTGTAATGTAAAAAGCATTGACTTTGCATTGACTGTCCACCATGTTTGTAATACTCTGCCCCCTCACCTCTACCTTGTAGCTCCCCTGGCTTCTTTCAAGACTGAGCTCAGCTTCTCTGAGAAGCCTTTTTCTCCCTTCCCCATTCCCTAACTTCTAATGCCTTCTTCTTTCAGATTCCCTTCATCAACTTGCCTGTTATTTTTTCTATTAGAATGTATATTCCTTTAGGGCAGTGACAAGGTTTAAAAAAAAAAAGCTACCTTTCTTTGTGTCTCCAGGGCTTAGCACATTGCATGGCACGTGGCAAAACGCTTAATAGATGTATATTGACTGAATGGCCTCCTTGTTGTGAATATATGTGAGGCCATGGATGGGCACACAGCATGGGCAGGTATGGAAGGGTGTACTCTGCATCACTGCAAAGAATACCCACAGTAAGGATATCAAATATCCCTGGGTGTGATGGAGGATGACTAATAGTGGTGAAAACTTATTTCCAAACATTGTAATCTGATGTTGTGGAAATTCATTTTCATGAGCCTGGGCTAGGTGCTGTATATTACAAGGCTGATGTGGGATGGAATGATTTTTGTTTAATATAAGATAAACCAAACAGATCGGTTGTCATACAATACTCAGATGTCTTTAAATGTGCAATTTCCCAAATGTGTCAGCCCCATGATTAGGTACAAGAATCAAGCACGGGTGATGTACAATCATCCTCTGATTGGGATTGATCTTCATGAAGTTCAAATGAGTTCACATTTAGAGACTGAATCATCTTGGTTGCTCTGTTTCAAACACCGTCACAGTCTTCTATCTTTATTAGGGTTTATCAATTGCCTACCTAGGCTAATGCTGACACATAGTTTGAGCTCCTGCCTGTAATTTTTTTCTAGCTTTATTTTCTATGCTTTCAATTTTTCCTTCCCAGAAAAAGCAATACTATTTCCATTTTGACAACTGCTTTAGTGACATCTCAACTCATATTAATATTAGTCTGCCCACTGCAATTCAAATCAATAACCTAGCTTTCTTTGCATTTGCCAGATGCTCATCAGTGGGATATCTGGACTACACAGATATTTTATGTGTTTGCCTGATTTTAAGTAATGCATGGGAACATATGCTAAGGAGTTAGTGTAGATTACTGCAACATAACTTCCTTTCCCATTTGCACCTATCTGCTATAAATTCTAGAGTAGTCAGAAGCAATTTTTTTTATAAATGTCATGATTGTAGTCCTTTCTCCCAAGATAAACTTTGAAGATACTGGAAACTTCCAGTTAGAAATGATTGCATCCTCTGGCACTTATCCTCCCCTAATAAAAGACCTCAGGAACAGAGGAGGATAGTCAATGACGAGCAATAGGAGTTCTAGTGTGGTTCTGTTCCTTCCCCAAGATCCAGAAAAAGTCATGTTATGGTTGAGGAAGGCTGATGAAGAAATCTAGAGAGGTGCAATTAAGAATGATGTTCCTGGACCCTGTTAAAACCAACTCACTTGGTTTACTTTATTGATAAATGAAACGTCTTCCAACTCTCAGTATCCATTCATCAAAGAATCTTAGAATTGGAAAGAATGCTAGAAGCCACCTAGACCAACCTCCTACTCCATGAAAGACCCCCCCCGCTTCATAATATCCCTGACAAGGATTCATCCAGTGATAGAAATGGATTATTTAATGAGGCAGCCTATTTCATTTTTGGACAACTCTAAGAAAGGCAGTATGGTATAGTAGATAGAAAGCTAGCCTTGGGATCAAGAAAGAACTGGGTTTATGTACCACCTCTCTTTCTCTCTCTGTCTCTCTCATACACACATGCACACACACACACACACACACACACACACACATTATGTGACTCCAGATGAGTCACATAAATTTTTAGGGATCTAGGCCCACCTTCAAGACTGTGTTTTTCAAGATAGGTGTTAACCTGTTTTAGGGGAGGGAATTTCTGCATTAGGAAGTTCCCTTCACCAATAAAATCACAGGTCTAGTCTTTATATGTATCTAATTATTAAAAAGTTCCTACTTGTATTGTGCTGAAATCTGTCTTGTAAATTCCCTCCACTGTTTTAAGTTCTTCCATTTGGAGCTACACAGAAGAGGCGCAATCTCTCCTTCCCATAATGACCTTTCAAATGGTTGATGGCAGCCTCCTCCTCTTTCTTTAAAATCTTCTCTTATCCAGCTTAAAGGTATGCATTTACTTTAATTATTCCTTGCATGAAATAGCTTAGAATCTCTTCTTTATCCTGGTCACTGTCCCCTAGATTTCCCCAATATGTTAATGTCCTTCTTAAAAAGTGATACCCAGAAATACATACAGTACTCCAAACATAGACAGACCTCCTTGCACGTGATACTTTGGAGCTATTATTTTCCCTTTTCTGAATACAACCCTTCTATTAATTCAGCCCAAGGTTATACTGTTTTTGTTTTTTGGTAGCTGGTTTACACCAATAAATCATATTTATAGGGTTTTTTTGGGGTCTGTTTAACCCTAGTTCCAAGCACTATTTCCTACCTGTTAAAGAACTGTCATCATCTAAAATTCTTGTTGTGCACATGACTGTGGTCTGGGGCAGTGTTCTATAAATGTTTTTCATCACTTGCCCCTATTAAAAATATTTGTGCATGAACTCCCAATATGTATATATTTACTTACTTCTGAATACTTGATTACTATAATAGTGTGTATTTATATATATATATAATATATGCATGTTACAAGAGGTCATTAAGTATTGCAGTGGATAGATTACTAGACATAGAGTCAAGATGACTGAAATTAGAGTCCTGCCTTCTTACTGGTTCTGTGCCTCTGGCTAAGTCACTTAACCTCTGCCAGCCTGTTTCCTTAACTATGAAATGGTGATCATAATAACAGCTTTCTCACCCAGTTGTTGTGAGAATCAAATGAAAATAATTTCTGGAAGACTCTTTGTGAACCACAAAACACCATATAAATACTAGCTATTATTATTTTTAATATTTTTAATAACAAGTACATTATTAAACTCACATATGTGTATATATGTATATAAATGGAGATTAGGAGGAATAATATTTGATCCTGAGACTACAGGGATTCACTGGAGTTTATTGGGTAGGGGACTGACATGGCCAGATGTGAGCTTCAGGAATTTTACTTTGGCAGTTGTTTGGAGGATGGAAAGACGGAGGAGAGACTTGAGGCAGGGGGACCAATTATGAGGCTACTATATTTGCTCAGAAAAGAGGTGAATAGGTTCTGAAGGGAAGATGATAGTTGATCAAGTAGAGAGAAGGAGACAGATGAAAGAGATGTAGAGATAGAAATGACAAGTCGTAGCATCTGATTGGATATGTGAGGTGAGGGAGAGTGAATAGAAATGACACCAAGGTTATAAACCTGGTTGACTGGAAGGATAGAAGTATACTCTAAAAGTAATAGGGAAGTTCAGAATAGGAATAGAAGAAAAGATAATATAGAAATGTCAGTAATGCAGATTTTTAACTCATCCATTTCTGTACATCTTATGTAACTTTATCCTACCTAAAACAAAAAGGAATGGATAGTAGGAGTAGTGGTGAGGATTTACTCAGCCATCATTGTTGTTGAGGTGAACGGCACCTGCCACAGCCTTGAGCTAATCTGAGGAGATGGGGGCGGGGCAGAAGATGGGTATAATTGGGAAGGGGGTGGGAAGAAAGAGTTTTCCCAATGGAATTTACATAGCTCCTGCTTGCCGGGAGTGGGGTCTGTTATAACTGCCCTGAGGGGATGAGGCAAAGCTCAGAGGATGGAAAATGGAAAGGTGAGTGTTAAGGGGGTAAAATAGGTGTGGGTGAATGGGAGACAAGTCCCACAACTGTCAATCATTGGGAGGGTAGGATATGTCTGACCTGTCTTTCCACGCTGTGATTGGTTAATCATTCTACTGAGCAGAGAACTGGTCTAGGGCAGGGCTTCTTAAACTTTTTCTACTCAAGGCCCCTTCAGCTCTTCTTAAGCACTGGGTCGCGACTCAGTTTAAGAAGTGCTGCTGATTTTTCTCGAACATATTAAACATTATCTCATAGAAGAAAAACTCAGTATGGTGGAAAGAAAGCTAGCTTTAGAGTCCAGAAGACTTCTACCATGTGCTATCTGAGTGACTCTTGGCAAGTCACTTCAAATCACAGTGTCCCACTAACTCTTGGAAGCTCTAAGTTGCAAGGAAGGTGTTTATCTGTATTAGTAGAGGAAGGTCCTTGCTGGGAACTCCTTATATACCAACAAGATCACACCTCTGGTAAAAAAAACAACAACAACAAAAACCCTAAGAGATCATCTTCTTAGGCTCAGTCCGGCATCAGCCTGACCTTATTTTTGTTGTATAATGTCTTATTTCCCCTTCACAGGTATGTGCTCTCTGTAAATATGGTAAGTAGGCTGGAAAACTCCTAGCTGCCCTCATTCAAACCTTGTTCTCCATCCTCTAACTTACTCCCATTTCCCTCAACCCAACCTCCCTTCCCCCCACCATATTATCTTGAATTAGATGTCCCATAGGGCACCTTAAACTAAACGGAAGTACAAAGTTGAATGCATAATATGCCCCTCCCTCACAAACATCTCTCGACTTCCTAACTTCTCTAATACTATGAAGGGCATCCACAGTCTCCCTATTACCTCCAATATAAAATAAAATGCACTGGCATTTGAAGCCCTTTATAACCTGACTCCCTCTTATATTTCCATTCATGTTACACTTTATCTCCACAGACTGTGGTCCAATGACACAGGCTTCCTTGCTATTCCTCACACAAGATACACACCCCTCTCCCCCCACTCCCAATTCCATGCATCTTCACTAGTCTGGAATCCCATGCCTTGAACTCTATCCCTTCTCCAGTCCACCTCCTGACTTTCATGGCTTCTTTCAAGTACCACACAAAATCTCATCTTCCATCACTTTTACTGGTCCCCCCTAATGTTAGTGTTTTCTTTCTCTTATTATCTCTAATTTATCCTAGATATCTTGTTTGCGTGTTGTTAGACTGTGAGTTCCTTGAGAGCAGACACTATCTTTTATTTTTTATAGTTGTACATATTCAGTTTCATGCATTTAAAATATTATTCTTAGAAGGGATTTATAGACTTCATCCCACTGGCAAAAGGGTCCATACAGACACACACATACACACACATTAAGAATCTCAGCAGAATGGCATAGTAGCTAAAGGTTTGGTCTTTGAGTCAGGAAAATCTGAACTCCAACAGATACTAGCTCTATGACAGCTGATGAATCACATAGCTTCTGAGGATCCCAGGCAGCTCTCTAAGACTCTAGGTTACAAAGCAATTGCTCCTTAGCTGAAGGGAGCTTCCAACACCAGGAGTTCCTTCAAAATCCTTTTTGAACTTGACTTTTACTTTAGCTGCAGGTTCCTTGTGAATTGGGATTATTTCATTCATTGTATTTGTATGTCCAGTGCCTACCACTGGACCTGGGAAATAAAAAGTGTTTAAGACATTTTTTGACTGACTGACATTAAAGTAATCAAATCTTTAGTTTTGGAAGGGGAATAGTTTCAGTTGATGTGGCTCTTTGGTTTGGATAATAATGACAAGCAGGTAAATGCTTTCGAAAGTCTTTTTTACTTTAAGTTTATTGGCAGAATGCGGCCCAGCGTAAATTCTTGCATAATCATTTATCTGATTAGGATAATTCAATTATTTTTAAAAGGAAAAGAAAGAGCTTGTTTACATCAACAAAGATTTTTAGTTAGGTCACTTCCATAAATTTTTTGCAGCCTTTCCTTAAAAGGAGAAAAATAATTCATGGAAAGAAGTTCTATTTATGTGTCTATTTTTCCCAGTATCTTTTATTTAAAGAACATGATTCATTTCTACATGGTCTATGTTGTTTGATTAAAGAGAATGTTGCACATTTTGGTAAGAGTTAAAAATGTTCACCAATTGGAGAGTTATTAGAAATGGAATGACTCAATGGGTATTTGCCCTATAACTTGTGTGAAAATTGCTATGTTGAGGGTCTTATTATTTGTTGTGACAGCTATGCTCTTTCCTATTGTCTTACATTTCTCTTGTGGATGGATTTAGTACTCCCCACTATTTTAGAATTCTGTGGTTTCTGATCACAACAAATCAGCCAGTGTGAATAAAAAAATCTATCTATTCCCTTTTCTTGCTTTCTCAAGTGGTATAATCATGTATAATTCTTGCTGTCTATTTAACAACCCTGGGGGAATCAACTAAAGATTCTATTTTAATGATTACAAAAGATAATGTCTTTCTTTCTTTCCTCTTGGCAGCATCTTTTCTACATTCAAAAAATAATACACAATGGACCATCTTAACTCTTGGCCGTCTTCCTGATATAGGCTTTGGTGATAAAGACCTATGCACTATGTCTTTCTGTATTAAATTAGGGTTTTCCATTCCCCCATTCTCAGAGGGCTTTTCAGAATTCTGAGCACTAGGATTTCTGGTACCCCCTTGATACTTGTGTTTTGGTCTTTGGAACAAAATTTCAAAATGCTTCTTCTTTTGAGTTAGTTTTTAAAAATGTTTTCTTTGTTAGTCAAATCATTCTTTAGACCGAAGGTGCCAAAGATACATTTGTAACTGGATCTTGAAAACTTGTGATTTATACTTTGTCAGTGGCAACTCTGCTTTATTTTCAATTTAAGTTTTTTTTTAATGAAGAAGGGAAGAAAAATCAATCTTCTTTCCTTCCCTCCTTCACCTCCCTTTCCTCAGAAAGAAAATAAAACTCTTGTAACAAATATTCATGGTAAAACCAAACACATTTCTACATTGGGCATATAAAAATGTCTCATTCTGCACCCTAAGCTCATCACCTGTCTTGGAGAGGTAGGTAACATGTTTCATTATGAGTCCTGTGGGGTTGTGGTTGGTTGTTGAATTGATCAGATTTTAGGTCTTTCAAAATGGCTTGTCTTTACAGTGTTTTTATAATTGGTAAACTGCTTTCCTGGTTCTGCTCATTTCACTCTGTGTGAGTTCATGCAAGACTTTCCAGGTTATTCTGAACTGTTCCCTTCATCATCTCTTCCAGTATTATGGTATTCCATTACATCCATATACCATAATTTGTTCAGCCATTCCCAAACTGATGAGCCGTCCATTACACAGACTTTGCCTTAGATGAACCAGACCAAATTAGGCAATTCAAGAATATATATCCAAACCCAAGATCCTGGTAGGTAGTGACAAATCCAAGTTGTGATTACTGGGTTTCATGTCTATACTGGTTGCTCCAGAGATATCTGTTCTTTGTTGGCTTACAGTTCAGATGCATCAGTGTCAAATAGAGATTTACATGTGGAAAGCATGGATGTTAAAACAGAAGGAGAGAGATAAATTTTATATATCAGTCATGTCCTCAGGAACTTGTGGTAGCATATTATAGTGGGAAGAGTGCTATATCTGGATCCTAGGTTTGAATGTGGCCTTTGACACATAAGCTCTGTGACTATGGGCTAGTCATATTACCTTTTGGAGCCTCAGTTTCTTCATTTGTAAAACAAGCCTAATAATAATAATAACTTTAGCACCTGTCTCACAGAGTTGTTGTAATAATATCTCTAAGTATTATAAAAAGATACAAGAATAATACCTGACATTTATATAGGACTTAAGATTTCAAAGTGCTAGATATGTAAAATACATATATTATGTATGTGTAGCTATGTCAATCAGTCAATAAAAATTTATTATGTACCTACTTGGTGCCAGGCACTGTGCTAAGGACTGAGGATACAAAGAAAGGCAAAAAAGATAATTCCAGCCCTCAAGGAATTCACAATCTAAGGGGGCAGACAACATGCAAACAACTTTGTACAAACAAGCTACGTGCAGGATAAATAGGAGATAATCAAGACGGGGAAAGCACTAGAATTTTTTTTTGTGTGGATGTTATAAAATTTATTGAAATTTCATGCATTATCGTAGCTACAAGTATAACCATATGAAACTGAAGGACAATAATTTTGCTCTGTCCATACAATGTAGCCTTATAAGTTAAATGAATGGGAGTTCCACAGTTACAAAGAAACAGAAAAGGCTAAAATGTTTTAAGTTTTAAATTTTGTGAATGGAAATACAGTCATTGACTGTGAAAGCACTAAAGAGAGACTGGGAAAGGTGCCAGAGGGCAGATGACTATATACACATATGTATGTATGTATGTATATATGTATGTATGTATATATGTATGTATGCACACATTTACTGCCAAATTTGAGCCTCACAACCATCTTATGAAATAGGTACTGCAAGTATTATTGCTATTTTACAGATGAAGAAATGGAAGCTCAGAGAGGTTATGTCACCTGCCATTTTTCTCATAGCTAGAAACTCTCAGGGGCAAGACTCATATTCAGTGTTCTTTCCCTGCAGCTCCATTTTTCCCACTATGCATGCGTGCCTCTCCAGAAGTATGAGAACAATGAATATCCAAACACCTTCCTTTAGATTAACTGCTTTAAGAAGAGCATAAATTAAGAAAAAATCAAAATGAGAACATTATGTTAGCCTGGATATTCTAGGCTGCTGTAATGAGTAACCACATGATTTCTTACTAGATACATTATTTAATTTGGGGTTCTACTTTTCATCCATGTTCAGAACTCTTTTTTTTTGTTTTTTTGAGGCAATTGGGGTTAAGTGACTTGCCCAGGGTCACAGAGCTAGTAAGTGTTATGTGTCTGAGGTCATATTTGAACTCAGTTCCTCTTGACTTCAGGGCTGATGCTCTATCCACTGCACCACCTAGCTGCTCCCTGATCAGAACTCTGGAGGCAAGACAGTGTCTCCTAGGGGCTAGATTTACAAAAGGAGACATTTGGTGGCCTTTTCCATTTCCTTTCATAGCAGAATTAGATGACATTGAAAGCTTTGACTTGAGATCATATCTAGAACTGAAAGGAACATAAGAGGTTATCTAATCCACCTCTATCTAACCACCCATAGTGGTTAAGACACTTGCCCAAGGTCACAAGGTAATAAATGGCAAGCCACAATTCAGTCTCTGGTCATTTGCCTCCAAATCCAGCACTTCCCCCCCATACCACACGACTTCGGTGTTTCATTTAATGAGCTGCTGCTCATTAGAACAGCTCCTCCAGCCATGGAGCTGGTATTTCAAGGACTCTCCTCTTTGTGGGGGCTATAAGATAGCAAGCCATATCCAACAAACCTTTCCATCACATTTAATCACCTCATTGTCTAACAGATAAAGGTGGAGGGGAGATGACAAGCAAATTAACTTACTATGCAAATTTCTCAAATGGTTGTACAGGCGATAATGGTTTCCAAGTACCTCAGCCTGCAACGCTTTCAAAGGACAGCTCCTATAGGGCTGACATTTGTGTCAAGATGATGTTTGAGCAGTATTTCAGCCAGGCTTAAAAAAAGAAGATTGGAGAAATAATGGGTTCCATACCATCCACAGTTAGGTGCTTAACAAGCACTTTTTTTTTTTTTAAATAAAGTATTTGGCTTTGGAAATTAGGATGCAAAGAAAATGCTTCTTCTATTAGACCTTCCAGCATGGGAACTAAGAATATTTCTGTCTTCCTTTCCCAGGATAGCCCACTACAATCAGGTTCTTATCTGGTTCATACAGACAATTGCTCCCCTGAAACCAGTGACCTCTTTTAAAAGCAGCATAGGAAAATGCAGTTTGAAGAACTGGGACAAGGTATTTGTGTGTCCTGGGGAAGGCTTTGAAAAGTGTGCCCCACTCCTCTGCATCTGGGAATCACACCCTTGTGTGCTATTGTCCACCAGAGGCCATGAGTCTTCACTGTCGCACGCTCTGAATGACTCGATCAAGTACAAAACCAAGGCTGGTTTGCCATCTTACTCTATGGCTATATTATTTGGAATTTTAAAAAATGAGCACATTGATATAATAATGTTCAAAAGTGAGCCTTGTGAGCCCCCTGTGCTTTGTACCCAGAGTGGCTGCCTACTTTTGTTTGCTCTTTGTTGTTCAGGTGTTTCAGTTGTGTCCAACTCTTTATGACCCCATTTGGGGTTTTCTTAGCAAAGATACTGGAGTGGTTTGCCGTTTCTTTCTCCAGCTTGTTTTAGAGATGAGGAAACTGAGACAAACAAGGTTAAGTGACTTGCCCAGGGTGACACAGCTTGTACATGTTTGAGGCCAGATTTGAACTCAGGTCTCCTGACCCCAGTTCCACTGCTCTATCCACTGTAGCACCTTGCAACCCTTTGCTTGATCTTCTCCTGTCTGTAGTTGTGTGTTTGTGTCTGGATTAGAAGTAGAGTGGAAGCAGAATGGTGGTAACTGAGCTATGCAGAAGCAGTATGTTGTTGTGGTGATAAGGTGCCAGACTTGGAGTCCAGAAGACACAGGTTCAAATTCTGCCTCAGAAAATACTAGTGCCATTCCTCTCTGCACTTCAGTTTCCTTATGTGAAAAAGGAAGGGGCTAGAATCAAAATCTCTAAGGTTTCTTCCATTTCTAAATCCAAGATCCTAATGATCCCCCTTTGAGGGATTCTTCCTGTCCAATCTTGAACCACATTTTTTTCAGGCCTGCAATCTGCATCATTATAGCACTACTGCTCAACACTGAGTCATACTCATCCCTGGTGTCTAAACCTAGAGAAGTCATCCCACGGTGGGGTTATAGTCTGTATTTTCCCATAAGACAGAGAATGAAGCATAAAGTTCTGACTTAACACTTTAATTGGAAAAATAGTTCGCAATCCTGAAAACATCCTGGCTTCTCAGAACTGAACTTTCACCTTATCTTGTTTGAAACCAGGCCCTCACATCACTTCTACAACATACCAACACCTTCATGCTTTCCAGCTCTCCTTTGAATACTGTCTCTCCCTATTAAAATGTAAACTTTTTGAGGACAGGGGTTGTCTTTTTTTTTTTTTTTGCATCTGCATATGTAGAATTAGGGCAGTGGTTGGCATTTTGTAAGGACTTAATTAGTTCTTTATCATTCATTCATCATTGGTGTAAAAAAGACCAGCACAGGAGAGAGGAGAATATTGTTTAAAAATCTATCCATTCCATGTTTATATTTCCCAAGCCCATTTAATTTCCAGCAATTAGATGAAATCTGTGTATCCAGTCTGAATCAAGGAATAATTAGATGTGCCAGTAATTTCTAAGGACTTTTCATTAACACTTAGACTCTCCTCCTGGTGATTATATTTTGACCACTTCACAAAAGGTATTGACATTTATAAACAACTCTCAAAATAAACAAAGAAAAATAATTTGTTCTGCCATGTTTGTGAAAAATCTCTATGAAAAGAAGCCAGGAAGACCAAGTCAGAAAGTGTTAATTTTAACTCCATAGAATTGTTTCCATAATGTCTGACCCAGGGACATTTAACTAGATTTCTATTTGAGAAGCTATTTGAAAGTATTTTTATTAGTTATTTTTACTCATTAGATAGGTCAGTGTTCTTGCCCCCATTTAATACCTCGGTTAAGAGAACCACAAGATTTGTGGTTGCCAAACTTTAGAGATTATCTAGTTCAACACTCTAATTTTAAAGATAAGGAAGTTAAAACTGAATGAAGTTAAATGACTCATGAATGTAGAGTGAGCTAGGGCAAGAGAAATGGTTCTAGAACTCAAATCATCTGAAATCCAGTTTTGTGCTCTTTAAAATTAACTAATCTAGGGTAAAACAAGAGTCAAATCCAGAATTTGGACTGTCATCAGATTCCCACTTTCTTCCTTATACCACTGAATGTTTTATTACTGTTTCTCAAAGTGAGTGTTTGTAGTAAATAGGAAAATTTCCTGAGAATGAGAGTAAGATACTCTTGGTCATAGTTTACTATATCAATAAGGGGAGGTAAGGGAATTGATGATGGGAAAGTGGAGTAAAACATGTTCAGGGAGAAGCCCAGGTAAAGCAACAGTTGTAACAAAACATTTCATTTCTGACAGGTCGGATGGTATTGTGGATCTCTGGAGTCAGGAAGACATGGCTTCAAGTCCTGCTTTTACATCCGACACACATTCTAGTTGTGTGACTTAAGTGTCTGGGCTTTAAGAAGCCCAGGCAACTCTCTAAGACTGTAACTCGCTGGGTAGATAATAATCATCATTGGCAGAGGAGTTTCTACCATGGACAGCTCCCCACCCCATTGAAACCGCACCTGGCTTTTTAAAAGAAAAGTGTAATTATTAATAGCTTTTATGTCCATTATTGTGTTCTTCTTTCCTTAGGACACTAGCCAGGCCTTTCAAGTGACTCCTGGGCAGGTGACTTCCCTGTCAAGCCTGGACTACATTACTGATATAAGTGGCAGAATCTCCTTTAGATATAAGGATGCATCCATTTCTTTAGAAGGCAAAAGGTGTGGGGAGGAAGTGGAGAAGAAGAAATGTTAGCATTTCTGAAGCAGCTGAGACAGGTGATGGATAAGAAGGCTGAGGAGGACTGTAGGTGGGGCCTTGGCAGAGGCAGTCGCAGAGCTGTAAAGGCTGATTTGAAAGCATATCTAAAAGGAAAAGGTGTTCAGAATTTCCTTAAAGGGGGAAAAAAGTGAGGAGATAACAATTATAATTATAATGGACATAAAACCCTATGGAATAACATGAGTGTGCAGATATATGAAAGCATAAAGATCAATGAAAGAAGGGACTCTCATGGCAATACAGAAAAGGAGTGAAAGAAGAGGGAGAAGTTGAGTTTATAGAACAGTGTTTATAAAATAACACAAATCTCAAAGGAACCTTATTTTGTGCCATGTAGCCCTTTGGCAACCTGGTGAAGCCTATGCACCCCTTTCAAGAATAATGTTTTTCATGCGTAAAATAAAATATACAGGATTTGCAAAGGAAAACCAATTATATTGAAATACAGTTAACAAAATATATTAAAAATTTTTTTTTTATAGACTCTAGGTCAAGGGTAGGGGACCTGTGGCCTTGAAGCCACCTGTGGCCCTCTAGGTCCTCAAGTGTGGCCTTTGAGTCCAAGTTTTACAGAACATATCCTTTTATTAAGAGGATTTGTTCTGTGATGTTTGGATTCAGGTGTGACCTAACGACCCCAGGTTTTAGTCTTCCTCTTATATTATTTTACATTTACTCTGGATATATTTTGGATATATTTATCTCCTTTAAGTAGCATACAAACTCTTTGATGGCAGTTTTGTTTTTGTCTTTATATCCCCAGAGCCTAGCACAGTGCCTGGCATGTAGTAGGACCTCAGTATATTGAATTCAAGATTATGGATGATCCAAATGGCAAAAGAAATATGCCATAAGCATATTTAGTTTAATATGCTTTAGGGGACACCCTTCGTAGATATGAGTAAGCTGGAGCATATTACCAAAAATTACTTGCATATAATATGATATAAAAGGGGTGGGCCAATATCTGTGAAGAATAAAGTATAAGGAGGTCAAGAATATCAAGGGAGTCAACAAAAAATGTGAAGGAAGGTGGCCTAGCAAAACAGATCTCAAACTGTATTACAAAGTGGTAATCATCAAAACGATCTGGTACTGGCTAAGAAATAGTGTGGTCTGCCAGAGGAACAGATTAGGTACAAAATACACTGTAGTAAATGATAATAGCAATCTAGTATTTGATAAACCCAAAGAACCATGATTTTGGGATATAAGAACTGACCATTTAAAAAAATTGTTGGGAAAACTAGAAAGCAGTTTGGCAGCAACTAGGTGTAGTCCAACATCTCATACCACAGACCAAGATAAGGTAAAAATGGGTTCATGATTTAGACAGTAAGGGTGATATCATAAGCAAATTAGGGAAGCATGGAATATCTTATGTGTCAGGTCTAAGCACAAGGGAAGAATCTATGACAAAACAAGTATGACAAAACATTACAGGAAATAAAATGGATAATTTTGATTACATTAAATTAAAAAGCTTTTGCACAAACAAATTGAATGTAATCAAAACTAGAAGGAAATCAGGCAACTGGGAAAATTGTTTTTTATACTAAATTTCTCTGATAAAGGCCTCATTTCTCAAATATACTGAGGAATAAAATGTATAAGAATATGGGTCATTCTCCAATTGATAAATGTTCAAAGTATATGAACAGGAAGTTTTCAGAAGAAGAAATCAAAGCTATCTATAGTCATATGAGAAAAAAGCTCTATTTCGCTATTGATTAGAGAAATGCACATTAAAAATCTGAGATACCACTTCACACCTATCAGATTGGATAATATGACAGAAAGGAAAAATGACAAATATTGGAGTGGATGTGGAAAAATCGGGACACTAATGTTGGCGGAATTGTGAACTAATACAACCATTTCTGGAGACCAATTTAGAACTATGTCCAAAGGGCTAGAAATCTGTACTTACCCTTTGATCCATCAACACCTCCACTAGTTTATATTCCAAAGAGATTTAAAAAAAGGAAAAGGACCTATATGTACAAACATATTTATAGCATCTCTTTTTTTGGTGGCAAAGAATTGGAAATTGAGGGGATGTCTACCAGTTGTGGAATAGCTGAACAAGTTGTTGTATATGCTGGTGAAGGAATACTGTTGTGCTACATGAAATGATGAGCAGAATGCTTTCAGAAAAACCTGGAAAGACTTATATGAGCTGATGCAAAGGGAAGTGAATAGAGCCATAACACTGTACACAGTAACAGCAATATTGTACTATGATCATCTATGAATGACTTAGCTATTCTCAGCAATGCAATGATCCAAGATTATTTCAAAGGGCTTATGATGAAAAATGATATCCACCTCCAGAGAAAGAACTGATGAAGTCTGAATGCAGATTGAAGCATATGCTCTTTCTTTCTTCTCTCTCTCTCTCTTCCTTCCTTTTCTTTTGCAAAATGGATAATATGAAAACATGTTTTATATGACTGTACATGTATAATCTATAGGAAATTGTCTTCTCAGGGAGGGGGGAGGGCAGGAAGGGAGAGAGAGAATTTGGAACTCAAAAATTTAAAAAACAAATTTTAAAAATTATTTTCCATGAAATTGGGAAAAACATAAAAATTTTAAAAAAAGAATGAAGTATAAAAAATGGATGGCTCAAGTGCTACATTGGTAAATATGAAATGTTTTTAAAAGCCTAGCAGAAGGTATTAGGGTATTGGGTGGATCCTACATGGAGGATGTACCCAACATGGCCATGGACAAGAAACTTCCAGATTAGAAAGTATCGATGGGTTATAATCCACATAGTAGAGGGAGTACCCGTGTCAATGAAGTCACAGATCTATCATGGTATCAGTATGTAAGTATGATTTAGGGCAGTGCCAACTAGAGGCAGGATCATTATTTTCTTAGACTTCTACATGACTTCTCATTTCTTTACCACTTTTCACAATGACTGTTTCACACATCATTAGTCTTTTCCAACCCCAAGCATTTAACAGTTATCTCTATCCCCTCTCCCTGTCAAGACCAGACTACTTTTCTAAATTGAAAGTACCATTTTTTTTTGTCAAAAGGCTTTTCTAGTTTGTATCACTCAATAACAGAAGACTCAACTTAACTAAGGAAGCAAGAAGAATAATTGTTAGGGGTTTTTATTTGTGTGTGCATTCTATTATGTTCAAGAAATTGGTCAAATCCTTTACCAAATATAGGGTCTACTATGCTTAGGAACTAAAGACTGTGTGTCATAACTGGTTTTATACCTTCTCTGTTGAGTGTAAAGCTATTGAATTGTATGAAAGAAAAATAAACACACAGAGTGTGTACACGTATATATATATATATATATTTAACTATATGTTATACAATATACAAACACTGTAACTCGAAAAGTCTGGAAGAAAGGAAATGAACTCCCATCCCTTCCAGCCTCTTCTGGGCATATCTTTGGGTGAGTTGGATGACAGGCTAAGTAGGGTGATATCTAAATATCATGCAGACTACATTTGTATCTGTGGTCTTCAAGGACTTGACTAGGGGAAGAAAGCAGAAAAAGTGAAACTTAACCATATAAAATAACCATAAAATTAGCCTGATTAGATGTGATTCATTATTCTGGCTTATCAAGAGAGACAGAATTTACATCAAAAGATCTCAATAAACTAAAATGATGGGTAACTAAGATGAAACCCAATATGGTTAAATATAAACACCTATACTTAGTTTCACATGGTCAGACAATATTTGTGTGTAAAGGACATGGAGGTTTTTAGTGGTATCTAAACTTAATCAGAAGGACATGGCAGCCAAAAAAAAAGCTAATGTGAGCTTAAGTTTCATTAATGGAAGCAGAATCTAAAGAACAAGGGATAAATTATCTTTTGTGAACCCAGTCAGTTCATAGTTTGAAAACTGTGTTTATTTTGGGGAACCTCATTTTAGCTGGATCTTTAAGTGAGGTGGAAATATGTTTAGAGATTGCTTCCAGAATAGCAACAGGACTCAAAACAATGGCTAATGAGAGTTATTAGTTAAAGGAATTAGTTAAGTGGGAATGTTTAGTCTGTAAAAATAGAAGACAAAGAAAGAAGCAAAGATAGGTCTCAAGCTTTCAAAAGGCTGTCATATGGAAGATGGATTAGGTTTATTTTACATGGCTCCAGAGAAATGAATGAAGAGTAGTGGATGGCAGTTAAAAAGAGGAAGATTTTGACTTAATCTAAGAAAATACTTCCTAATAATTGGCTCTGGCCTACATTGAAATCAATTTCCCCAATAATATGTATACATTTCTTGATTTCTGGAGGTCTCAGAATGATAGATTTAGAACTGCATGGGCCTTTAGAGGCCATCAAGCCCAATTCCTCATTTTAGAGATGAGGAAACAGACCCAGAGAAAAGATGAGATTTGTCCAAGTTCAGATTGTTGAGAATGCTTTTGACATGACATTCTTGATTTGGGCATGGGTTGAACTAGATGACCTTCGAGGTCCCTTCCAACTCTGAGATTCCGTGTCTGTTTTTAAAAATGCCTGGAAGTTATAAAAATCACCATATTTTCACACACACTGTCCCCTCAATTCACACTGTGTATTGGCTTATACATTTTACCTATACAACAAATATCTATAAGCAGGGGATAATGTGGGCATGGTTCATCCAAGAGGAGTTCAATGTCACCTTTCAGCGTATGCTTATGTATAATAAATTCTTCCCTCTGGGGGAAAAAAAACAAGTTTTTGCTAAGAATTGATTGACTCAAAATACAAATTGGTATAGCAAGCCAAAATTGTCTAGCAATTGAAAACCCATAATAAATTGTGTGGAGAAAATGAGTCTCATCTAAGATTTTTCCCTGATGTCATTGTTAGACTGTGTGTCCTGGAACCCTGCCAGTACTCATTTTCTGTTATATCATGACTTTAATTTAAATTTCAATTGACATTTTCATTGGGTGAACATAAAGATGAAAGTTATGTTTTAATGCTAATCAAACCAGGAAATCAATGAATATACATAAACCTTGATTAAACATCCATGAGACAGAGAAAACAAAAATTACCCACAACAATCCCATGAGTTCATTATCAATAACTGATTATATATTGCATTTCTACATAGATTTGAAAAATACAACTTTTTTGTTAGTAACTTGTTCCACACTGAAACCCAATGCCCACACATAAGCAGATTACAATAAATTGCTTTCTGTGTATAATTGCCATCAGAAAAGAGTAAACAATTCAATAGTAAATCAAGGATTTGGATATTAAACACCTATATACAAACAGATTAGGAACATAATATCTATGTAATTTAGGAGAAAGTTAATTAAACCTATCACACAATGAGCAATGATGTTTTCTCACAGCTGCCACCAAGCCATTTTCAACTTTTTTATTGACCGATGTGCAACTATTCACAACTTGAAACGTAAAACTTTAAATTAAGATTGCCAACTATCATGATATACATGTATAATGCTCTAGGTCTCCCATCATACAGCATTGAAATATATTTGTGTCAAAACAGAATCTTGGTGTTATAAGCCTTCAAATGATAACTTGTATAGTCAGGAAATGTGACTAATTTATGTTAGTTTCATTTTCTGGGAACCATGGGAATGTCATATGGTAGATTTAAGTTAAGTTTTGAGTATTTTTTTTTTGGGCAATTGGGGTTGAGTGACTTGCCCAAGGTCACACAGTTAGTGTGTGTCAAGTGTTTGGTCTGAGGCTGGATTTGAACTCAGGTCCTCCTGACTTCAGGGCTGGTGCTCTCTCCACTGTGCTACCTAGCTGCTTACTTTACTACCTCCTTTAGGTTGTTCTATTACAGTTCTTTTGGGGGAAAATTACTTCGTATTTCAGTATTAAATTGTTCATCTCATCCTTGATATTTGGGAACTAGGGAACGTAAAGGTGGAAGAAATATTGGGCTCTCAAAGGTTCTTTTAGATAGGAAAACTGAATTATTTAAGAGTTTGGTTTATTATATTTTATGTATAAAATGTATATATGTTATAAAGGAGGGCAACAGGACATAGTGGATGGAGAACTGGCTTTGCAATCTAGAAGGTCTGGATTCAAGTCCTACTTCTGACACAAAGTGGCTGTGTTGCTGTGGGCAGGTCACTTGACTCCTCAGTGCTTCAGGCAAATTTCTAAGACTATAATTAATGGAAGGAGTTTCCACGCTGGGAGTTCACTATACCAACATGATTATAGGTCCTGACATTCCCCCACCCACCTCCTCCAAGTTAAAAAGACTCCTCATACAAAAGATAGTCTTTACTGTTACAATGAATATATATTTGTGACATAGGAGAAAGAATAATTCTTAAAACTTCTGGATATTTTGACATCCAATATATTTCTTTAATTGCAGGTCTTTCCAAATAATATGATTATTGCCTTCGCCTATCCAATTTCAAGGCTCCTGGAAATGCACAAATATGACTTGTATTTTGACAGAACATTTGCTCTAGTTACTAAGCTGCTTTCCCCATTACTTAGGGAAGATCTTCCAGATGGAAATTATCCTTCATAGACCCATCTACCCCCATTCCCCAGAGGGATAAAACTGAATTAATTCCCGATGGGATTTCATGTTCTTTTGGAGAGTATCCACGTGGAACGTATGATCAAGGAAAGGCCGTATGCTCTGAGGCTATGAATCGCAATTTGGTTTTAGAGATGAGTGCATGTTGTCAGCTCTTCAAAATAGTAGTGATAAAGGGGATGGGGGAAGGGATTTGCATCTTTTAGAAAAGTGCAGATACTTTACGTGATTAGGAACTGAGAAGTGCAAAAATTCTTCCATGTAGTTAAATTTTCCATTTTCATACATCTGAATAAGCTGGGGATTCACTCCTTTATATGATAAAAGAATGTGAAAGCTGTTGCAACAACAAATAAACCTAATTAAATTCTGATTGTTATGCTCTGTGTTTTGTCTGACACTGTAAGTTCTGTGAGGGACAACAAAATGTGCATGAAGGGTAGGGAGAGAAGCATAAGGAGATTTAAAGTACTGAAACTAGGCAATTTGTTCTCTTTCTGTACTATATCAAATATGATATGAACATCTATAGACTGGGAAGAAATGAACATCACTCTTCTAAGACTATTTTAAAGGTTTTCATTATTATGTGATGGGCATTTCATCAGCTACACTTGGATCTGAATACTTTCCCCTAGAGCACTCATAGTAAAAATGGCAACTCACTAAGGGCTTATTATTTATAATCTGAGCCACCACACATGTTACTGGGGGAAACCATTGTATCTTATAGTCTGAGGAGCTGTGTTTGCATTTTTTTCTCTTCCTGAATTTGTAATTTAAAAATTTGACCAGATTCCTTTTGCATTTATTGAATAATTCAGCTATACATAAATGTAAAGTCTTAACTCAGTTTTATCTTTGGTATTTCCCATAGCTTTTTTGGGATATATATATATGTATGTATATATAAAATCAAACTTCTAGAGTGATAAATGTTTATCACCTTAAAGTTATCATAACCGTAGCAAGATACAAATGACCAATATTTATCCTCAGATTGCATCTGTTAAATACAATGACTTATGCACTTTAGAATATACAGAGCAAAGTCCATTTTCAGAAGGGTTTTATTGTTTACCTTTTCCTTCTTTTCTTCCTAATTCTCCCTTCCTATTTATAGACTATTATATCACTATTTACCTAAAATGACAGAATATCTATCCATCCATCTGTCTATCTATCGACATGTCTTTGGGGGTGGGAAAAGAGGCTGGAAGGGTCAAACTGGAGAAGGCGATGGTGTGTTTGTATAGAAAAGTGGAGCTAGGGTGAATCTGGAACTTGACCCTAGAGTGCTGAAATTTAGAGAGCTCTGATGGCACTTTGCCTTTTTAGAAAATGGAAACAACTGAAATGAGTATCCAGTCAACCAGAAAAGATTACTTAAAATAGTTTTAGTGTGTATACTTGAGAGAAGGAATTCTTAGTCTTTTTTTGTGTCATAGATTCCTTTGGTAGTCTGGTAAAGCCTCCAGACTCCTTCTCAGAATTCTGTTTTTAAATACCCCCAAACCAGATTTCTATAGCATTTCCCAGTCTGCCATCTTGGCTCTCCTTTATATGTTGTATTCCCACATTAGAATGTATCCTCCAGAAGTCAAAGACTACTTTGCTTGTTTGCATTTGCATCCCCATTTAGCACACTGGCTAGTACATAGTAGGTGCTTAATAAATGTTGTCACTTTCTCCTCTACCTACCTATCTTTCAACAATGCTTGTAGATTGATGGTTTGCTTGAGGGAAACTTACCCTGGAATACATTTTACATGGTTTGTTCCAGTAATGTTCACCAGAATGCTTATTTTAGCTCAGGATTTGTTTTTTTCCAAATCTTTTATAGTAGGAATTCCTTCAGAAAAGGGATTTTTTATTTTATATATCACCCCAAACAGTGCGGGCATTAAATATAAAATATAAATATAAATTATATAAAGGAGTGAAAAGCAAGATCAACAATTAGGGAATATAAGCACAATGTCACAACAGAATTCTCCTATGCCATACCTGGGATTAATTTTAAAGAACTATAGGCAAAAGCTATGTGTTTCAAGAAAATATCTTTCATTTCAACCTGAAAAAGTCTCATCATTTGGCCATTTTCTTCCAGTAGCAGACTACCTGAAAATAAATCATGGTGCCATTTTCCTAAGCCAGAATTATTTTGGTCAGAGGTGGGTACCTTGACAACTGATTGAAAAGTACATGGTAAGAAAATGGTTCTAATAAACACCCCTACTAACCTTGCTCCCCAATGGTCTCATCAGCAGACATAAAGTGGGCTCCCGGTAACCTGTTATCCTAGGGAAACCTATCTATCAGAGTGATAATTACCCAGTGAGAGATACGCCCCTTGGAGGAGAGGCCCAGAAATCATTATAATACACCATAATTAGTGCTTATGATTTGATCAATGCATGTCGGTAGAAGCAAAAGAGAACTTGCCCTGCAGCAGGACAATTTGATCAAAACACGGCTTACAAAAATATTAATGTAAAAGCTTCCCTTTGTCTGCATTTGTCTTTGCCATGGCAACTTAAAATCGAGTGCTTCAAAGCAATTTGTAGCTTAACTATGCTTCCTCACCCTTACACTGCAGACCCGCTATTTCAACCAGAAGCATCTTAATCTTCTTCCAAACAACAGGTGTAGGCATTATCTAGACAAAGACCTGCATGATAAGCTCCTCATTTTACTCTATGGGGACAAGTCGTACATTCAGGGCTTGTTCCTGGCAGATGTTATTCTAACAGAAATTCAGAATTCAAATCCTTGAAAACACTTGCCATCCTGAGGGCCAGGATGGGTGCTTGGGACAGATGCTCCGTGCATTTAATGAAGCAGTTCTTAATTGGACTGGGTCATCTCATTATTTTTTAAATGCTTTGTATTTTGTGAAAGTGGCAATCCCTTCATATTTTTGTTTTTGTTTTTTTGTTTTTGGTTAAGCAATGGGGTTAAGTGACTTTCCCAGGGTCACATAGCTAGTAAGTGTTATGTGTCTGAGGCCAGATTTGAACTCAGGTCCTCCTGAATCCAGGGCCAGTGCTCTATCCGCTGTACCATCTAGCTGCCCCTCCCTTTATCTTCTTTAAGGAGATCTGATAAGAATGATCTGATTTCAGAGGAAATTAGAGACAGTTTCATCTACAGAGTTGAACAAAGTTCAGGTATATCAATTTACCCTATATAGTTGTGATCCCATTGGGTAGATGAAAGGAAGGCAGCATTTACCTTGAAGAAATCTAGACCATTAATTAGATTTTTAGTGGGCATCAGCCAGCCAGTACTGCATAGAAGCTTATTCAGGATAATCATACCATTATGAAGTAATGGTGCACCCATCAACTTTCTACTACTTAGCCAAATTGACCTACTAGCTATCCCCGAAACTCAGACTTTATCTCCTGCCTCCATGCCTGGATTGCTTTACTTCCTTATGTCTAATTCTTAGATTCAGTTCCTAGTTTCCTCAGACCTGAGTCAAGTGCTTCCTTCTATGCAAAATCTTTCCTCATCTCCCTAATTATTAGTACCCTCATTTCCCACAAATGATCATGTTTCTACTTACCCTTTAAATCCCATACCTTTAATCAAGCTCCTTAAAGTTGAGGTCTATTCTCCCTCTCTGTATTCTAATGTATTTTTGTTGTTATTCAGTCATTTGTCAGTCATGTCTGACTCTTTGTGACCCCATCTGGGGTTTTCTTGGCAAAGATACTGGAGTGGTTTGCTATTTCCTTATCTAGATCATTTTACAGATGAAGAAACTGAGGCAAACAGGGTTCAGTGACTTATCCAGGGTCACACAGCCACTAAGTGGTTGAGGTCAAATTTGAATTCAGGAAGGTGAATTTTCCTGACTTTAGGCCCAGCGTTCTATCTGCTGTACCTCTTAGCTGCCCATTATAACATATAGCAAAGTAATGATAGCTAGAATTTATGTAGGGTTTCAAGGTTTGTCTCATTTGATTCTCACAACAAACCTGTGAGATAGATGTTATTAGTCCACCCATTTTTACAGATGAGGAAACTGAGGCAATCAGAAGATAAATGACTTGCTCAGAGTCATAACACTTAGGAAGGGTCCAAGGAAGGGTTTCAAATCTGTTCTTTCTGATTCCAGGGCCAGCCCTTTATTCACTGTATAATCTAGCTTTCTCACTGTTCGGTGCTCTAGCCAGACCTCATTAGGAAAGTTGTGTTCAGGTCTTTTTGTTATGCTTTTGACATCAGACTGAATTAGATCCTAGATCTACACAGGTTCTCACAGATGGATGTGGGCAGAGCCCAATCTAATCTGAAAGAATTTAGGGTCCTAGAAGGGAGAAGTTTGCCAGAGAGCATAACAAGTGTTTCTTGAGGCAATAGAATGAAAAAAAAATTGTACTTGGGCACCCAGAGCTGAAATTCATGCTACTCCTTCCAAGTCAGAGCATTACACTTTAGTAACACTAATTAGAACAGTGCCGGGCCCATAGAGATGTTCAGTAAATCTTTGTTGACTGATTGATTGGTGACTTGAATTATTTCTATGCCCTAATGTAGTCCATGGAAACATTTTAAGGCATATTTGTGCCAATAAGTGTGCCGATAAGTGTTCTGCGAATAAGCTCCCAGTCTGATGGCGGAAAGCCTTTTGGATTTTGAGAGTCAAGAACTGGTATCAAGTCCTGATTCCATCACTTATTAGCTGGATGGCGTTGGGTAAGAAACATCTTCTCTGGGCATCCCTTTCTCATGACGATGTCAACAACATAATACAATGTACTTTCCATGGCTATCTTGATGAATGTGCATTGTAAACTGAAAAGAGTGAAGAACCTTGGGAATGTGGTGGAGTGGTCTGTGAATCACCAGACCTTGATCCAAGTTCCATTTCCGCCACTTTCTAACTCTAAGATGCCAGGTAAGTCTTTTAACTCTCTGGGTCTCAATTCTACATCAATAAAATGGCCGTATTGATAGATAATCTCATTCCCCACCTTACTGGGTTGTTGTGATGAATCTTTAAGGCAGTAATATACATGTCAGTTATTAAAGCATTCCATAGGGAGTATTGTGGCTCTATCCCTTTTCAAAGACTGAAATGCTCAAACTTTGCTGAATAATCTCCATCTCTCTTCTTAGTACCCTTTTGTGTGTTTTCTTTCCTATTAGAATGTAAGTTCCTTGAGGGCAGCTTTATGCTTGTGTTTGTATCACCAGATCTTGGTGCAGTACCTCAAGCATACTAAGTGCTTAATAAATACTGGGTGACTTCACTTTGTAGTCGCAACTTCAGTATGGTGGAAATAGCATCAGATTTGGAAAAAAAGAAACAGGGTTAGGGTCTTGACTCCAAAATTTATTATCTGTGATCTTTGACAACTTAATTAACTACTTTGATCCTCAGTTTCTTCATCTGTCAAATGGGGACAATTACCCAAGTTCTTATGTACTAGGCTCTGGTGAGGGTCAGATGAGACTAAAGATCTTTGTAAACATCATGTCCTATGAATGTCAGTTATTATGATGGCAATTATTTCCTGTATCCTAAATTTGCTTAATAGTTTATTGATTTAAAGATGGAAGGGGCTTCAGGAATTATCCACTCCAAAGTTTGAATTTTATGGATAAGGAGTCCCAGAGAAATGAAGTGACCTTTCCAAGGTCTCAAAGACTGGGAATAACAAAGGAAGGACGCGAACTCTCAAGTCCTTTGGCTCTAAAGATAATGATCTTTCCCTGGACCTCTCAATGACAGATGTTATTACTACCAGGGGAAACAATAGGTTTAAGGATTTATTGCAGGGTGGAGTGCCAGAGATAATCGAGTAAACCCTGTCATTTTACAAATAAGGAAACTACAGCTCAGATAGGTTACATGGCTTGCTTAAGATTACAGAGTGATAGATCCAGGTCTATCCATTAGACCCTCCACTGCATCAAGGAATCCTCTGTGGAAATGAGGGAAAGGAGCAAGAAGAGAGATCATGTTGGAAAGATGGGCAAAATTTGATCCTAACCCTTTTGGTCAATTTACATAAAGCGCAGTATATTTTAATACGTTCACCTTTTCCCCCCAAAGGCTCCAGGAATGTGGATTAGTTTTTGGAAAAGGTTTAGTAGAGAAAAAGATGGTTAATGGTGTGACTGGTATTGCTTTTGACATCCTATCAGCTCCCTACTCACTTCTTGGATCTCTGTTTTGTGTAAAATTAGATGTTTTACAAGAGCATTCTATTAGACCAATAAGCATCTTTGCCATGTGAGTGGTTTGAAATAGATGATCCTTGTGTAGATGAATGTATACGATTACTATGTTAAGAGGCAAAAGATATAGCAGAATAGGCTTTGGAATAACAAAGTTGTCCAGTGTGCTGCTGGGAAGCTTGGAAACAAACATCTGAACCCATCCAAATGCTGGCACCCACCAGGGCTTTACATAAAACCCTAGGAGGCTTCATGTGGATTGAGTGGAATTATGATGCAGCTTGTTCTGCTCTTTGTGTTTTTATGATGATTAAACAAAACCCATATGTGATCTAAGGGCCCCGAAAGGACTCCATGTGGCCCATAGCGGGAACCTTTGGGAAGTCTCCAAAAAGGCCAATTTCATTCTTTACTCAACAATGTGCATGTCATTACCCTGAAATGTTTTGAACTGTGGTTTTAAAAACTACAGCCGTTTCATTTTGCAGAGGTCTTGCTAACCTAATTAAGTAATCAAGTGATTTGTTATTTCAAGCATATCCTATTGTCTTGCCTGCATTCTGATTAACTTGCTTAAAAAATTCTCTGCTGATATGCTTATTTGGTCCAAGTACCATTTACTAACACCATATTCTTAAACCCGAAAATTAGTATGTAAATTGTCAGAAATATGACAGGAGCACTTGAATTAAAAATGTTTCCTTTCTCTTAAATTCATTGCCATGAGAATCTGCAGAGGATGGGGAGAACAGGATTGGTTTCCTCTCTTCTTCCTTCTGGGTCCCCCTCCCACTGTAAAAAGTCAACTGGCTCCAACCCTGTTTTCAGTAACACTGACAGCAATGATTCATGGGAAGTGGTAGTTCTTTCCTCCACAAAATTGATAGGAGTCATGTCCAAGTTAGCAATGGAAGAATTTTCCCATTTTGGCCTATCCGTGTACCAACAGTGGACAAAGAAAGAAAAAAAAAAAGGCAAAAAACCAACCCCAGCTGAAGTGGGTTTTTAACAAGCCTCAGCAACCAAATGACTTCAATTACCACTTGAGTGCTAGGATTCCTTTTCCCTAATGATACTTAGTTATGGCATGTTTCAGTTTATCCTAGAGTGTGGTCCATAGACCACTTGAGGTCTTCCGAGTGCTTATAGTATGATAATCTCCATGATTTTCTTCTTGGCAGAAGCCAGTGATTTATTGTTCTTTTCTAATGATTCACTGGCAGGTCCCACACCAAGATAGAAAGGCTTTGCATACAGATTCATGGACAGACAGTATGTCTGGCAGCCAAGAACTTAGTATTAATGGAAGGTTGTGTGTTGGGTGGTACTTTTTTATGGTTAAACCAACTACATGGGTAGGGAAATACTTCCTAAGACCTAACTAGAATTTTCTAAAAGTTAGACAGACTTCCTCAAGCAGAGATGAGTTCCCCCTCATTGGAAATCACCAAGCAAAGACTTATCAGGGATGTTGCAGTGAAAAAATTTTATTCATGAATAAGTTGAACAAGATGGTCTCTGAGTTTGCTTCTATCTTTGAGATTCCATGATTCTGCATGATTAAACCTTCTATACCAAGGCACAGTCAGTGCAGCAACATGATCCAGGCAAGTCAAATTCAGAAGTCTTTATTGAGAGCCTACACTGAAAAGAGGGCAGCTAGGTGGTTTGTGCAGTGAATAGAGTGCTGAACCTAAAGTTAGGAAGAACTCGTCTTCCTGAGTTCAAATCTGGCCTCTGACACATACTAGTTGTATGACCCTGGGCAAGTGACTTCACCCTATTTGCCTCAGTTCCTCATCTGTAAAATGAGCTGGAGAAGGAAATGGCAAGAACATTCCAAATGGAGTCACAAAGAGTCAGGCATGACTGAAACAACTACATCAACAACACAGTGGAAAGAATACTAATACTAGTGTCAGAGAACCTGGTTTCCAATCCCATCTCTGATGCTCACTATCTGTATGACCTTGGATGAGGCACTGAACTCCTTCAGCCTCAGCCTTATAAGAGGGTTGAACCAAATTGCTTTGAAGTTTCTTCCACTTCTAGATCTGTGCTCCTATAATGGGATATATAGTTGGTTCTATTTTGATAATTGAAATGGTACAATGGAGTAGTTTTTTCTTTTTGATTTTGTTTTTAGCATTTCTAAGCCCTGCTATAGATTAGAAGACAAAAAAGAAGCTACTTAAGACTATACTATACTTGTGAGATTTCTCAAGACAGTGTGGACCAACTAAGACTTCCAACTAGATGACAAAGTGACATTCCTAAAGTCTTAATCTAACCGAGCTGCTCCTTTGTTCAATGAATTCCAGTGGTTCCCTGTAATGTCTAGGATCAACTATAAAATCCCCAGTTTTGCATATAAGTCCTTATTCAACCTGGCTCCAATCTACTCTTCTCTTCACTCTCTTTGGTCCAGCCACATTGGCTTTCTTGCTTTTTCTCAGACATGACATTCAATTTTTCCCTCTTGTACATAGGTGCCCTAAAAGGTTAAATGATTTGCACAATGTCACAGAGTCACCATGTGTCAGAAATAGGATTTGAACCCAGGTCTTCCTGGCTCTTTAGCTAGCTTTTTTATCCACTATGCTATGCTGTCTTTTAATATGACACAGGGTTGGAGAATTAGGTTGGAGTCAGATTGGTTTTCTCTTCCTTCTTCTTTTCCTCTTTCCCTCTCTTCTTCCTTCTCCCCCTCTCATGCTAATTTTGAATAAATGTTCAAAGAGCTCTCTGGTGAGCTAAGATTATATATTTTTTTCATTGAGAACACATCTGTTCTGTGATCCCCAGGCTCACATGAGTCAGGGATCAGCTGAAACTTTAAATATCAATAAAACCAATCAAACTTACATTATAGCTATTTATATTTGTAAAGAAAAAGACTTCCAACATATTAAACATATAACAACTTGACCATTATTGCACTCCTTCTGAGTCTCCTTCAGCTTTCTCTGCTTTGTGGATGGCTTTAAATGACAAATGGAAGAGGGTAGATGATGGGGAGCCACCATTTTTTTTTTTTAACAAGTAAAAGTGATGTGATCACAGCTAAGGTGGCCTAGTGAATAGGGTGCCACACTATGAATTAGGGAGTCCTAAATTTGACCAACCCTGAACAAGTCACTTAACTTCTCTCAGCCTCAGTTTCCTCCTCTGCAAAATGCCTTCCTCTGAGGATCAAATGAGATTATTCATGGAAAGCACTTTGCAAATCTTCAATTGCCATACTGATACATGCTACTATTAATATCATCACATCATGTTAAAAGGATCATGTAGACAGCAGTGTGAAAGGTTATAAAGGGAAGAAAGTGGAGGCAAGACCAGTTTGAAGACTGTTAGAGCAGTCTATGGAAGGTGTTGCAATTGGGTGGCATAATCGATCCATTACTGGACTTGAAAGCAAGGAGACCTTAGTTCATACCTTGCCTTAGACACTTATGAGCTCTGTGAACCTGGGCAAGTCATTTAATCTCTCTATTTTCTCATCATCTGTAAAATGGGGACAATAATACCAACCACCTCTCAGAGCTGTTGTGAGGATCAAATGAGATAATATATAACAAAGGACTTTACAAACCTCAAAGCACCTTATAATTGTTAGCTATTTATGATTATTATATTGGTATCTGATACATGATAGTCAGAAGAAGTGGATGGAAGCAATAAGACATAATGAAGTTGGAAGGAGTAGGTATGTATAAGTAGATGGGGGTGGGATTAAAAAAGAATGATGATTTTGACCATCTCTTGGTTCTTATTATATCTTTATCTATATCTATATCTATCTATCTATATAGATTTAATATTGTGTATTATAACCAATAGCAGGGAAAGTGGACATAGCTGAGTAATTAGAAGAGAATACAATAATATAAAGAGGAGAGAGCCCTTTGCCAAAGGCTATCAGATGAATAGCAAACAAAAAACAAGACTGGAGAGAAGTTTACTTTAGTTGAGATGAAAAGAAAGGGACAGGAAATTTGTTCATAGGAGAGAAAAGAAGTAAGGCATACAAAGAAAGATGTATGGAGGATAGAGAGAGGGGATACTAACATTAGATTTGGTGACACTTTAATTAGACATTTATTAAGTTCTTGCTATGTGCACTCTGAAACAGTCATTAAAAAAATCTTGCTTTGGTACTCACTGGTTGAGCTCAAATCCCCTAAAATACACCTATATATTTATGAAATGTATGCATGTCCCTATCTCATTTCCTTTTCAATACAAGACAAAAGTAATAGCAACAACAATATTAAAAGATCCTTAAGGATATTTTCCAATTTGGAAGATGTTTTTTATAGAAATACAACTCAACTTCAGAAACTTAATTAAATTGCCCAATTTCTGCTTAATTTTATTCAAGGCTGGAGACATGCCAAAATGTGTGTAAACATAATCATATTGCCTTCCTTGGAAAAATGGCTGTCACGTCATCATGTCAGATTAGGTATGCTGGGTGAGTTGAGCATCATTTGGAACTCTGCACATTCTTGGTTTATAATGAGCATTTCATGATGCTTGGTCTTAAGAAGAGACTGGCTCTTGTAAATAAGCAAGCCAACATGGCCACAGTTGAAATTCCTACAAATGACTTTCACATAAATGGTCTGAGATCTCAAGGTACTGAGGGATTCAATGCTTGCTTCTAAAATAAAAGAGGGCCAAAAGGACCCACGGAAAGTGCGTCACAAAATCTGCACAAGATTTAAATCGTTTGGTAGGGTTTTTTCCTTTTTTAAAAAATGAGTTGCTAAATCCATCCCGCTTTGGCTCTGTAAGTTACATTTCCCCATTTAGTCAGAAGAAAAACTCATTTCGTTGCCCAAAAAATAAGCTCTTTAGCAAAATGAAAATTAAGTTTCTTTAATTACTTTATCTAGGATTGGGAATTACATAGCTTGAAGAAACTCAGCAATGGTTTTACCCTTTTATAATTTACAATGATTAGAGGAAAATACCAGTTTGAGGTGGCATAATATAGTGGAAAGAATCCCAGAATTTGAGATATGGAAGGGACCTTAGCAGCCATCTAATCTAACCATATCTGGAAGGAATTTGCACTGTAACACCTGTAAACGTGGTCATCAAGTCCCTGCATGAAAACCTGCTGTAGGGAGGGGGATCAAAGAGGAGGGGAATCCACTTCTGAAAGCAGTTCCCTCTACTTGAAACAGTTCTCATTTTTTCCCTAGCATTGAACCTAAATTTGCCCCATTGCAGCCAAAGAGAACAAGACATTCTAAGTGGTAATCCTTCAAATACTTGATCTAGTCGTTATGTGTCTCTACATCCCTTTCTCCCACTCCTGCCCTGAATTCTATAAGGTTCATAGGATCATAAATCTTAGATCTGGAACTGGAAAGAACCTTAGAGATCATCTTCTCCAAATTAAATATTCCCAGTTACTTCATATGACATGGACTCAGAAATCTGGGATTTGATTCTTAGTTTCATCACTTCTTGACTGTGTGACCATGACCTAAGTCTCTTAACTTTGCAGAGGTTTGGCAGAGTGCCAACAGTATTACCTATACTTTCTACTCCATAGAAAGTAGAAATTATGGAGAAAGGACTTTATAAAATGTAACGTTCTCTATGAATATTGGAAGCTAGGTGGTGCAGTGGATAGAACACTGGACTTGGAATTGGGAAGACTCATCTTTATGAGTTCAAATTTGTCCTCAGACACTTACTAGCTGTGTGACCCTGGGCAAGTCACTTAACCCTGTTTGTCTCAGTTTTCTCATCTGTAAAATGAATTGTAATGGGAATGGCAAACCACTCTAGTATCTTTGCTAAGAAAACTCCAAATGGGGTCACAAGGACTCAGGCACAACTGAAACAACTCAACAACTACAAGTATTAGATTTCATCTTACTTTATTTTTGGTCTGAACCTCTGTTTTCATCTGTGTTGGGCTCTCCCAGCATGAAAACTCTCTCTACCAATGTGATCAGCAATTTCTAGGTAGTTTTCCAAGACCACAGCTTTAGAGTAGGGACCAGAAAGGTCATCTAGTCCAACCTCCTCATTTTAGAGATGAGGAAGCTAAGTCTCAGAAGTAAAGTGACTGAACCAAAGTCACATAGATAGTAAACACCATAGCTGGGGTTTTAACCAATCCTAATGACTGCAAATTCAACACTCATCCATCTGCATTTAGAAAATTTAAGAGAGTCACCTGGGGAAAGAGGCTAAACATCTCGCTAATGGTCACTCAACTATATATTAGAAACAGAGCTTGGACCCAAGTTTTTTCTGAATCCAAGGTCAACTTTCTATCTTTTCACATGATGCCTCTCAAGAACTTTTATTAAAGCTACATATATTTCTTTTCTGTCTTCATATCCCTTAAATGGGGGAGCCTTCACCAGTCATCTTATGTCTTGCCGCTGGACCCTGATGACTCTGGGGTACAGAGTGAGGCGGATGACTTTGGATGGCTCTGTTTCACTTAAATCCAATTTGCTTGCAAGTGAAGACATCCCCCTCCTGATGTCATTGGTCCTTTTTGAGAATGAAGGACAAACAACGTCCCTGATATGGGATGATGAGGGAATGGGGAGGATTTTGAGGGTTAGACTTATGTTTTGTTATTTAGGCAAAGAAAGAATATTGGCACTTGCAGACTAGCTTATCTCTCATCTTTGAGATTTCTCTTCATGAACTGAAAACACATGCATAGCCTGTGCTATGCTCAACTTTAAGCTTAGTTCGATACCAACTTTAAAACTGATGTTTTGATTGAATACTCTCCCAATGCTAAGAATAGGCACCAAGGAGCTTAGAGGCAGAAAGGTCCTATATATATAAAATATCCCTAACAACACTTTTTTTATTTTTTGGTGGGAACAAAGAATTGGAAATGAAGTAAACTTACATTGACCAGAGAATAAATAGCTTTAAAAATTATGGTATATGAGTATAATGGAATATTACTGTGCCATAAGAAATGATGAATATGAAGGATTCAGAGAAGCCTGGGAAGGATTACATGAACTGATTGAGAATGAATTTACAAATTGTGGTATATGAATATTACTGCACCATAAGAAATGATAAACATGAAGGATCTGGAAAAGCCACAATAAACATCAAGGCTGTATAAGAAAAAAAAACACTAATGAAAAAGATTATTTTTTTGATTCCTGTTTTGCTACATTTTTAATAATAGTTATAGTCAACTCATTCAAGGTCAAAGGGGTCTGGGCTTATGTAAGCCACTCTGGAGTCCTCCAGGAGCTATACCAATGCATTCAACACTTTGACAGCACCATTAAGGACTGGAAATATAGACAAGGCAAATCGATGGCAAGATGGATAAAAGTGCTAAGCTTGGAATATAAAGTCAGAAAGATCTGAATTCAGATGTGGCCCTCAGACACTTAGTAGCTGGCCTCTTAACCTTTCAATGCCTCAGTTTCCTTATCTATAAGATGGGGATAATTACAGCACCTATCTCTGAGGATTATTGTGAGGATAAAATGAGATAATACTTGTGAAGCATTTTGTAAATCTTAAAGAGGTGCAGGAAGGTAGTGCAGTGGATAGATCACCAGGCCTGGAGTCAGGAAGACCCAAGTTCAAATGGGGTCTCAGACACTTACTGGACGTGTGACCCTGGGCAAGTCACTTAACCCTGTTTCCCTTAGTTTCCTCATCTTTAAAAATGAGCTGGAGAAGGCAATGGCAAACCACTCCAGTATCTTTGCCAAGAAACTCCAAATGAGGTCACAAAGAGTCAGACACAACTGAAAAATGATTGAAAACAATAACAACCTTAAAGGACTACATAAAAGTTGTTACTATTATTAGAATGCAGAAGTAAGATTGCCATGCTACTTCCCTATCAAGGAGAACTACTTTTAATTGGTCCCAGACTTTTATATCTCAATTGTATGAGGATTTCTTTGGGTGTATGTGGCAGGGGAAGGATGGAATGTAGAGATGTGGAACCACTGGTATACTCTATTTACTCCTAGGAATCTCAGGAAATCTCAAGGTGAGGTGGGGCAAGGAAGTAGTGTTTATGTAACAAAAAGACTACTATGGTAGTGATTGGTTTTGAAATCTATTAGAAGATCCTTGTAAGAGAAAACTCTAGAAGGGATTTTGGGATTGGGAAGGGGTTGGACTGGAAGAATGGTAGAAGTAGTATGGAATAGTCAAGGTCTAGGAAGGAAAAGACTTGGGTTTGATTCTGATTCTACAACTGTCACACTGTATGACCTTGGACAAATCACTCAACCTTGCCAAACCTTGATTTCCTCAGATATTAAATGGAAGGGTTGAATTGGATGATTTCTAAACTTCCTTTCAATTTTGAAATTCTGAGGCAGCTAGGCGGCACAGTGGATAGAGCACCAGCCCTGAAGTCAGGAGGACCTCAGTTCAAACCTGGCCTCAGACCAAACACTTGACACTTATTAGCTGTGTGACCCTGGGTAAGTCACTTAACCCCAATTGCCTAAAAACAAACAAACAAAAAACCAAACAATTTTGAAATTCTATAATGCAAGAGTCCTTACAAATTTAAGTTTCTAGATTCTTAGATTCCCAAAGTGGCCAATACCTGGCGGGGAGGACACTGGAATGATCCAAGGGGGTGGTAGTAGCCTTGGGTGCAATCAGGGGGTGTTGAATAAAAATAAGGGGGCAGTGGAAGCATAAAGAAAGAAGAGAATTTTGAAAAACCAATTGTACATGTTTCATCAGTTGTGTAACAGACTCAAAGTCATACTGATTACATTATTTTCCAAATAAACACACAAAATTCAAGTTATAACCTATCAGTGGTCAAGTCTGCCAACAGGTCTTAATAAGCTAGTGTTGGCAGGCAAGCACGTAGCACATTGTTGGGAAGTACAGCAAGCATCAGCAGGAATATGTGCATGTAATGACTTGTTTACATTATGCTACTATATGGTTACATGATGGAATGCATCGTCAAAATTTCAATGCAGGAAAAAAATCACAAATTTATAATAAATTATTAAATTTAAAATGCATAATTTTAAAATAATTATATATTTTTTGGAAATTATACAAATTAAAAAAAACATTAAAGGGTTAAGGAAAGTAGATTTCCATGGGGGTGCTGAATAATTTTTTTTTGAAAAGAGGGTGGTAGGCCAAATAAGTTTGGGAACCTCTATGATATATACTATTGGAGCCCCCTAATCCTGCATGCACAATGGTCTCAATTCACATGCTATTCTAAAAACCATTTGTTTTCTTCAAAGGGGCCTAGAACTCTCAGAATATGTTCTTGGTTTCTCTGTCATAGTCTAAATGAACAAAGACTTAGAAAAAGGCTTGGAGCAATGACAGTGTGATATAGGTTCGCCAATATGCCAGAACAGTGAAGAGATGAAATCTAAATGTAACTTTCAGCTAAAATTCATTCATTCCATTCATTTAGGCTGTGGTTTAATTCCATGGCACAATGACTAAGAGAAGTTCAAGAGATACCAGTCACTATGAACACTAGTTTTGTGTAGACAAAACGTGTTGGTTTGACTAAAAACTTCAATCAGAACAATTCTAAGGACCATTCTGCCACTAATGTGGATTTTTTTTTTCTAGACCTGTGATTTCATCAGTTTAGGGAAGTTTCCTTTTCCACTGCAGATGAATAGTCTAAGAGAATTGTTTGAGGACGTTGGGTGGTAGCTAAAGGTCCTAAAGCCAGTGGATATCAGAAGCAAGACTTGAACTCATGTATTTCTGACTCCAAAGCCAGCTCATGTATTGAACTATAAACCCTTTTACTCAATTCAATTCGGTAAACATGAGTATCTAAGCACTATGTAGTATAGAGGGAACACTAATCTTTTAAGCGTCAGAAGATTTGGGTTCAAATCTTCTTTCTAATGTTCAATAGCAGCATGATCATTGGTTAAACTATTGCTTTTCTGAGCTTCAGTTTGCTCAACTGTAAAATTGGCATATTCATATTTGTGCCTCAGAGGGTTTTTATGAGGAAAGTGCTTTATACATCTTAAAGGATTATATAGGTGGGCAATGATGTGCCTGGTCCAAGGGTTGGCCAAAAAGAAGTCCAAGCATACTCCCTGCCTTTTGAAGAACTTATCTCCTTAGCAAAAGAAGGCGCGAAACAATTAGAGGCAAATCTAAAACTGCCAATAATAGTAGCAATAGCTAGCATTTACAGAGCACTTTAAGGTTTGCAAAGCACTTTAGAAATATTACCTCATTTTTCTCCTTCACAACAATCCTGGGAGATAGGCACTATTATTATACCCATTTTACAGATGAAGAAAGTGAGACTATGAGAGGGTAAGTGACTTGCCCAGGGTCACACAGCCGGTGTCTGAGGCTAGATTTTAACTCAGGTCTTCCTAACTCCACATCCAGTAGTTTGCTTACTGTGCAATAGAAAACTGAAGATATAAGAGATCACCATGAACCAGACTGGCTTGGGAAGGTGGAACTCAGCTTTCAAATACTTAAATTATTTTTTTCCACTGCCTACTTTACATGTCTTTCTAAACTAAGTTGAGAGAGAAAGAGAGAGAGAGAGAGAGAGAGAGAGAGAAATATGCCAGGAAGCTTTTCTGCTAGCATCTCTAAGGCACAGCTTTGGAAATGATTAAAAATAAATTAAAACTGCCCAGGAATTTACTAGTGGTATATGATTGCCCACAGGGAATCCAGAGCTTGCTGGTTCCTGGCCGCTCATCTTTGTGTGATGCTATTAGGATTATATAAACTTGTGTGCATTAACCTTGTCACTTTTTGGACTCTGAAAAGCACAGAAAGTCCTTCTGGACATAATTTTTAGGCAAAAATAAACACACTAAAGGAATGAATGAGACCCAGAGGTTTCCAAACCCACCCCCCTTCCATAAGAGTACTTTCTGTTCCTCTATTAAACTTGCCATTCTACATGCATATGGGCTGTTCTGTCCAGCTGGGAATCACCACACTGTTAAAACACTAATAGAATCATAGAATTTTTGTGCTGTGTCCCCCTCACTTAGCATAGTGCCTGGCACATGGTGAGTGCTTAAATGCTTGTTGACTTGACCTCACCTGATTGTTGAGTCCAGCTCACTCACTGGAGGAAGGCCAGAGAAATTGAGTGACTTATCCTTAGTCATTCATTAAGTTAGTGAAAGAGCTGGAATTTGAATCCACTATACCACTGAACCCATGGAAGATATTAATTTCAAATGAACTGAGAGTCATTTTTGGAATTAGAACATATACTGAACTTAGAATGGAGGCAGTCATGGATACAGAATGGGCCACAGAGTTGGGAAGACCTGGGTTCAAGTCCTGCCTCTGATATATTCTGGCTGTGTGACCCTGGGCAAGTCATGTGACTTCTTCCCCACCTCCTTCCTCCCCCATTAGGCCATTCACTAAGACTGTAAGTTGTAGACCACATGTCAGTCTAGATTGGGGGAGGAAGTTTTTCCCCTAGGAGATTCTTACACTAAGAAAAATAGCAGATTTGGTGGGGAAAAAAAAAAAACCAAAAGCAAGCAAACCACCACCACCAAACCCTTCTTCAAATTCTGCTGTTTGACTTGAACAACCATTGGGAGTAATACTGTATACAGCCTAGCGGTTTTTTCCACTGGAAATTTACTGGAGAAAACAGAGAAATACTGAGGATAATTTCAGGAATGTACACTGAAGTAACAGTCTTCCTGCACCCATCCTCAACGGAAATGTTAGGATATGGTGGAAGAGTGACCTTTTGGGGAGCTCTGTTTAGAGACCTTGATTTCATAAGCAGGAGGGAACTCCTAGTGTAGAGATTCTTTTTAGGGATGCAGACCAACACCTTGGAGGGCTGCCCTAGGGGCATGGGAGTTTAAACATCTTGCCCATGGTCACACAACCATATTTGCTGACTACAAGCCTGGTCCTCTACCTATATGCTATAGTCCACTTTGTTGGGAGCAGCTAGGTGGTGCAGTGGAAAGAGTGCTAGGCCTGAAGTTAGAAGACCTGGGTTCAGATTAGACCTCAGACAGTAGCTAGGTGACTCTGGGCAAGTCACTTAACAGTGTTTGCCTCAGTTTCCTTATTTTTAAAATGAGCTGGAGATGGAAATGGCACACAGTATCTTTGCCAAGAAAACCCCAAATGGGGTCATGAAGAGTTGAACACAACTGAAACGACTGAACAATACCACCGCACTATTTGTCATCTTGGTCAGTCAACAGTTATTTAACAAATGCTTACTATAGGCCAGATGCTGTGCTAAATTCTGGAGAGACAAAAAAAGGAGGGGGAAAATACAGTCATTGACCGCAAGGAGCTCACGGGAGACAACATGCAAACAACTATGTACACACATGTTATATACAGTGTAAATGGAAAGTCGTCTTAGAGGAAAGGGACTCGATTTGGAGGAAAGACTAGAAAAGGCCTCTTGTAGAAGGCAGGATTTGAGTTAAGTCTTAAAGGAATCTGGGAAAGCCAGGAAGCAGAGATAAGGAGATAGCCAGTGAAAAGGTCAGTATCACTGCATCACAGATGATGCAGAGAGGAGTGAGCATAAGAAATCTGGGAAGGTAGGAAGAGGCCAAGTTGGGAAGGGCTCAAAACCCAATCAAAAGTCTTTTAAAAGCCGTGGTCTTGACAATCACAGGATTGTCTAGATCTAGATCTGGAAGGTATTCTAGAAGTCATCTAGTCTCTGTCTTACCCTTATTTGCCCATGTGACCTTGGGCAAGTTACCTCCCTTGGTCTCGGTTTCCATTTGATAGAAATGAAAGCTGAGGCTCAAGGAGGTTCAAGTACTTGCCTGAAGTCACACAGGGAGGTAGTTATTCAGGATGACAGGAGGAATTTAAATCCAGGATTCAAAGCCACCATGTTCTTTCCACGTCTCAGCTTAGAATTATATCCCTGCAGGGACTAACTACAAACACTGATGCTATTTATTTTAGGGCATCTCATTTCATAAGTCACATGGAAAGATGTCATAAAGCGATGAATAATAGAAGAAGTTCCATCCCCAAAAGCAACTGAATATAAATTTTGAGAAGAAATCTTCTGGTTGATCATTCTATCACCTGAATTGCAAAAAAAAAAAAAAATTTCCACCCCTAATTACCAATTCCCAGGCAAGCATTCAATTGGCCTATTGAATATCTTAAAGCATTAGGTTTTTTTGGGGGGTGGCAGCATTAAACAGCATGCCAGGCTAATTAGATTTATTTTATTTCAAGTGGCAGTTATCAGAAGAACCATCTTGATAGGCTGTAATAGTATGTAGGCAGGGTAATTAAATAAAAAAAAACTCAATTTTTGGTTGCTTAGGGATTGCAACTTCTCTCCTAGATTAAATGCTTTAGGCTAAAATTTCATTTAATTCAATCTAATGAAAAGAAAAAAAAAAGAAACAGAATCATTTTAAAAACGATGACAACAAATAACCCTGCTTGCAAATGCTCATTTGGAAAGAAAAGTTTTCTGTGTAAAGAAAGGGATGAGGGATACAGAGGTTCAGTTCAGGTACCACCACCTCCTACATGAAGCCTTTCCTCATCTGCTGCTGCTGTTACTGGTTGTCTCTGATAGAATGTAGGCTTCTTGAGGTCAGGGACTGTTGAGCTTTTATCTTTATATTTATTTATCTGCTTAAATGTTGCATCCTCTCAGTTGAATGTAAGCCTGAGGATCGTTTCTTTGCATCCCCAGTACCCACTGCCTTCCGTGTAATTAAAAATTTATTGAATTGAAAGGTCAACAGTAATACCATGCCTATCCTCAAAGAGCTTACTACTTTGTATTAGGAATTCATCTCTGAGGTTTTGGGGATGAGAAAGATGGAAGAGGATGAATAGAGGGAGGATGATGATGGTAAGAATGAGACCCAGCAGTCTTAGAATCAGGAAGACCTGGATCTGAGTTCTTCCTCTGACACATATGGACAAGTCGTCTAACCTTTCAGTGTCCCAGACAAGAGAAATTGTATGGGTGGAGGGAGTTTCCATACCAGGAGTTGCCTCTGGGACCCTCTCCCCAATAAAAATCTGATATTGATATAATGCTTAAAAAAGGTTGTAAAGTACTTTATACTCATTATATCATATGAAACTCAAAACAACTCTCCCAGATAGATATTATCAGCATTTTCCTCATTTCTAGATGAAACAGTCACAGAAATATTAATTCACTTACCCATGGTCACATTATGAATGACAGAGGTGGATCTGAACCCAGGTTTTTCTGAATCCAAAGTTTAGCACATCATCCACTATGCCCAATTGAGGGCAAGGAGAACTGCTGATGTCTCCAAAATACATCCTCTTACCAAAGTGGCATCTGCACAATTGAATGTTTATATAAAACCCTTCACAAGCCTTAAAAGACTGTTAAAATGTTATGGCATCATCATTGTCATCATCATCATCATCATCCCTACCATTTTGTTCCCATCCTCTTCTATGGTCTTCAGAGAGATGCTGTCCTGAGACAAGCTGCTATCCTATTTTTATTTTATATTCAGCGTTCCATGGACTACTTATTGCACAGACAGATAATATAACTGCCCTTTGTAGTTGGAGAATAATATTTTGATGGAAGCTCTCCACTGCAAGCTCACAGAAAGCATCCTTGGTAGAAGGTATATCCAACAGTAGACAAAACAAGAGGGATGACATAAACCTCATCTCATTCCCAAATGATTTTGATCTTGTCCATCTCGGTCTATACATTTTGAAAGCTTTTCATTCCATATAGCTTGGAGCTAATGAGTATTTGGTACAGCAACATCTACTAAAAGCATTTCTTAGTTTTTATGGATTAATGTCACATCAGGATAATTGTGGATGAAGTTGTCTGAGATACTGATCCTGTTAAGAAGCAAACTAAGTTTTCCAAGATATCTTGAGGTCTGTATTTGTTGCATGGGGATTTATCATCTATCAGTACATTGAAACTTAGCAAATTTCTGATGCACAATTCTAGTCTCAAGGACAAGCCTTGCTAAATATTCAGGAGGTGCTTGGAATGTCTGTCAACCCTCTTCCACCTTTTTTGGCAAGGAAATATCAATCTATCTATAATCACTTTATGCTCTCTGTTTTTTTTAAACTCTTGTACAGGCTTAATTTCGTGTTGTTGGTGTTGGGATAGTTTCCAAAAGTATATATGAAGACTCTTAATGTATTCAATTGAAGACTTCTCCTTGATGCCTTTATGCTTGATGTGTCTTGCCAGGAGAAGACCGAGGCATTTGTCGGTACTGCCTTTATCCATTTGTGCATTGTAACCTCCTTCTCTTCACTACTGTTATTGTTATTATTATTTTGTTCTCATTTTTATATTAGATGGAGTTCAGATAGGAATGGCCCTAGGACAAGTCACTTATAATATAATTAATATTGTTAATAATAATAATATTCTTGTTATTGTTCTATGGGCAATAACCTTCTAACTGGTCTCTCTGCTTCAGGTTTCTCCTCCATTCCATCCTACACTTAACTGACAAAGTAATTTTCCTACAATGAAGAGGTCTGACCATGTCACCTTCTTATTCAATAAACTCCAATGACTCTCTATTGCCTCTACGATCAGATATAAGTCTCTCTGGCTTTTAAAGACCTTCAAAACCTGGCCCTAACCCACCTTTCTAGCCTTATTATACACCCCTTCCTGTGGTCTAGCCAAACTGATCTTCTTACTGTTCCTCATTCATGACATTCCACTTCCCAGCTCTTCACTTTTGTGCTTAGGTATCTCACATGCTTGGAATCCATTTCCCTATCACCTCTGCCTCTTAGAATCCCATATATATATATAGATATGTATATAGATAGATATAGATATATACATATCTATATATACATAGATATATTTAAAATTCTGCTTAATGTCATCTTCTACATGAAGTGTTGTCTGTACCCCCAGCTGTTGGTACCTGCTGTCTCTTGATAGTATGCACACTCCTTGAGGTCAAGGACTGTTTGATTTTTATCTTTGCATTCCCAAGTGTTTATTACAGTTCTTGGCTCACAGTCAGTATTTAAATGCTTGTTGATTGATTAGTTAGTGAAAAAAATTAGCATGGAGCAAAGATCTTTGCCATTAGGACAAAAGAATGTAAATGGTCCTCTTTCTTGCCTAGGAGGAAAGCAGGTGTTTTCACTGATCTGGTTTTCCTGTCAGTCAGTAACACTTCAGTAAGTAGGGTAATTCATGTGGTTGGAGGCAGAATGTAGTATTCATGCAGGTGGCATGCCCACTGCTGAATCAAACCCCTCTTTCCCCTTTAGGCTCAGCAGGTTCTTTGTTCCTGGGTGGGCACATCCTCAGGGTGGATTGTATTTGTGGGGGAAAGTGTCATCTAAGTACATAAGCTGCAAAGTGTCCCTGCCTGCAAGGATTTAGGGGTTTGCATGCTACTTCTCTTGCCATGATTGTGGTGGCTTTATTAGTAGAGATTTGAGAATTGGCAGCCCTAAATGAAATTTGGATTTTTGACCACTCAATTATGCACCAGTGTGAGCAATGAATGCTGACTCATACTGTATCCAATTAGGTATTCATTAGCTGGGGCACAGTTATTTGGAAAGACATTCGGGGGTTGCTTTGGGACCAATTGCTGACACTTCTATTTAAATTGACATAGCAACAGCAGGTTCCATTTTTTGGGTCTTTTATTTGAAAGAGAGAGAGATAGAGAGAGTCTGTCCTGTAACTAGGTATTAGCCTGATAATTAGGATGACATGGGCTCCATCCTTCCCATCCATACCTATTTGGTTGCCCAATTAGCCTGGTCCAACTTTCCAATGGTATGAACCGCATTACCATAAGAGAGAACAACACCACAGTGAAGCAAACTTTGTATCTTAAAAAAAAACCCCAAAAACTAAATTGCACGGTCCACAGAGTTTTTATGTAGTAGAAATGTACCATATGAGAAGAGGTTAAATTCTGTTTTTTGGTTTTAAAAGTTGTACCTTCTGGGAGTAGGAAGTAGTAGAATTCTAATATAAGAATAGAAGAGAAAGGATCATGGGAGTGGGGAGCAAACTCTTCGTGAGCCCGATTACTGAGAGGTCCTTACTGGGCATCCCTTCAAGGATGCTGGGCTTTGGACGTCTCATGTTTAGATATGGTCTCATAGCCAGTAGAAGGGCAGATTTTTTTTTTGTATAAAGTTAATAACCATCAACAAAGACAAATAATCAAAAGGACATACAAAATAAAGAGTATAATCTTACACAAAAGCCTTAGCATTGAATAAGGCAAAACTAAATTAATTAACAATCATCGAGCAAAATAATATTTTGATCTGTTCTCTCTTCTCTCTCCCTCTCCTTTTCACCCCTCCCCCTCCTTTTCTCCCTTCTATACACATAGTATCATCCATTTCGAACTGAATAATGGAATCATCCTCTAGGTCTGGAAGGGACCGTAGAGGTCATTCAGGAGTTAATTCTCATTTTACAGATGAGGAAACTGAGGTACAGGGATGTGCTGCAACTTGTCCAAAGTTACATTGTAAGCTCTTTGAGACTAGGCATTCTCTTTTGCCTTTCTTTGTATCCCAAGAACTTAAGCAGATTAAGCAGCACATAGTAAGCTCTTAACAAATGCTTGTTGATAGACTGACCAAATAGCAAAGCCCAGGATTTGAACCCACATCCAACTAGCACTATTTTCCTTTCTCTCTCTCTCTCTCTCCTTTCTTCCCTCTTCCTTTCTTTCCTTGCTGTCTCTTTCTCCCTCTTCTTATTCTCTTACTCTGTCTCCCTCTCTTACTTTCTCTTCTCCCACCTCTTTTCTTCCCATTCTCCTTGTCTCTTTTTTCTCTTTCTTCTCTCTATTCCTCCACTCTCTCCCTCTCCCTTTCTTATTCTACTCTCTCTTTTCTTCCTTTTCTCCCTTTTTCTCCCCCTTTATTCTTTCCTCCCTGTCCTCTGACTCTTTTCTCTCCCCTTCTGTACTCCATCCCTCCTTCCTCCTCTTCCTCCTCCTTTCTCTCTCATATGGTTGTAGTTAAAGTGAACAAAGTTTTGGCTCTGCTGAATTTCCTTTGCATCACTTCGTATATTCACTTTTCATATATCCTTCTATACTTCATATTTATCATTATTTATACTATATTATAATATTACATTTCATTGATAGCCCATCATGCCATAATTTTTTCACCTATTATCCACTGAATATTTAGGTTATCACACCTTTCCCCTCTTCTTTTTTGCTATCACAAATAGAACTATGTATATTTTTCTTTATAGAGATACTTTTTATGATGAGTTTGGAAGGCTTCATTCCAAATAGTAGCCTTAATAGTAGGATCTCTAGGCTGAAATGTAAGATCAATTTTGTGACTCACTGCATGGGTAGCACAGCTGCATCACTACTGTTACCCAAATAGAAACACAAGGTCTCTTGTATCTCAGATGAAATGAAATGAAGCAATGCCTCATGTAGAGAGAGAGAGAGAGCCTGATTGTGCCTCAGTCAGAGCTCTATTGGAGGCCAAGGAAGCAAGGACATATGTTGGCCTTTCCAGATAGAGGTTTATTATTATACTTTCCTTCATAATAATTATTAAATCATGCCTTAGGTATGCCTCAGGGCAAGGTCAGAGCACTTATAAAGCATTCCTGTTGGGAAGCTTTTAAGGTTTTTATATTTTAATGAAGGTATTAAAATGAAAGTTCAGGTTTGCATAATTCATAAACATTCTCTAGCTCTTTTAAAAACCTGCCTCTAAACTTCTTTCCACTCTCCAACCCCCCTAAATCCTTTTTATAAAACACAGGGCAAATCTTTTTTTCGTTGAAAATAGATTTCTAATTACAGCAAACTGAAGGTCCCCTGTAAAATAGTGTAATTCCCCGGGACAGTTTACATTTACACCCTTTCTTCTGCATACCAAGAAGGTGCTAAAAATTCAAGAATGTTTTCTATCTATCCAGAAAAATCTCAAATTGGCAGCCTGTATTTTTACTTGCTTCCAAAAATATAATTTGAGAGTTTAGTCAACTTCCATGATGTAGAAATGCTGTTTGAAAAACACTAGTTTCAAGATTTCAGAAAGGCATTTTGGGGGATGGGGGGGTGGGTGGGGTCTTGGGCTCAGGTGATTGTCATAGAAATGAAATCTTCCACTCACTAGTGGAACAATATAGCTGGATTGATTCCTTTAAATGTATTCACATGCCTGCAAAAATAGCTGACTAAAATCTGAGCTAATGACCTGATGCACACTTTGCAATCAATATAAGTTGTTTTTTTAAAGCAATTTTTAAAGGTTTGAACTTGTAGTAATTGCATCATACTTTAAAATCTTTTCTCATTTAGAAGCAAGAGGAGACAGTGTAAATGTCCTGTCCTACTGCTCAACAACAGGGGCTGGAGAGGTAAGAATAAGTTAGTCTGAACTAAAAATGTTATTTTTTTTTTTATAAAACATAAGTGCTGAGAAAACATTTGTTTTGTTAATTAGCATATGGATGTGTCTATGTCAAATCAACAGATGAAATCTGTCATATTTGTAATATAAATGTAATATAAATATAAACTACCATTGACTTTCTAAATGGATCAGCTCCAACGTTGGAATCAATGTTGATACCATGTAGTACAGGCTTGTTTCTCAGCGGCAGTACAGGGTTAGGGAAGAAAAACAATAGGCCAACCTGATCTCTTCTGGCTAGTTCACACCCTGAAGAGTCCTAAGCCTGCACTCAAACACACAATCCTTTCAATGCCTAAAGGACTTTGGTCCTGCTTTTTGGTATGAAGCAACAAATTCTGTGTACTACTCTTGAACTCACCACCCAGTGGTAAGAGGAGGTGGGGGTGGGCAGCCGTTACATTAGTTAAAAAGACAGAAAGCTTCTGGTTTTAACCATCCCAAGCATGTGGCAAATAGTTCTTCCTTGCTAAGCTTTCTGGGAGGGAATGGAGAAGTGGTGAACCCTTCCCCCCCCCCCCATCAGTGATAAGGTCTGCAAGCTCATGGCGGTGTGAAGCAGCTAAGCAGGGTCTTGGAGACCTTTTCTGCTTGATGTTTCTAACCTGATCATGTGACTAGTGATACCGAGATGGACATTTCCAGCCTTGAAGCCTCAGGAGCTCCAGATGTAGGAACTTCTTAATATGAGCTGACTGGGAAGCACTTGGAGTTTCTGCATTGGGGAGGATGACTTATTAAGCCCTGACCTTGTCAGAAGGCATGGATCTAGAGTGAATTGTTTGCAAGAGTAGAACTGAGGTGAATTATACAATGCCTATTGATCAGTCCTACAAACTGCTTCCTGTTCTGATGTTTACGTCTAAACTTCCCAGAAGAACATAAAGTAATTAAAAATTATTGTTTCTTGTTTGAGCATTTGTGGGTCTTGTATGTGTTAAACATTTCTTTTGTGTGGAGTAAATAAATAACTGTCCTATACCTGTTCAACATTGCACACTCTGTACCTTTCTACTAGGCATGAAACAATTTGAATTTTAAGTTAGTGTCCCAATGCTCTGGAGTGGGGATATAAAGAGTCTCTCTCTGTGGAATATAGCTGTAAACCTCTTTCCCCCAACTAGGTACCGAGCTAAAAAGAGTTCCTTAGTGGAAGGGAGGAGGGTGAGCACACAACACTTTATCCCTACCCCCACCCTACCACCTCCGGCTCAGTTATGGTTCTAATTATTATACCAGAATGACAGAATCTCAAAGTTGGAAGGGGATGGAGGTGATGTGGGACAACAGAATGAGTGATGGCTCTGAAGTCAGAGGTTCAAAGGCCTACCTCTAATGCTTATTACCCTTGTGATTCTGAACAAACCATTTAATCTCCTTGGCCTCCATTCCCCCTCCCCCCTTTTTTTTGGTAAAATGAAGGGGTTGGACTATATGGCCTCTAGGTCCCTTTCAGCTAGAGAGCCTACAAGGACTATTTGTTATATTATGACATTGGCTGAATAATGGCTGATGTAATTTCTAACAAGATCAAGATCCATCATTGTTGCAACCTATCTGTTCAATTTAATAAATGGTTATCAGGTAGCTGTTAAGCTAGGGCACAATGGATACAAAGGGAAAAAAGGAGTCCCTAAACTCATACAGCTTACATTTGTCATCATTGCTCTGTTATTGTTGAGTTGTTTTTCAGTTGTGTTTGACTCTTTGTGACCCCATTTGGGATTTTCTCGGCAAAGATACTGGAGTGGTTTGCCATTTCCTTCTCCAGCTCATCTTACAGATGAGGAAACTGAGGCAAACGGGGTGAAGTGACTTTCCCAGGGTGACACAGCTGGTAGGTGTCTGAGGTTGGATTTGAGTCTTTTGATTACCATTTCTCTAGTATAGCTTTCAGACAAGCATTTTCAGAACTAGTGAAATACAGAGATAAACTGTATATTTCTTTCATTTTAATTAAATTCTCTCTCACTCAAATAAATAAGAAAACACCCATAAAGTTTAAATATGGAGGGAAAATACATAAAGACATCCAGTTTTCCCAAACCAAGTTGGAATGGTGTGACAAACCCACCAATGATCTCATGTTCCATTCAAAATGGCCAATAGTAAGGCTTTTAGCAACATGGTGAGGATTATCTGCTACCCTGGCTGCCTTCTATTTCCATTTCCAAAATGTTAGTCAGTAGCAGCAGCAAAAGACCAAATGGATTATAAGATGCTCGGCCATTCCCTTATCTTCCTGCTGGGCAAAAAGATGCTACTAGATTGTCATTCCCTGCATTTTATACTTTTTTTCTGACACAGAAAATGGAGATATTTCCACCTAGTTTATGATTGACATTGAGGTAAAGTTCCATTACTGTATGTATTTGTGGTTAACTCTTTTTTTTCTCCTTTCCATTTTGGGGAACTTCTCTCATTCTGTTTTCTATTAAAAGTAAAATAGGGGAGAAAAGGAGATAACAGTATAAAAATAATTCCATAATAGTACTAATGATGGCCATTACATTAAGTTTGATTGGTTTTATTGATAATATTTGCAAAATTTAAAGTATCTATTTCACTCAAATATATGTATATATTTTGTCATTCATTCATTTATTTATTTTACCAAGGTTAAGTTTCTTTTTTTGGAAATGGAGGTCTCCAGATCTGTGGTTTTCATTGGTGTAGGGAATTCACAATACTTGGAGGAAAGTCCTTCTACCAATACATATCTACAACTGTTCTACAACCTATACTTTAGGGAATTATCTGGATCCCTGAAAAGTTAGGTAACTTATCTAAGGTCACACATCCAGTATGTGTCATAAGTGAGACTCAAGACCCAGGCTTTTCTGATTCTGAAGTTGGCTTTCTTTCCCCTACAAAACAGTGGTTCTGGGGGTTGAGTCTGGATTCACGGTGGTTGTTCGGTCATTTCAGTTGAATATGACTCTTCGGGACCCCATTTGGGTTTTTTCCTTTTTTTTTTTTTTTTTGGCAAAGACACTGGAATGGTTTGCTGTTACCTGCTCTAGTTCATTTTATAGATGAAGAAACTGAGGCAAACAGGGTTCAGTGACTTGCCCAGGGTTATATAGCTAGTGTCTGAGGCCAGATTACAGCTCAGGTCTTCCTGACTCTAGGCCTGATACTTTATCCACTGTGCCACCCAGTTGCCTCAGATTCAAGGCAATGATGCCCAAATAGTTCAGTGGGCAAAGTGAGAAATAACTAGCAATCCTGGGATTACAGATTTAATGATCCTGTGGTGTGGTCCCCTCATTTTACTGATGAGGATCTGAGGCTCAAAGAGGAGAAACAACTTATCCAAGGTCACATACAGGCTGGAAGGAGCAGAATCAGGGTTTTTAACAAAGTCTTCTGGTTTCCAGCTTCAGTGCTTATGGCATATCACACCATGCTGCCGCTCAGATCAGTGGACTAGCACTGCCGTTCTGTGTTGATGGACAGAATTTTAACATCTCTTTTGCTTGATTTGCTGTGGTTTTAGGAAACCAGCAGATTCCTAAGTCCAAATAAAGATAAAAACTATTGATTTGTCTAGGGAACCATTTCTCAAAGTAGAGTGATTTTTCAATATATCATGTACTTGCATGGCCTTCATGTACCCATAAATATACAGAGGCAGTTAGGTGGTACAGCACATAGAGGGCTCGGGCTGGGGTCAGAAAGACTTGAGTTTGAATTCTACTGGACATCTCACTTAACCTCTCTATGCCTTAATTTCTTCAACTGTAAAATGAGGGAGGTAGACTGAATGACCTCCCTGTCTCACAGGGTTTTTATGAGGGAAATATTTCCCAAATCCCAAAGAGCTATGTAAATGTGAATTATTATTAGGAAAATTTCTTCATTACGGAATGAGGCAAAATAGAATTTATTTAGTAAGATTGTGCCACGTATAATTTAAACCCACAGGCACATTGTTTATAGTTGGCTCTCCCAACACAATAGCAAAACTAGGAAATTCTAGAAATTCTTTTTTTTTCTGTTCCACAGGATAAGAGCAGAGGGTAGAGAGGGACAACATGAAAATATAAAAATTGACATCCTGGATTAGTCATACAGTTAGTACTTTTTTTCTCTGAAAGTGGTATCAAAGGACATATTATGAGAGGGCAATATTTTTTGTTCTACCTCCAAAGGTTAGAAATGTACCTCCTGAAACAGACTTGTTTCCCTTTAAATATTGATCATCCACAAGAGAGCTTCAGTTTGATTCCTGGCCAAATTCTGAAATGCATTACTAAAAAATTGTTGATTAGTACTTAGAAAAGGAAGTAGTGAAAACTTTGAGGCAGAAAAAATGGCATCAAGAACAAATTGTGGGAGATTTTCTCCTCTCCTCTCCCCTACCCTCATCTTTTCTTCTTCTTCTCCCCTCTCACTTCATCTCCTGTCCTCTCCTCATCTTCTTTCCTCTCTCCTCCTCTCCTCTGATCTTCTCTTCTTTCCCTTCATCTTCTCTCCTCTCCTCTCCTCTCCTGGCCTGCAAGCCATGAAAACCTGGGTTCAGCAGCTCTCTGAGGATGGGCAAGTCACAAGGTCTCAGTGATCTAGGCAGTTCTCCAACACTAACTTCCAGGGAAGATAGTTTCATCCACGAACTGGCTACACCAATAAAATCCCAGGTCTAGTCCCAATACCTAACCCCACAAAGCATAAATTTTTACCAGGTATGACAGATTCCTCAATAAACGGGTTAGATAAGTTTTAGAACTTCTCTTTGGATGACTTCACTATTTACATGTTTCTATTGATTTTTCCTACCTTAAACTTTCATCTTATCTCTGACACTTGATAGGTAGGTGACCAAATACAAATCAAGCCTCTATGAGCCTCAGGCAACTATCTAAGACTATCTAAGACTATCTACTAAACTAAAAACTGGTTGTTAAATTTATTTGTAGAGGTAGTTCCTACACCTATACAATAGAAACCATCTGGGTCTCACTGCTGTTGTCAAACGGCTTTGTTTGTATAGTCTGACGATAATGAAAGTCACTATCTGTATGCAGAGAAAGAACTGATAAATAGAAGTGTGTATAGAATAATTTTACATATATACGTGTGTTATATTATTATATTATATATGTATATTATATATATATATACATACACATAGATATACACTTATTTTTGTCTAATGGCTGTCATCTCTAGGGTGGGGGCTGGAGGAAGGAAGAAAAAATAAGAAATTCACATGATAATTTTGTTGTACATTTGAAAGGAATAGCAGGTTGTGCATAGTAGATTCACAGTTTCTTGTGCAATCATCTTTTTTCATTGTACTATGTTATGGAAAAAAAAAGCAACTATAAAGGACATATGAAGAAAGATGCTATCTACATCCAGAGAAAGAACTGATAAATAAAAGAATATATAGAATAATTTTACATATATATGTAAATATATCTATTTGTGTCTAATGGTAGCCATCTCTGGGGGAGTGAAGAAAAAAAAGAAATTTACATGATAATTTTGTTGCATATTTGATAGCACATTTGAAGTTTTATATGCAATCTTTTTTTATTCTACTATGTTATGGAAATTCTTGTTTTATTCCATAAATTAAAAATATAATAAAAAGCCAAACCAAAACAAAAAATAAATAAATTGGGTATGGTATTTCCAGCCACAATGTTTCCACTGAATTTTATATGTCTGGGAGATTTCACATTATTACTACATATTTTGTGGTACATTTGTTCCTAGGGCTAACTGTAGCTAAACAGGTAAAATTTGTCTTCAGCTCCCTCTTTGCTCCCACCTTTGGCACACTGGGGGTCAGCCTGGTTCAATGGAACATATGCTTGTTGCCTTTGTAGAGATAGAAGATTCGATTCAAATTCTTATTTTGCCATTTATTATGTTGGTGACTGTGGGCAAATTGTGAAAGCTCTCTATGTCTCAGTTTCCTCATCGAGAGAATGAGGGGGTTGGGAGAGGTGATCTCTAAGATGACTTCCAACTTTAAAGCCATGATTCCATATACTTCTTGGTCCAAAGCTCTTCTTTACTTCTCCCCATTGTCCTCATCCTCTAAGGGTCATTGGCATCATTCTTCCCTCATTCTGCCCTTCAGTCCAGACTTCTCCACTGACAATCTTTCCTATACAGGTCAACATGACGGAGGATAAGATGAAGAGACTAATCTGTGGTAATCTAGGAGACTGCTATAGGACTTAACTGACTCTAATGTAAAAACTGTCAGTTTGTACAATGGCCTTCAAGAATAAGTAGTTGGGTAGTGGGATAGGATCCAAAACCAGATGATGACAAAATTATATGCCGAGTGGTCCCTACTGCCAAGAGGAGATTTAATGGAAGAAACAACATTTAAATTCACTTTAAAGGATGGATAAGAATTCAGTAGCTGAAAATGAGGAGGTATGATATTATAGGCATATAGAATAGTATGACCAAAGGTCAAAGGTATGGAGATGAAGAAACATAGAGTATGTCTAGGGAGAAGAGACTGGGAGAATAAAGTATGTGGAGGGCAGTAGTAGAAGGCTAAAAGGGAAGGCTGCTGTCAGATTGTTAAATGCCTTGAATGCCAGACAAAGAAATTTGAACTTTTCTTGGAAGGTAAAATCATTGAAGATTTTTGAGCAGAGAAATGATGTGATGAGATCTATGCATAAGGAAGATTTTTTTGGAAACATGGTGAAAGAATAATAGTAATGAGCATTTCTATTGTGCTTGAAGAAACCTTCAAAGCACTTTGATACTTCAGTTGAACCTTAAAGCAATCCTGTGAGGGAGGTACTAATATTATCCCTGTTTTACAGATAAGAAAACTGAGTCCCAGAGAAGTAAAGTGATTTGCCCAAGGAGCTCTTCTAATCCAACTATATCACATTTTTACAGTGTTCTCATTTTAAGTTTCGTGAATGAAGGAAATTTTTTTTTCTGGATCAATGAATTCATGTCTAAGAATTTCTGATGACTTGATCAACAATTAATTAGATACCCTGAAGGGTCCTAGAATTAATTTTACATTATAATCTCCAAGACTAAAATTATGATGAAGCCTTCTGACATCACAGCCAGATTATTTGCATATTCATGGCTTATTAACTCAAATACTCTGCCAATTCATTTGCATACTCCTGCCCGACCTGGGCACTAGAGCCAAATTAATTTGCATACTGTGATCCAATTGGCTCAGAAAAGTCTTTGCCATTTCATTTGTTGGCCTCACTTTTGGCTGCTTGGTTCTTCAGTTCATATAATACCAAAAAAAAAACCTGTGTGTGGTGTTGTTTGCTTTGCTTTCTGTTCCAATGGTGGGATGTACAAGAGCAGCCACCAAGAACAGTTTTCTGGAAAAAATTCCAGAAGAGATGGCAGGCCCACTTCTCCTATTACTTGTTATAGAATGGACATAAGGCAGGAGAAAGAATAATCCTACCCATCCTTCAAATCTCAGCTCAACACAGTATACCCCACCTTTACAGGAAACCTTCACTGATTCCCTTAGCTAGAAGTAATTTCTTTCTTCTAGTAACTCTTGAAATTCTGTTGCGCCTCTTTTATGTACCTATCAAATTCTATTTTCTATTATTTATTTATATATATTTCTTATCTGTTCTATAAGATTGTTAGTACCTTGACGACAAGTACAATGTTATATTAATCTTTCTTCTTTGCCTGTGGCGAGCACAGTAGACCCCTAATAAACGTTTGAATATCTAAAGGGAATAATAATGATAATAACAATATTAGCTAGGTTTCTAAACTATGAAAGTGTTTTAATTCCAAGTAATTTGGAGCTTACAAGAATGTGGGAGAATAGTTACAAGATTGGTTGATGTGATATAATAGCAGTATAAAAGGCCAGGTGAGGGTAAGAGAAGGCAAAAAGGCAGAGAGAAATAAAGGGCTTTAGTACTAAATTCATATACAGTGAAACCTATGAGAAGAGAATGCAATATGGAGGCAGGAGGACTGAATTCAAATACAACTAATCACCTTTGTGATCTCAAGCAAATTATTTGCTCTCCCTGGGTCTCAATTTCCTCATCTGTAAAGTGAATGGAGGAGATTGGACTAGATGATATCTAAATCAGGAGTCTCTAAATATAAACAGGTCGATGACTGAACTTTCCATTTCCCTGTTATCATAACATTCCCCTCACAATCTATTAAATAGCCTACCTTTCAAAAGAGACATCATATTTCCTACACTTTGCACAGATTTCTAAGAAGGGCACCATGCCTATCTCCATTGTATAAAAATCCTTGGAAGAGTATGGGGTGGTTAGAATAGATGGACCCCTAGGTCCAACCCTGCTCTAAATTCTGTAATCCTAAATCCTCAAGAAGAGTGAGGTTCCTAAATAAACTGTGAGTTCTGAACATCTTTTTTTTTTTTTTGGAAGAGATAAACCATATCCCTTGAGTAATCCCATAAACCATTTCTTTATAAGTAGTGATAAATACATCCAAACCCTCTCTCTAGTTTACTCAGCAAATGAGTACTCAAGAAGTATGATAACAAGAGGAGACAGAGATGTTTCTTTCTCACTGAGTACATGGGTTGTCTCACCCTTGAGTTGGTACCACTGAATCTTATTGTTGGAGGAAATCTTAGAGATCATTTTCTTTTTTTCTATGTACAAATACGTTCTATGGTTTTCCTCACATTCAGTCAGTTGCAGTATTCCATGGACTGAATACTTCCAATAACAAAGATTCATTTAAATTACAATTAGAAAGCCACATTTCTATTTGATTTTCTTCACCTTAAGGGCAAGCTTTGTCAGGATACTCTGCCTACCTTATCCCATGTAATTCTGTAATACCTCCAAGACAATACATAGTCCTAAATCTCCTGTTAGTGTTGTTGTGCTATACATACCAATGTTAGTACCTTGAGTATTTTAGTGCTTTGTACCTTTGGAGCATGGGAAGTTGACAATGCAATAATATCTAGAATGGATCTGTAGCAACAATATTCAGTCATGTTGAACCTACTGTTCTTTTTCTTGCTATGGATACTCAGAAGAGCTCAAATACATTTCTGATTGTGTAAGTGTGGCTACTCTCTCCAATGTTACTGGTTATAGCTCATCTCTCAATCATATCCTCTTTTAAGAGTGGGATCATAGAATCACAGATTTAGAACGAGAAGAAATATTAGAAGCCAACAAATTCAACCCTCTTAATTTTATAGATGAGGAAATTGAGGCTCCAAAAGGTTGTGATTTGTCAAAAGTCACACAATTAACAAATGACAGAAGCAGGATTTGAACCCACATTCTGAATTTACAAAGCCAATAATGCTCTTTCTACTACACCATAGCACTTAAAAAACATATTTTTTTATTTAACAAAAATCAATTTTCTCTCCTTTCCCTGTGCCGTTGGAAAAAGAAAAGAAGAACAAAACCTTTCCAAAAGGCAATCAAACTGTGCATACCCTTTGATCCAGCAATGCCACTACTAGGTCTGTATCTAAAAAAGATCATAAAAAGGAAAAAGGACAAAAACATCTGTGGCAGCTCTTTTTGTGGTGACAAAGAATTGGAAATTGAGGGAATGCTCATTAGTTGGGGAATGGCTAAACAAGTTGTGGTATATGGATGTAGTGGAATACTATTTTGCTATAAGAAATGATGAGCAGGCATATTTTAGAAAAACCTGTAAAGACTTACATGAACTGATACAAAGTGAAGCGAGGAGAACAGGAGAACACTGTACACAGTAATGGCAATACGGTGCAATGATCAACTCTGATTGACTTAGCTCTTCTCAGCAATACAATGATCCAAGAGAAGTCCAAAAGACTCATGATGGAAAATGCTATCTACATTCAGAGAAAGGAGTGATGGATTGAAGCATATTATTTTTACTTTTTTTTATGTGTGTTTTTCTTTTTGGTCCATTTTTTGTTCCACAACATGACTAATATGGAAATGTGTTTTACATGATAACAAATATATAACAACAAATTGCTTACCATCTTAGGAGGAAGGGAGAAAATTTGGATATCAAAATGAAAAAAAAATGTTAAAATTTCTCTTTACATGAAATTAGAAAAAATATTATTAAAAAAGAAAAACAAAACCCTTGTATGATAGTGCTTTTTTGCACTAAAACCTAAGTTCATGTTATAAACAGTACAAAAACTCCACGTGATTATTAGCATACAGCAACTTGTGATGAGACAGAGCCTCTACCCTAAAATGTTAGCTTTCAATTTGATAATCTTGAACTTAATGTGGTAAATTGAAGTTGAAAGGAAAATATTGTGTTAAAAGCTCTCCAGTCATTTACAAATTAAGATAATGTGTTCTTTTTTTACAGTTAAAAATAACTGTCTTTTATCTAATTTGCAGTTGAAAACATGGTTGGACTTCTAATTCTAAAATGTAGAGACAAAGTAGAATCCAATTAGAAGACTCCAGATTCCCAAGTTTTCAAAAAAGGCTGACGTTTGAGAAAGAGAGTAGTTATTCATGTTTGGAAATCCCAAAGTAAACAAGGACAAGAAATTTATCTTGGAACAATGAAATGTATACAGTTGCCTCAGCTTAAAGAGTATGTGTCGATAGGAAAGTAAGAGTTAAATGAATATAGATGGGAAAAGCCCAGAGAAGCTTATCAATGGAAGAACGAGTATGCATGTTATAATTATATTAGCATGGATCTGTAGAGAAAGAAGACTCTGTATCCATTTAGAAATCAATAACATGAAAGTCTGAGTTAACAGAATGGTAGGAAAGCCTTGGAATAAATGTAATAATGTTTGTGAAGCATTTAGTACAATGCTTGGCACAGAATAAGTACTTATTTCCTTTTTTACTTTCTTGCATTAAAATATCTGATGACTGCTTCTCCTCATCTGTTTCCAGAGTAGTTGGAAATTTTAGTTGTTTTTTTTTTTGGGGGGGGGGATGTCATCAGAGAGATGTATGGCAAGAAAAGAAGGTGGGCCACCAATAGGGTGATAGCAAGGGATAAATTGATGACCCATTCACGTACTGCCCTGATATTCAAACAATATGAGGGAATTATAGGAAGGGCCTTTATTTTTTGGGTGGATCATCTATGAAGGGTTTATAAGACATTGACAAGAATCACTCAGAATGAGAGGAAGGAAGGAAGGACACAAGCATTTATTGGGTGCTTTTTATATGTCAGGCAGTGCTAACCAGTTTATGGCTTACAAATATTATCTCATTTGATTCTTACAATCTCATTTGATTCTTACCTGTGAAGTAGGTTCTATTATGAGCTTCATTTTACAGTTGAGGAAAGCAAGGCAGACACTAAGTGAATTGCCCACAGTCACACAGCTACTAAGTGTCTGAGGCTGGATTTGAGGTCAAGTGTTTCCGACTGCAGGCCCATTGCTCTACCCACTGAGAGAAGTTGAGACTCCTAAACTCAACATTGCAGAGAAGGTTTTTACCTAAATTGGTAGAGGGAGTTTCCTCACCTGAGAGTGTCCTACTCCAAAGAAATCACAGGCCCAATCAGAAATAAAAATGGTGGTGCTATATGGATGGATTGGAAGAATGAGAGTTTTAAAGCAGGAGACTTATTAGGTGGTTACTAGTATCATCTCATAAAGACAATAAAGTCCTGAGCTTGGATTGCACTGAGGGATAGAAAGGAAAGGTTGAATTTAAGAAATATTACAACAGCAACAACAAAAAATAAGGCCAACTAGGTGATGCAGTGGATAGAGCCCTGTGCTTAGAATCAGGAAGACTGCTCTTCGTGAGTTCATATGGGGCCTCAGACACTAGCTATGTGACCTTGGACACAGGGTCAGACTGGACACAGTCAGTTAAGCCTGTTTGCTTTGGTTTCCTCATCTGTAAAGTGAACTAGAGAAGGAATGACGAACCACTCCAATATCTTTGCCAAGAAAGCCCAAAATGGGGTCATGAAGAGCTGGATGCGACTGAAATGAATGAACAATGATAACAACAGCAACAAAACAGTTGGAAGGACCTGACAGCTGGTGAGAAGGGGGAGGAACAGAAAGGGATCAAAAAGCATTTTAAAGATACTACTTCTGAATACTGAACGGTGCCCTGGGAATGAATTACACTTGTGAAGACAAACATCTCTGCATCTCTCACATCTGGCTTCATTAAATACTCTTTTATATTCTTAGAGAGAGCTATATACTCTGCTTCTAAATTACTCTTGGGCACGCTGAAGCAGTAAGACACTAAACAAGTTGCGGTAACTTGAAGGAATTCCCGTAGCCCTCAAAGGTGCCTAGTAGATAACTGGGGACTAATGGGAGCTCAAGGGAGAAACCGATGCACTAGTTGGTAAATTAATGGGCCAATAAATGGAAGTTCTGTGCCAGCACGTCTTAGCGGCTAGGTATCAAAATGTGTTCTCTTCAAGTTGTATGCCTATTACAGTTAGCCTGAGTTTGCTTACAAAAAGGACCATTGTACACCTCCATGTACAATGAACTGTAACCATAACCCTGTTCCATGTTATGTGCATGTGACACAAAGGATCATAACCAGGTCAGGAAAAAATCAGTTATCTTTGCCCTCATGATTTGTTGGAAAGTCTGAAATACAATTAATCTAATCATACCAATATACCAGTGGCAGAAATTCCTTTCCACTGAATGCAGATGACAACCCTTCTATAACGTGGTAGATAGTTAATCAAAAAGCATTTATTGAGCATTTACTGTGTGCCAGGCACAGGTGTGCATGTGTGCACACATACCAACACATGCACACACACACACACACACACGGACTTAGAGAATCACAAGAGGCTAAGAGTGGTTTGGGGCAGTTTGGTGGTATAGTGGATAGAGTGCTGGGCCTGAAGCCAGAAGAACCTGAGTTCAAATGAGGCATCAGACATTTGCTAGTTGTGTAACCCTGGGCAAGTCATTTAACCCTCTTTGCCTCAGTTTCCTCATCTGTAAAATGAGCTGGAAAGGAAAATAGCAAACCATTCTAGTATCTTTGTCAAGAAAACCCCCAAACGGGTCACTAAGAGTTGGACACAACTGAAAAATGACTAAACAAAAAGAGTGGTTTAGTGACTTGCCCATGGTTGCGTAGCCAGGGAGCCTAAGGGGTAGGACTGGAACCCACATCTTCTTGACTCAAAGGCTAGCCTTTTAGCTACTACACCATGTTGTTTCTCTAACTTAAATCATATGTGAAAGGATGGGGGGGGCATGGGATGTAGTGGAGAGAGTTTGCTTGTGAAAGTTATATTTCCATGGTAAAGCAAAGACCTAACGGCTATGCAGTAATTTGCTTTGTTGGCCTCCGTAATAACGGATTGGGTTGCAGAAGAAAATGTAATCAGTTAGCCTCCTTTTCCTTTCATGAATTTATCTTTAGGCAACAGTAAATAAATATATTAGTTTGACAATCCATTGTCAAGCAGAGGTTTCCTTGTTCATATCCCTTCTAAGTCCTGAATCATTTAGGAGGCAATGGCTTTAACAATGTATGGGTATTCACCTATCCAACATTTCTTTAATAAAAAATAATTTATTCAGCATGAGTGGGAAAATGACCCCCTCTGCTTCCCTGCCCTCTTCACTTCCAACCACCCCAAAACATAACCTGCCAAAAGGCGAACAAAAATATAAGGCTTATGGTAATACAGACTGGGCACTGAATAGCATGCGCTCGGGTCATTGGCAACATTTCTGCTATGGACAGCCATTGTACACTCACCCGATAAGCCGCCCACGTCCATCTTCTTCAGGTTCTTTGCCTCGAGGATGACGACAGTTAGCTTGCCAGCAGTGGGTACATAGCGGAGGGAGAAACAGATATCGCCCAACTTCTCTTGCTGTAAAAACGAAAGCATATTTGTTATTTTTAAACAAACAAATGAGCAGGAACATGTTTTACAAATATAATTTATAAGCACCTTGAGAACAAGAATCATGTCAAACAAAATCCATAAAATTTTAGGGAACCAAATCTGTTGCCGTTAGTTTAGTACCTTTCAAATAGTTTTTTAGTCCAATTATTTTTTTATTTCTAATGTTTGTTAATATGGTGGATATGAAGGCTACACTTGGATCAGGAAGACTCCTGGGTTCATGACCTCTTCTTATTAGTAACTCATTTAAACCATTCAAAGCCTCAGATAATTCTCTAACACAAGAAGTGCTAGACTGGCTACAATCTGCCTCAGAAGAGGGAGATTCTACACTCCTTCCATACTGGAAGAAATCATTAACACAGACGTTGAAGTCAACAGTGTGAAAAATGAGACCATGATGGCATGTAAGGAACAAAAAGTACCACAGAATTCTTTGGATAAATTTGCAGTTCTTCTAGCTCAAAAAATCCAACATGGATGGCCTTTAATTTTATAACAGGATCAACTTGCTGAGGTTTGGACTTTAGCTGGGGTGTGCTGGAGATAGCTCATACAATTCTTAAATTTTCAGTGTGAGCATTTACATCTTGAAATTTGGCAAATGTTACAAATCAGGGCTTGACTTATTGTTTTGTTGATTGTCTATTCTTAAGAAAGTGATGGAGAAAAATGTGAATAATGCAGATTAAACTTAACGGTACGCCATGCATACATTCTACCCTCCCCACGAGTAAGTTGGTTGTTAAACATTTGCTAGCACATCTTTGACTTCACCCATTCTGGATCATTTTCTTAGAGTTGAAAACAGCTTCAGAGGCCATGTATAGTTCACACCACTGATTTTTACAGATGAGGAAACCAGAGTTCCACAAAGTGAAGTGACCTTCTCAATGTCACATAGATGAATTAGGAGAACTGGAATTTGAACTCAGTTCCACTCTCATTAAATTCACTCTTTCCATTGTCCTCTGGGCTTGTAATTTGTAGAAAAAGGCCAATATGCATTTAATGAATGCATTAGATTGCATTTATTTTTATTTATTTTATTTTTCATTTATGGAATAAAATAAGTGTTTCCATAATAGTATAATAAAAAAGATGATCACAAATGAAACTGCAAATCTATTACGTACAACTTGTGATTCCTTTTAAATATATAATAAGCTATCATGTAAATTTTTTTTTCCTTCCATCCCCTCCCCCTAAAGATGATTACCCTTTAATATTGCATTTATGGATGAAGAGAATTCTGTTTCAAATAGATGGAATGCAAAAATGTGGGGAAGTTTCTGGATAAAGAAGTCAATTTTAGTTCTTTCTCATCATTTTGGACTCCTACTCCAAACGTCCTCTTCATCCCCTATCCCCACTCCCCAAACATCATTATTTATTTTCACTGTTACAATCTCAAAAAATCTATAAAAATGTGAGACAAAGAATTTCTCACCAACTCAGATAAATTAATTCACTTAGCCAGCCTTATTTTCCAAAATATCTAAAAAGGATATTTTGAAATGACCTTGACACTGTGAACTCTAAGGTCCCGCCCCAGTTCTAAATCTGATGGTTCTTAGATATTTCTGAGGAGCTGATTTTGAGGTTAAAATAATTATACATATGTTAAAAAAAACTTTTTGGAGCAAGGAAACCTGCCAGCTCTTACTTCAGCCTAATTGGTGTGAAAGCCTAACTTTCCACCATAGCCTTTTATGTAGTACCCTGTGGTTCAACACAGATAGGATTTTCATTCAGCCATATGAGAACAGTAAATGGTGTTAACAGCATACTAAACGTTTATTATTGAGTGAAACCCCACATTCCCTACTTTAGAATGTAAGCTTCTTGAGGGCAGAAACTTTTATTTTTATCTTTGTATCTCCTTTGTCTAGCACAGGGCCTGACATGTAGCGAGTGTTTAATCATTACTTGTTGATTGGTTAATATACTGTCAGTACTGGTTGATGTGTGATTAGTTTTGCTGAACTTTTTTCCCCTCCCTCTTTCTTTTTTATTATTTCTTACAAAGAATAGCACTCTGGGTATGGGAGGGACATATATGGAAATGGAGGTGATGAAAGATGCCAATAGAAACTTAAAAAAATTTCCTCCTTCTTCTGTATTTGGTCTGTACTCCTGCTCCTTGAGATAGGTCACTAGGGAGGCAGTAAACTGGTGTTGGCGTCTTAATAATTTTCTATAAATATGAATTCCTATTCCAAAGGAGGGAGGGATGTAATTTAACATGATAATTAGATATGGGGGTTTCAAGCATAGCTGAATCCCAAGACAACCAATTCAGTAGAGTTAACCAACTGGTTCTGGATGGCCCACAGATGTTAGGGAGCTGTGGGTTTATACGGGGAAGAACAAAGGGAGCTCCAATACATGTTGAACAAACCCCGGCTGATTTTGAATATCACATCATATCATATCAGCCTCAAGGGGTATAGAGGGGAGAAGAGAGGTACACTTCATTGGAGTCCAGGACTGCACTGATAGTTAACCATCAGTCGTTCTGGCTACTTCTACATGTATGTTCTTGCTCATAAAAGGATTGATTTAATCATCCTGCATTGTCACACGGGACTTGGAAAGAGAGATTTTAAGTCTAGCACTGGCTTCCTCAGGTTCCTATGGGTTCATCTATTCTCAACAATGACTTGCTGATGCACATGTCCATGCATCAATGGTCATCCTGATTTTCCCAGGTTTTACTATAATATCTGGATGACAGTTCCCCATTTGAAGAAACATGTTACTTCTTTCGAGTCAGCAAGAAACTAGTGTTACAATCAAATCTCAGTTATCTGAGGGGAGATTATTTGAATTGCTACCTAACCACAGGTGAGAAATATATTTTTTTGGTGACATGACCTTTTCCTCCTAATTGACTCCTTTGTTGACATTTTTTGCCACAGATTTTTACAGCACAAAGAAGCCTATAAGAGGTCTGATTTTTCCCTGCTCTTAAAAGAAAATGTTTAATGAGTTTCCTTATTAATAAGACTGGTCTGAGCTCAGGAAAGAGAACTTAGAGAGTAAGTGTTCCATAAGACTTTGCATCAGTCTTAGATGCCATGTAGCTTAGCCCTAGCATAGGGTGAAAAGCATTGGACCAAGATGGAAAGCTGGGTAATTTTTTCCATCCTATAAAACAGATAGATATATTTCACTTTGGAGCTTGGGGAAGTCTTACAGCCTCCCTAATTAGCACAGGTCGGTTTCTCATCTTATCCTAATTGATATCTTGGTCTCTCTGGGAAAGAGATACAAGATAAATAAGTTTCAATGGAAAAAGTAGACAAGAGGAGGGAGAGATAGGGCTGGAGAATGAGAGAAATAAATCTTGGAGGAGACAGGAGAAAAGAGGCCGGGGGAGAAGTGAGGGGGGTTTAGATCCTATGATACTTTGTATTTTTAAATTTTAATTTAATTATTTTTAAAATGAAAAACATTTATTTTCTTGTACACCCAGAGGAACTGGGTTCAAATCCCAGCTCTGCCAATTAAGCTGTGTGACCTTTGGGAAAGTCATGTTACCTCTCTTGACCTCAGTGTCTTCAACTGTAAAATAAAGGGGTTCTACTAGATGACTTCAAAGGTCCTATCTTGAAATCTATATTTCTAGAATTCTATATATTCCTGGCCCAAAGCCCTATTTTAAGCCTCCTTTACACTCCCTTTTCCATCTCTCTAAGCCTTGAAGATAGTTGCCTAGCCTTAAGAAGCTTATATTCTGATGGAAATTTCCTATGGACTTTGAGTTGGAAGTGTTCCTTAGAGATCATCTAGCCCAACCCTCTCATTTTACAGATGAAGAAACTGAGGCCCAGAGGAATACAGTGATTCATCCAAGTATAAATGACTTTAGGATAAATGTCCCATTTTGGATCTATCCAGGTCTATACTCCTTTGCACAAGAAGGATGGAATACTGAGTACAATTTGCTAAATTTTACTTCAAGTGTCTACTTACTCCTGGGGAATTAATGTTCACATCAAGAGAATCTAAGTGGAATAAATTATTTTTTTCTGTCTCCAAAAATATAGCCTTATAATCAATATTACAGAAAATTAATACAAAGCACAGACAAATACATCTGAACTTTGAGAGACAAGAGAAACGTAAATGAACAAAATTGCTGTTCAAAAATGCTCGTTAAGAAGAGGGTTATCTTGGCTGTCTTTTATCTCTTCTCCACAATAGCCCCTCTGGGGACCTCCCAGTGCTGCTTCAGCCCGGTGGAATCAGGTTACACTAACCACTTCAATTAGGCATTTCAGGCACAACTGTTCTCTCAGATGACAGCTCTCCTTATGGTCCATAATCTAATTCTACAGTAATTTGGAGGACCACAACTGTTTTAAACAAAGGAAAAATAATGGAATTCATCTTTCTCGTAGGCTCCTTAAAGGCCTGTTTTCTGGCATTTTCTCTACCTCTGTAGAAACATTTACCTCCAGTCATGGTTTCAGAAGAAGCAGGATGACTAACTTAGGGGCCATCCCCTTGTGATTTCTGAAGAGCCTAGCACAGGTACTGTTTTTCTCTCCCTTTGTTAGTAGCACTTAATAAATGCTTCTTGAGGAGAAAAGGCATAAAAGAGGAACTTTGGCCTTCTCAGTTACATGCCAGTTTCAGAAACAGATATAGTTTTTCCACTGGAAAGGACATTAGAGAAGACGCTTTGCTGCCCTGAGGACCACCGGGCCTTTCCATCTAACTTACAGCTGAAACTGCTTATATATGCTATCTCTCCCCTATCAGAATGTGAACTTCTCAAGATCAGAGACTCTGTTTTTTTTTCTATTTGTGTCCTCAGAGCTTATTTGAGTGTTTTATATATAGAAGTACTTAAGAAATGCTATTCATTTATCCATCCATCCATCTTTATGTGTCCTGAGATAATATAAGATGGAATGTGAAGGGTGAGGCTGCAACTTAGCCTCAGGAGTGAATCTGTTGTATACTCCTATGTTTCTAGGGATGAAAGTCTCTCACAAAAGGGAGGATGGCAATGGAGGCCTCAATGGTTATAAGGCAAGTGGGATGGAGTTGAGAAAAAAAGATCTCTGTCTGTAAAAAGGTCTTGCCAAAAAGCCTTTCCAGTTCCCTGAACCTGTGCAAACATGTTAAATGGCAAACACATTTTCAAGGAATCATTTGTAATATAACTGTAGCATTTAAAAGTGGTCCTGCCAGTTTGACTTACAGGAGATAGGGATAGGAAAGAAACTTGTAATTTCATTGGTATAGGGATACCCCAGGAAAGGAAACACCTCTGTAACTCACAATCATAGATACCTGGGGCAGTGAGATGTTAAATGGCTTGCCCAAGGCCACAGAAACAGTATGGGTCAGAGGCAGGACCTGAACTAACCACTGTACCAGGTTGCCTCTCAAGTTCAATCCATGATTAAAAGCAATGCCCCCTACAATAAACTGACACCTGGACATATAATTTTCACTTGAAGACCTTCGGTGATGTGAAATCCATCATCTCCTAAGGGACTCTAGTCCACTTTTGGATAGCACTATATTGATAGTATCTTTTTACATCAAGTCTAAATTGGCCTGTTTGCAACTCCTATTCCTTCCTCCCATTTCTGCCCTTGGGGCCAAGCAGAACAATTTGATCCTTCTTCAACATGATTGCCTTCACTCTGATCAATAACATGGCCCACATCAACTCCAAAGGACTCATGATGAAAAATGTGTTCTACCTCCAGAGGGAGAACTGATGAATTCTGAATGTATATTTTTTTCACTTTATTTTTCATGCTTGCCCCACTCCCTGCCACATAATATGGAAATATGTTCTGCATGTATATGCATAATATATAATGGATACATGTATTTCCACGGCAGCTAGGTGGTGATAGAGCACTGGGCTTAGAATTAGAAAGACTCGTCTTCTTGAATTCAAATCTAGCCTTGGACACTAGCTGTGTGACCCTGTGTTAACCCTGTTTGCCTCAGTTTCCTCATCTGTAAAATGATCTGGAGAGGAAAATGGCAAACTACTCTAATATCTTTGCCTAGAAAACCCCAAATGGGATCATGGATAGTCAGACATGACTAAAAATACTAAACAGCAACACAAACACAAAATAATATTTTTTTCAAATACTACAATTTATATAAGGTAGTGCTTATGCAGAGAAAGCATAAAAATGAGATTCAAACCTACTGACTTCAAGCCCAACATTCCATCCCCTAAACAACATAATACATCAGAAAGTCAGATGTTGTTGTTTGTGTTTTGTTCTTGAAGAGGACCATGACACCAGGAAGGTGATGTCATGACATGCAAGTGAATTAGATTTAAGTGAGGGAGGGCTGTGCAATGTGTCCAGCCTCACTCTTTCCCCTGGAGCCATCTGGGTCCAGTGGCAAGATATAGATCAGGACAATGGGAGATGGCGTAGGATGCAGTGAGGAACCTTGGCATTTTTAAGCTAAGGTCTGTTATGGGTCAAAGTTTGGCTGAGGAAACACCTATTCAGTGATTAAAGCTAAATAAGAAATTAGGCAGAGTATTTGATGGCTCAGTGCAAGAAATGCGAGGGGCAGTTAGATAGTGCAGTGGATACAGTCCCGTGTCTGGAGTCAGGAAGACTGATCTTTCTGAGTTCAAATACAGCCTCAGATATTTCCTAGTTGTGTGACCCTGGGCAAGTCACTCAACCCTGTTTGCCTCAGTTTTCTCATCTGTAAAATGAGCTGGAAAAGGTAATGGTAAATCACTCCCATATCTATTGATGGGTCAATAAGAGTTAGACAGAACTGAAATGACTGAACAACAGCAAAAAAATTTGGATATACGTACTTCATATGTATAATGGGTACTGTATTTATTGCCTTCTCAATGGGTGTGGGAGGTGGTAGAGAGATGGAGGGAATTTGGAATTGAAAATAGTTTTAAAAAATCAATCAATTTAAAAAATCAGTTTTAAAAAATCAATCAGCTTTCTACTGTTTGAAGACAGCCATCATATCCTCCCGCCCCCACCCAAGTCTTCTCTCCAGGCCCAAAATCCCCATTCCAACAATGGGTCCTAAGATGGATTGATTTGATCTCCTTCATCATTCTGATCGCCCTGCTTTGGATGCCCTGAAATGGGGTGCTCAGAATGGGACACAGGATTCTTGAGGTGGTCTGAAAAGGACTAAGCCAGGCTTGCCCCTCTTAAGCTCTGCCTTTCTTAACGTAACCCAAGATTGCAATGGGCTTTTTTGGCTGCTGACACAAAATGAGATCCCATTGCCTTGGAACTGGAAGAGGCAGCCAAGAACCCTGAGCCTCAGGTCTCCCCCTGCTCTCCATCACAACAAGCACTTTTGGCTTTTCCTCATTTTAGTCACTGATAAGGACTTCTGAAAATTGAGGTTTCCCTGTATTGAAGTAAGCATCTCTACCCTTTTCTCTATCCTTCCTTGATTTTCTGTGAGTGTTTTCAAACCCAGGTCAGTTTCTTTCTCATGCTGAAGAAAATGGAAGAATCCAAAGCAGCGTAAGAACAAAAAGAGTTAGAAGCTATTTTGCTCCAAGGCCTTTGTCGCCATGTTGCAGGGAGGCTCTGCTTGGCAGCCGCCCAGCCCAAGATCCTGGAACACACACTGGAGGCTGCTTTGTATTCTCTAACATCTGAAATCACCTTTCCAACATTGAATCATGAGCATTCTGCTTGTTTTATAACCAAGTCAAATGTGGCAGAAAATGAAATCATTTATTTTTTTCCTTTTGAGTCTTGGCTCCAAGAAGTTTGCAGCAGCATGAATCATCTCATGACATTTTTTCCCCTCTGTTTCTTAATAAAATTTCTTATTTTACTTTTCTTTGGATTTCCTTCTAAGTGAAGATATACTTCTGCTCTTTGGGACAGAAACATACTTGTTTTTCGATTAAAGATTTACTGTCATGTTTATCCTTAGCATACAGGAATTATAGTGATATGACTCCAGATAGTTGCTCATAAATGTCTACCTATTGTTAATTTTTGTAGGAATCATTTTGGGGGAATAAATGCTATTTATATATCCTTTCCTTTTCTTGCCTTCCATCTCTCCATAACTATCCATTCATCTATCTCTCTCCATATCTATTTATTCATTCTCTCTCTCTGATTCATCTGTGTAGAGAGGGCTTGGTGAAGAACCCCTTCTGCCACTGCAGATTGGTACCATTTAAAGAATTGAAAGATTTTATTCATCATTCTAAGAAATCATAATCCAGGATTTTTCAATTTTTTTGGTTAAAATGGAAACAAAAAAGTTTCTCTCTGAATTTTTTTTCTTTTCTTCTCTCTCTGACAAAGCCTTAGATGAACTGCAAGTTTAAGAAGTAGAAGGGCAAACAGTGCAAGGCTGGCTACCAATAAAAAAATCAAGGGACCTTTTTATGTCTGCACAAAGTGGAAAAAATTGTTAGCCATACTCCATCTTTCCAATCACACTCTCACATATGTGTAAAGATCCTAGGCCTGTTGTCCTTTGGGCAGCCTTGATAGGTCTCATTTGACCTCACCGTGTAGGCCAAGGCCTTCACATATTCTGCTAATGTAAAATACTCACAGGATTTAACCTTTCTGAAGGTATGCTACCAAATGCCCATTAACATCCATTCTGAAGCAGCTTTTTTTAAAACTGCTACAAGGCTAAATAATAAATTCTTTATGAGTCTTCATTTCTGAAATATATTGGATGCATCTCTTTGCAAAACTTCAATTCTCTTTAGATTTCACTCTTTAAGTTTACCAGTGACCAATGTACCAGCCTTTTGCAAGACTCAGTGCCCTTTTCAGAGCTCTCTTCTATAACTTTTTTGTAGCATTTGATACTCTAGATCAATGATTCTACAACTTCAACTATTATAGCAGCCTCCTTGCTGGCCTACCCACCTTAAGTATATTACATCTCTTTGACATAACAACATTGCGGTAATCATTATAAAATAGCAACACATCACAATCTTCTTGAGAACTTAGAAGAGATTTCTATTGAATATTGCTTCAAGTCCCAAATCCTTAGATAGGCTACTTTAAAAAAATTCTCCTTTAAAAACAAAACATAAAACAAAAAATAACAGGTACTTTCTAATGACTTCATTGTACCCAAATAGAACCCTCCATTGAAATAAATACGTACAGCTAAGTAAAACAAATCAATATATTAGTCAAATTGGAAAATGTGTGCCTCATTTTGTACCTGTAGTCCACCATCTTTTTTGCCAAGTGGGTTGAGGTATGAGTCCTCCAAAATTATGATAGGTGGCATTCAGGATCTTTTATTTAGATTTATTTGTTTGTTTTTGCTAGGCAATGAGGTTAAGTGACTTGCCCAGGGTCACACAGCTAGTAAATGTCAAGTGTTTGAGGTTGGATTTGAACTCAGGTCCTCCTGACTCCAGAGCTGGTGCTCTATCCACTGCACCACCCAGCTGCCCCTTTTATTTAGATTTAGAAGAGATTTCACTTCACCTAGTCCAACCTCTTTATTTTATAGATGAGCAAACTGAAATAGTGAGAGGTTGTGACATGCCCAGGGTTATTCAAGTTATATGTGGTAGAGTTAGGATTCAAAGGTGGGTCCTTTAAATTAAATTAAATTAAATCTTGCACCTCTTGATCATAATTTAAGGTCTTTGCCATTTTTGTTTGCATTAATGTAGTCATGGTGTGCACTGTTTTCCTGGTTCTGCTCAGTCTGCAACAATACACACAAGATTGCTCTGAATTGTTCATACTTACCATTTCCTTCATTGTTAACGTTCTACATTATAGTCACCTGCCAGAGGCAGCATGGCATATCGACTAGAGGTTTGTCTCAGAGCCATGAAGTCCTTTCCCCAACACATAGGGGCTGCTTCACTCTAGGCAAGTCGCTTAATCTCTCAATGTTCTAGGCAGCTTTCTAAGCTGTAGAAAAGTTACCATTCTGCACTGGAGGAGGGAGTTCCTTCAAACTGCGAATTCTCACAAATTCAAATTCAGTCCTGTTGGATTCTTGGTGACCCCATTTGGGGTTTTCTTGGCAAAGAGACTGGAAATGATTTGCCATTTCCTTCTCCAGCTGATCTTACAGATGAGGAAACTGAGGCAAAAAGGGTTAAGTGTCTTGCCCAGGGTCACACAACTAGTAAGTGTCTGAGGCTGGATTTGAAACAAGAAGATGAGTTTTCCTGATTCAAAGGCCAGTGTTCTATCCACTGCACCACCTAGGTCTAGTCTCTGTCCCTACCAGCTGTCCATATATCACAGTTTATTCAGGCATTTCTCAACTGATGGGCATGCATTTTTCTTATGGTTCCTTGATACTCTACTTTGCTATACTTGCTACTATTCTTTGCAGAAAGTATTGCTAAAATATTGTGATATATATGTGTGTATGTTTAATACATATGCACATATATATATGTGCATGTGTGTGTATATATATGTGTGTGTATACATGTGTGTTTACACACACACACACAATTATGAGTGACCTTTCAACATTGACTGGGTATATGATTATTGGTGGTATCACTAGGTCAAAAAGTCTGTACAATATAGTGATCTTTTAATTAGTGCAGCTCCAAATCATCTAAAATGAGATCGATCCACAGCTACATAGTTCATTAGTGTGCTTGTGTTCCCCTAGTCCCTCTAGTATTTATCATTTGCATTTTTTGTCATTGAATAGATTTTCAAAAGTCACTTGTGAATTATCAATCTGAACCCAGTCTATGGATTCAATCTATTCCCTTCTCTGCTTTAGAAAGGCCATTCTTCTTACTGACATTCCCATTCTTTGCTCTAAGGATTGTGGATTTAGAACTTAAAAGGACATTAGAGGTAATTCAGTATAGCCCAGTCATTTTGTAGCTGAGGATCCTGAGGCCAAAAGAGATTAAGTGACTTGCCCAAGGTACACAGGCAGAGCTGGGGTCTTTGGACTCCAAGTCTACAACTTTGGCCATTGTATCATGCTACCTCCCTCCTCCTGCTATACCTCTGTTATGTTTCAGGGAAGTGTGACTGATTCCCTTTCCTGGCCAGCAATTTTCAATTGAACAAGTATTTACTAAATACATGAAAAGCACAATGTTAGGTACTGGGGAGAAAAAGACAAAAATGGAATACTCTCAAGAAACTTCTAATTTAATGGAGGAAGTGGGGGTTGGGGGAGATATAACTCATGCACAGACAAGTAGCTTGAAAGTTTATACAAAGTTATCCATGAGTATGCTAACAACTGAGATAAATCTTATGTTTTTGTTGTTGTTGATAGGTGGCACAGTGAATAGAGTGCTGGGCCTGAAGACAGGAAAACTCATCTTCCTGAGGTCAAGTCTGGGCTCAGACACTTATTAGCTGTGTGACCCTGGGCAAGTCACTTAAATCCTATTTGCCTCGGTTTCCTCATCTGTAAAATGAGCTGGAGAAGGAAAGGGCAAACTATTTCAGTATCTTTACCAAGAAAACTCCAAATGGGGTGACGAAGAGTAGGACACGACTGAAAAACTACTGAATGAATGAAAAGGAGAGAGTGCATTCCAGACATATTATGGCTTGCTCTGTATGGACACAGCTAGAAGTTTGGCTGGAATTCAGTGTCTGAAGGGGAACCATATGAAATAGGACTGGAAAGGTAGGTGGGAGCCATAAGAAGAGGGCTTTAAATGCCAGGTAAAGGATTTTGAACTTTGTCCAAGTGGCAAGAGGGAATCACTGCAGATTTTTGAATAGAGGAGTAACATGGTTAGATCGGTGTTTGAGGAATATTGGTTTGGCAGCTGTGTGGAGAATGGATTGAAGAGACGTCAGCCTGGACTGAAGGAAACCCAGTTCAGGGCTCTTTTGATAAATGGTTTAAAAGATGCTGGGCTAGTGGAACTTTATAAAACATAACTTGCAGGTACTTTCAGGGAAATTCCTAGCTCAGGACAAATGTGAATTTATAGAAATGCCTTCTGGAAAGTGAAGAGAGAATTCTTAATAATAACCTTAAAGACACACATAGATTTCTGGAATAAAAAATATAGGGAATCAGATGATCTCTCCAGGTGCCCGCTGCTGCTCTGACCATCAGAAAAGAAACCAGCACTTCACAAAAGAGAGCTCTGGCCTTTGGCATGGAGCCAGAGAGAAGGGCTCTTTCAGGTGCTTGGATGCCTACCAGGGAAGAGACACAGAAAAAGCTCTCCAGAAGAGAGAATGGCACCTTGTTGCTTTATTCACCACACAGAAGGGCAAAAAGACTGTCCACATCCCTGTGTCCCTCTCACCACATCTCATCTTGGTAGGTCAAGTACAATTAGCTTCCCTCTTCCAAGAGACCTTCAGATCCCTTTCCACATTACAAACAAAACCATACTATCTCCTTCTCAAATCCTATGGTGGTTCTCAGGATCACTGGGGACAATGACCTATTTTAAGTGACAGGCCAATTTTGAATCACATAGGTCCTACTTTGTTGACTATAGAAATCTGCCTCCTTAAACCAGGCCCATGGTCCACAGTTACCCCATTTTTGAAGGCCTATTCCCTTTCTGAAGCTAGGGCTGGGTGAGTACCCTTAACCTCTTCTCCCTCAACAGTAACAATGTTGCAGAGGATAAACGTGGAGGATTGTAGCACCCGCTTACCACCTTCCAACTGGAAGTGCAGGTCTTCTTTCTTACCCTCTAAAAAATTAAGTTAAAAGACATGACCTTTTCCTATTACTGTGCCATAATTAGCACCAAGCAGACAACTAATTCCCCCCTGCCTATTCTCTTGTTTCATGGGTATTCATTATTCTCTCTCTAGCTAAACTCACTGAGGGGAGGGTAGCAGATAAAGCACTGGATTTGGAGTAGAAGGAACTGGGTTTGAATACTGGCCTATGACCTTATACTTGTGTGACCTTGGACAAATACTAAACTTTTCTGGGGTTCAGTTTTGTCATATGTAAAATGATGGGATTGAACTGGGTGTTCTCAGAAAGGGTGTTCCCTTCTAGCTCTCACTCTATGACCCTAAGACCATGTTTCATATTTCTTTTGCATCACATCACATTATGAGCTCCTTGAATGCAGGGACACTGTTTTTGCTTTTCTGTGCATCTCCAGCACTCAGCACTGTGCCTGGCATGTAGTAAGCCCACCAGAGAAGCTTCCCAGTCAGCCCACCAACCATTAAGTATCTGCTGAGTCTTTATTATGTATTTACTACAACTGGCATATGGTGTCAGGACTTCCAGGAAACTAATAACAGAAAGGCATTTCTGGAGGTGTGGTTGTTATAATTTCAAGGTTCTGTGGGGTTACGTGTTACGGATGAATGCTTCTGCTGGTGTGATTATCTCATGGAGGTGGCCTCATTGCTATTAGAGATGTCTCGCAGCTTTATGTATAATTTATTTTAATAAATTACTTTGATGGCTACATAGAGGTTGCCACTTAGTGTTAGAAAGTTCCCACTGAGATTCAGAGACATTAATCTGCTCCTTTAGAATGAAGAATTGTCAATCAAAAATGGTTTTTGTTCTAAGCAGCTTAATAATTCCAAAGTATTTTTTTTAAAAAAGTAACAACTGAATGATGTGAAATGAATTAATGACTTAATAGCACTGCTTTTTTTCTCCTTTGAAAAGTAGCACAGAAATTGGGACATGGGCCAGAGCAAGTGGACTAATAAAATGAACTATTTCAAAAAGCATCCGAGTATAATGAAGAAAGTTCTAGAATCAGAATCAGAGGACTTGGGTTTAAATCCAGGCTTTGCTACTACCTCTGTTAGTTTGGATAAATCACTTTATCTTTTTGGACCTCAGTTTCCACATTGGCCAAATTAAAGGGTTAGAATATATGATCTCTACAATCCCTTTCAGATCTGAATCTGTGATCCTATAAAATGACCATTCTGTGATGGACGTCAATCTGGTGATCTTCTCTGTGTATACAGAGAAGGGGGTCGCTTCAATGACCTTTAAAAAGTAGATTGAATTCAAATATATATATTAGAAGGGTTTTTATAATTAAGGAATTATAATATAATAGAAGGAATTATAATATAATTCTAGGAAGAAAGGGCTTTGGCAAATGACTTTTGAATTTGACCTTTTCTGATGGATTCAACTTATTTTAATAAAAGAAATTAATAATGAGATTCTCAGTGGAATTCTCTGCAGTTTTAGGGTACATAAAATGTAGGTTGGGATCTGAGAGGAACTGTAAGTACTAGAGACACAAATTAAACAGTTGTGTGAATATTAAAGCCATCTTAATATTCAGAACATTCTAAGGAATAATAATGATGATGATGACAATGATCATGATAGCTAACATTTATTAAACACCTACTAGGTATCAGGTACTGAGCTAAGCACTTTATAATTATCATCTCCTTTGATCCTTACTACAACTCTAGAAAGTAGGTGCTGTTCTTATCCCCATTTTACAGATGAGGAAACTGAGGCAAACAGAGGTTAGGTGACTTTTCCAGGGTCCAACAGTGTTTGAAGCTAGATTTGAACTCAGGTCTTCCTCACTCCAGGCCAGCATTCTATGCACTATATCACTTAGCGGACCTAATAACCTTTTGATTAAAATTGAAATATTCTCTATTGGTAAATTTTTAAAAAATGATGTTTATGTGTTTACTATAGCAAATAGCAACTTAGTTTGTTAAACAGGACATTTTTTGCAAAAGAATATTTCAAGACCACTTGATACCCCTTACACAATTTTCCTTCCTTAACCTATCAGCTCTATTTGGACTTATACCTATTAGTCTAGATGTACATGGTAAAACATTTCAGTTACTGTGAAATATTCTCAAATCTAAAAAATATGGATCCTGGTTTGAACAGTGATAGAAATGCTCTTTCTTGCATATGTGTAAGATACAACAACTCTCAGGCAAATGGGGCTTCACTTTGTATAATAGAACAACTCATTTTATGAAGATAGTATGAAATCCAATAAACCTGAGTTGAATTGAATTCAATAAACATTTGAAGTGTGAGCCTAAAACCAAATCCCTCGTACATGAAAGTAAAAAGGATGATATTGATGAGAAGATGCATTTCAAGTTTTATGAGCTAGACTTTGGTGAATTTTTCCCTATTGGCACCTTTATTATATATTGTAACTTGATCATTTTAAAACATGTTCTTCTCATCTTTTATTGAATTATAAAAAATACATAAAAGCAGATATTGCTAATGTGTTTGATGTAAGGCTAATAAGAATGGAAAAGCAAAAAAATGCATAAAGTGTAGGTACTTCTCACTTATACATAGATAAAGTTTGTGTAACTCATTCACTAGTGCTCCCTGGTCAATGGATCATAGAACTACACCTGGAAGAGAACGTAGACATTAGATAATGCTATCTATCTCATTTTACAGTTGAGGAAACTCAGACCCTGGGATTCATCAAAAGTCACACAAGAAGTAAGTGTTAAAAGAAGGATTTGAACCTTGACCTTCTGACTCCAAATGTAAGGGTCTTTTCATATTAGAATGGATGCTGGTTGGGGGTAGGGACTATGTTTTTAGCTTTCTTTGTATCCCTAGCACTTAGTATCATGTCTGGCAGATAGTAGGCACTTAAATGCTTGTCAATTGTGCCATCACTCTGATTCTAGGTGAAGTATGTATAGTATGGTTGGAAGGTAGTTCTGAAAAAGCCTTCTGCCCTAATTTCATCCATGAGCAGAGAGATGAAATTCTATCACTGAAGCTCCATTCCTTTTGATTAAATATTTTCTCTCTCCAGGGCATGTGCTCTAGATGGCTACTCTCTGCATGATCTTGGCCACATCACTAAGTCTCCATGACCTCAGTTTCTCCATCTGTAAAATGAAGTTGTTGAAGTAGATGACCTTGGAGATTCCTTCCAGGTCTGAATCTATAATCCTGTGATTTCTAAAGGGAGATCACATTAAGCAATTATCAATTAAACATGCTAGATAATCCCATTTTAGCAGGCTACTTTTTAATGTTGAAGGTGGCTCAGAGAGATTGGAGCATAACAGGTTTGTTTTGCTATAAAGGGAAGAAGGTTGAAGCAAAGGCCAGGAGTGGGGAGTACTGCAGGGGACAGGGATCACCCTGGTCTGAAACTACTATGAGGAAAAGCTTGGAGAGAAGCTGTCAGAAAGGAGGAGAAAGGAAGACTGAAAAGGCAAATTTTAATATAGAATAGTGAACCTAGAACACAAGACCTATAATCAGGACAACTGGTTTCCAATCCTGTCTCTGAAAATTTAGAAGTTATGTGAACATGGACAAGTCACTTAACCTTTTTGTATCTTTATGGAATAAGGTTAATGGTATTTGCACTAAGAATAACAATAGCTAGCCTTTCTATAGGTTATCAAAGTGGCACAGTGGATAGAGTGCAGCGTTTGGAGTAAGGAAGACCTGAGTTCAAATCTGCCCTCAGACACTAGCGATGTGACCTTGGGCAAATAATGTAACCCTGTTTGCCTCAGTTTCCTCATCTGTAAAATGAGCTGGAGAAGGAAATGGCAAACCACTCCTATATCCACCAAGAAAACTCCAAATGGGGTCACGAAGAGTTGGACATGACTAAAATGACTGAACAACAACAAATAACAAAGCCTTTCTATAGCTATGTATATATATGTATATAAATATACAAACATACACACATATATGTACATTTTTTATATATATAGATAGATAGAGAGATAGATACACACACACACTACCTACCTGGTTGAAGAAGGTTATTGTAAGAAGAGCAATTTGGAAATCTGAAGGTGGTTTAGAAATAGTTTTTATCGTTATTGTGTAGTTTGGACTAGGGCCAGGCTCATTTTTCTCCCCTTTCCTAATTTCATTTTCCATGTACCTCTTCTTTGCTATTTATTTTAAGAATGACTGTGTTCCTCTTTGAGCCTCAGTTTCCTCAATTGTAAAATGATTAATTTGGGAAAGAATGGCCCCTAATGTCATAGGACCATGACATTGAGCTGGAAGGAATTTTAGAGATCATTTTGATTGGCTCCCTTAATTTATACAGGAGGAACCTGAACCCCACAGAGGTTAAATGACCTTCATGTGGTTAAATAGGCAGTGAGTCAATATTTGAATCCTTGCCCCTTCCAACTCTAAATGGAACTTTAATGCTAGATTATGTCTCTAAGGTCAGTTTCATTTTCTTTCTGCATTCTTTATTTTGAAAACTTATATAGTTTTTGACCCTCAAAAGGCAACTATAAATTTTGGGGAGATATACTTGAAAGGGGGCAGATTTGTTGGTGTTACTATGTGTCTGTGGGGTTTTAGAATTTCCTATGAATGGAAAGAACGCTAACTTTGGAGTCAGCAAACTTGGGTTTGATTCTTGGCTTTGCTATTTAGTAGATATGTGACATTGGAAAAGTCACTTCCCTTTTTAGAGCCTCAGTTTCCTCATCTGTGCAATGGGGCAGATGGCCTTCACTAAGATGATCTCTAAGGTTTCTCTAAGCTCTAAATCTTAGGATCTTATTCTACCAAGCTCTGAGAATGGTTATGAAAATGAAGATGTGCAAAATGTTCAGGTTCAGGGAGAAGGAATGAAACAACAGAGGTAAGTGATGCACTTAATAAATGTTTGTTGTATTATGTTATATAATGTTATGTTATATTGTGATTTATATTACATTATATTAAGATATATATGTTACGTTACATTATAATATGTTATAATATATATGTTTATATTATGTTACATTATATCATATTAAATCAAACCTTAGGTAGTAGAATGAGGGTACTTCAGGGGTGGGGGGAGAGCTAGGGTAGAGTAGTTGAAAACACATCAAAGAAAAGAATGGAAAGGATAATGGGGAGAAAAGCACAGCACATTTCAAGATGGCAGCTTAAGTCACAGGTTAGAAATGGCTGGAAAGAGGAGGCTAGGCTATAGCTTAGAGAGAGGACATAGTAGAAAGATTGGACGTCCTAGGATCACAGCCTGGGACATCTGCTCGGTTGGTGAGGGAGATGATGACAATTGTGGCTTCAATCAGAAACTAGTGGGGCTCAGTTGGAAAGAACATTGAGTGCTAATGGAAGACTATGACAGATGATGCCTAGAAGGAAATGTTCCACACATTCAAACTTGAACTGTCACTGAAAGCAGCAGTTCTATGATTGAGTGAGTTAGATTTGCACTACGCTTCGTAAACAACAATATACTTTACTGATGCAATTCAGTTGTATTGCTGGTACCTTGAAATTCCTTCACACTGCTCAGTTATAGAGAGCAAAGCTGTCTTTGTTTATTAGATTGTAATAGACATGATAAAAGAAAAAGGTATTGTCAGAGGAAAAGGAGAGAAAAAGAGAGAAGGGATGGAAAGGGAGGGTTGGAGAGGAAAGGGAAAGGGAGAGGAGCATGGGAGGAGAGAAGAGAAGAGAAGGGAAGGAAAGGGAAGGGAGAATTGTACAGGAAAGGAAAAGTGAAAGGAGGGGAAAGGAGAAGAAAGAAGGGGAAAAACTCAAGGATATGACTTTAAATGGAAAAGTTTACCCCTTTTTTACCCAATGGAGTAGCAGATAGGAAGAAACCAGATAAGAATATGAAGAAAGATTCCTGACTTGACACATAGCAGACATTTAATAAATGGTTGTTAATTTATTGATTGTTGTTGGGTTTTTTTTGTTATTCATCCTTCATTCTCGGAGAGGACCATATTAATTGTACTAATCCCAAATGGTTGACTCCAAAATCCCAAATGGTTGACTCCAACAAACTCCCACAAAGGTCTTTTGAGATTCTCTGGTTGACACAGTCCTATATGAGTGTCTTGACTGTGATATGAAACAGAGCCCTTACTCTGCATCACAGTTGATAAAGTGGCCAACCAGCTCACCACAGTGCATTAGAACAATCTATGACAATAGATAATACAATCAAGGCTAAGTATCTCTGAAGGGGGAGAGCATCTGACAAGCCTTTCCTTCCGGCTGGGCTGCCTACACAATTATTCTCCTTAGGCCTGTGGGGTTCTTAACCTGGGGGTAGATAAATCGGATGAGAAACAAAAAGTACATCTTTATCTTCGCTAACCTCTGACTGAAATTTCGCATTTCCTTCAATTACGAATGTTGGCAACAGAACACAGTATCATAGGGCTTCACGAGATTGCCAACAGGGTCCATGATACAAAAAAGTGCAGAATCCCTATTCCACTATGTACCTAAGCCCTTGTTCTTCACAAGGGCAGCCAGCTCCACTGTCTGCTTTTGTGGTGGGCATTTTTGACCTGCTACAAGTGATTTTCTTTGCTTCCATTTGAGTTTCTGCATCCCAGAACCTCAGGGCATTTGTGTTCCTTCTAAAAGGAAAGAGCTCTCTGTTGAAAACATTTTTGAAAAAATAAAGGGGAACCTATGGAAAGGATATGGGTGAAAGTGAAAGAATGGGAGATAAAGATTGAGGATGTAAAAAGGAAACCCAGGAAAATATTTTATACAAAGACTCGTTAAGGGGGATCTATACTTATAAAATGGAAATTGCTGTACTTAAAGAGCCTTGTAAAGATCTTTGTGAGGCTGTAGGGAATAGAACTAGAACTGAGCAGAGATGTTGTGTAGAATGTCATATGTAACAGATTGTGAGTTAAAATGAATAGAAAAGTACAGGGTGCGGCAGGAAGAGAATGAGTTTGGAAGCCAGTTGGTCAAGGTTATGGAGACAAAAAAGTGAACAAGCTTATACTTATCAAGAAGGAACTTAGGTCATCTTGTTAGGAAGAAAAAGAAATGTAAGGAAGAGAAAGAATTTTTTTACATAAACTGAGACTCTCTGATACAACAGAAATGTAAAAGTATATAAAAGTCAGAAATAGCAATGATTGGGTAAGGACTCACTACCTGACAAAAACTGCTAGGAAATCGGTCTGGCAGAAATGAAATATAGGTCAAAATACCATGCCGTATACCAAGATAAGCTCCAAATGGTTATGTGACTTAGTCATAAATGGTAACATCGTAAATAAATTATAGGAGTAAGGAAGAAATTACTTATCTGATCTCTGGCTAAAAAAAGATGTTGCCTCCAAACAAAGTGTAGAGAAGATTAAAGAAAATAAAATGGACCATTTTTATTATATAAAATTTAAAAAGAGTTTTTGCCAAAACAAAACTGATGTAGTTAAAACTAGAAGGGAACCAGGTAATTGAAAAAATCTGCATCAAGTTTCTCTGATAAAAGTCTCTTATCCACAACATATTAGGAACAGATTCAAAATTTTATAAGAACAAGAGCCAGTCCCCCAATAAATAAATGGTCAAAATATATGAATAGGCAGTTTTCAAAGGAAGAAAGCCAAGCTATCAACAATTCTATGAATATGTTCTACAAATCGGTAGTAATTGGAAATAGGAAAATTAAAGCAACTCAGATTTCATCTCATATTAATTGGTAAAGATGACAAAAAATGAAAGTGACAGTTGTTAGAGAGTTGTGGTATAAACAGTCATGATAATGAGCTGTTAGTGGAGCTCTGAACTGGTCCAGCCATTCTGGATATCAGTTTGGAACTATGCTCCAAAAATCGCTTATCTGTGTATACTCTTGACACAGTAATATAATTACTAGGCCTATACCTCAAAGAATTCAAAGCAAGAAGAAAAAGATTCATGTGTACAAAAATAATTGTAGCAGCTCTTTTTATAGTAGCAAAATGTTATACATGGAGCTGGCCAACTATGAGAAATGGCTAAATTAGGGGTGGGGAACCTGTGGCCTTGAGGCTACATGTGGCCTTCTGGGTCCTCAGCTGCTGTCTTTTGACTGAGTTCAAGTTTTACCAAACAAATCCTTTTATTAAGGGGATTTGTTCTGAAGTTTGAATTTAGTCAAAGGACTGCACTTGAGGACCTAGAGGGCCATAGGTGGCCTTAAGGCCACAGGTTCCCCACTCCTAGGCTAAACTATGAATGAGTATAATGGAGTATTATTGTACTAGAAGAAATGATGAAGCTGGTTTTGGAGAAACCTGTAAAAATCTTTATGATCTGATAACAAAGTGAAATAAGCAGAACCAGGAGAACAATTTTGACTCTGAAAAATTTAACACTGATCAATATAATGACCAATCATTATTCAGGAGGACCCACGATAAACTATGCTTACCCGCTTGCTGTCAGAGAGGTGATGGACTAATATGAAGAATGAGATATATATTTTTAGCCATAGCCAATGTGGTGATTTGTTAAGCATGACTATGCCTATTTGTTACAAAGGCTCTATTTTCCTTTCTCTTTTTTTCCAATGAAGAGTGGGGTGTGAACAGGGAAAGGGATAAGATAGTCCAAAACAAAACGAAAACAACAATAATAAACAAAGAAAAAAGTCAATAAAAGAAAGGAGAGTTTCTGAGGCATTTAAAAATGCAAAGAAGAGAATGGAATGACTTTCTTTCCTAGAAGGCCATAAAACACCATAAAAATGTGGACAAACTAGACAGCTCAGAAAAGCAAGCTATACATAATAGAAATCTGTAGTATCATGTATAGCCTTCTTTTTTTTCCTGTTACACTACTCACATGGACATGTCCATTTTATTTGGTGTTTAAGTTCAGAATTTTAAAAAACTCACTAGGAAATCATATCACATTATTAAAAAAGGAAGGTAAAATATATAAAGAGAAAAAATTGAGAGTAAGAAAAAGACATTTAATGTCTATCTGTGTGTGTTTTTGGTAGTGGGAGAATTAGAGATATGTAAATGTGTATAATATGCAAATAACTTTTTATAAAAAACTAATAAGGATAAAACAGAACAATAGATAATAGAGATAAACAATAGAAAATATAGAACAAAAAAGTTTACAAAAATCAAAATGCATATAGAAGTTTAAATACTTCCCATTTGGGGTCATGAGCAGGAAAGTCAATATCATTGTCAATACTTAAAACTCAGTCATCAAGGTCTCTAACCAATAGGCTAGCTGCTTTTATAGGGGAATAACCATTTGTATCACATTTGGAATAATAATGATAATGATATAAACAAAACATGTGCCTTGATCCACATATGGTACATTACTTAAAGATGAAATAACTAAGGTGGCATGCCATGTTTGTATTTTAAAACAGATGTACCATCAAATTATGAAGATGATCAATTGAATCGTATTCAAGAAAATGACTGTTTTTGATGGATCACATTTCATGGAAAATGCAAAAACGCCTTTATTACAAATAGAAAACCATAGCATGTGTTTTGTTCAATGAGAGTGATATATATATTTGATGCTTTGATAATGTATCTCAAGTTGGCTTCTCTTCCTGCTTGAAAATAATGTTAGATTCTGAAAAGAATAAACAAAGCTCTTCTCATGCATAAGCACATTCAATGCAATTTTGTCCCGCACTCATGAATATCTAGAGAAGCAATTATCAGGGTGCAGATAAGGGAAGCTGGAAGTCTGAGTTCTATTCTTGGCCAACTAAAATGAATAATAACAATAAGTAATAATAAAATGAATAATAATGATAGCTAATGTTTATTTAGCACTTACTGTATGCCAGGCACGGTGCTGAGCACCTTACAATTATTATCTCATTTTATTCTCACAACAACCCTTAGAGGTAGATGTTTTTATTATCCAATTTTATGGTTCAGGAAACTGAGACAGAGAGAGGTTAAGTGACTAGCCAAGGGTCACGCAGCTGGTAAGACTGGATTTGAACTCTGATCTTCCTAATTTCAAGCCCTGTGTTTTATGAGCTGCCTCACATGGCTATAAGGTAAACTTGTCATCCTTAGAGTAGCTCACTTACCTTCTTTACAAAATAGGGTAGAATATGTTCTAACTCAATGGGATAAGGGATTATCTATTATAGTATTTTTTGAGGGATATTTGGACTGATGATTTCAGTTGAGTGAGATATTCTATTGGATTGGGGTGGGGGGATTTAATTAATTTCCATGAATGACAACTTGTCTCTAACACATAATTTTCAAGAATTTTCTGGGGATATTGACAAGTTTAGTGACTTGCCCATGGTCATACAGCTACTATGAATCAGGTGAAGGACTTGAATGACACCAGTGTCAACCTTTTATCCACTAAATCTCTCAGCCTCTCTCCTAATACAGTTAATACTTTCCTGCCACAGATGCCCCAAGTGCAAATTACTTCTTTTTTTAAGGTTTCTGCCTTTTTTGTCTAGCATGGTGATCTGCTGTTCTCATTCATTTTTCTTAAAGGTTATAGAACTAATTAGTGTATCTCCCATGTAGGCTTTAAAAGCATCTCACGTTGCGGCATGGTTACCAGTGGAAGTCAAGATCATTTCTAAGTATATTTGGAATTCAATTTGCAAAGATTTCACAAATTGTTCATTTTGCAGAAACAATTTGGATCCCATCTGGTTTGCCTAGGGGAGAGTTCACTGGTGTTCATTGTTAAGGAAATCAATGTATTGTCAGGGAATACAAAGGTCCCTGAAATAGGAATGTGGATGCCCATGGATACTATGATGCAAAAATGCCATCTATCTGCAAATGGGCATGATGTGAATTGGAATGATAGCCATTCTCATTATACAAAGACTGAACACAGGTACACTTAATGCCTTGTTTGGCTCATTTCCATGGAATCATGGAATCATCTTGACAGCTGGAGTGACCCTGAAGAGATGTCTGGGGTTTTTTTTGCTCTGTAAAGTATATCACATTTTTTTTTATGAGACATGACTACCAGAAAAATCCCCCTCCCTTTTTTCCCCCTTTTCATTCCCCTAACGCTTTTTATCCACAACTGCAATTCAATGCATTTTCAACTAACATACTTATAAAACATTTACTGCCTTTCCCTTTTTGTGATGGGTCTGGGCTTCTTCACAGTAGAATCCAGTTCAAATAAAGAGATTCCTGGAGGTTTCTGGATAAAGCAATGGAGAAACTTACAGAGACACTAATTACTTATTATTTTGATTCAGAGATACCCATAATTGTCCCTGACTTGAGGACATGGCAAGAGGGGCAGAAAGGATAAAGCACTGGACTTGGAGTCAGTCAGAACTGGATTAAAATCCTGCCTCTGATACTTATAGGCTGCCTCTGATACTTATAGACCCTAGGCAATTTATTTCACTGTGGCTCAGTTTCTCCATTTGTAAAATGAGATTGTACTCAAAGGCCTCTATAGTCCCTTTCGCTAAAAAAAAAAAACCTAAAATGATCCTATAACCTTGGGTAAGTCACATTTTCTTTGTAGGTTTCATTATTTTTAATTTTGTTATTCTGAGTTTAACAAACACCAAATAAAATGGACATTCCATATGCATAGTAAAATATCAGTAGAGAATTGCATATTAAACTGCAGATTTCTGTTATATATGTAGCTTGCTTTTCTTTTAAAGTGTGTTCAGTCATTTTTTAGTCACATTGGACTTCTCATGACTCCATTTGAGATTTTCTTGATGAGTTGGAGAAGGAAATGGAAAATTCCTAAAATAATTTTCCATTTCCTTCTCCAACTCATTTTATAGATGAGGAAACTAAGGCAAACAGGGTTAAGTGACTTGCCCTGGGTCACACAGCTAGTAAGTGTCTGAGGATAGATTTGAACTCAGGAAGATAAGATATCTTTCTGACTCCAGGCCCAATACTCTATCTACTGTACCACCTAGCTGCCCCCTTTTAAAGTATACAATAAGTTAAACCTGTGGTTTTCAAACCTCTATTTTTTTCTATCCTTCCTTCTATTTTCTTCTCTGCATTTATAAAAAAGGTGTCTTAATGACTACTTAATGGTTCTGGGCCTCAGTTTCTCCATTTGTAGGATGCTAGCATACTAATCTCACTGGGCTGTAGTGAAGATAAAGTGAGATTATGTATGTAAAATTCTTTTTTAAACTTTAAAGCACTATAGAAATAGAAGCTATTATTATTATCCACTCTTTTCACTTTTGAATATCTATCTTAAGGTAACTTACGTGTTACTGACTAATTTAAAAACTTTTGGTAAAATTAAGGAACTGGAAAGAAAGAGGATGCTCATACATCTGGGAAATACTCAGCAACTTATGGCATAGAAATGAAATGAAATATTACTGAATGAGAAGAATGACAAATATGAAGAATTCAGGGAAAGTGCTCAGCAGTGACCAAGTGGGACTCTAGAAGACTTCATGGTGAAGCCTGCCTCCCGCCTATGGGCAAAGAATTGGTGATAATAGGTACAAATGAGGTATATCTTTTCCAACGTGGTCAGTGTTTTAATTTGTCTTACTTGACTACATTTATCTGTTATGGGGAAGGGAGTGGTTATATGGAGATGAGGGAGGCGTTGAGAAGTGAGAATGATGCTAAATAAAAGAGCATCAATGAAACATTAAAAAAAATAAAGCCAATTCATAACTAAAGTAGTAGGCCAATAAAAAGCACAAAAGTCCTATTTACTAATGCTGCAGCTTAAAGCTATCCAAACCTATTTGAAAAGAATAGTTATTCTCATTTGACTACCATTAAAGGACCACAGAGTGAGGGCAGCTAGGTGGCTCAGTGGATAGAGCACCGGCTCTGAAATCAGGATGAACTGAGTTCAAATCCGGCCTCAGACCAAACACTTGACACTTACTAGCTGTGTGACCCTGGGCAAGTCACTTAACCCCAATTGCCTAAAAAAAAAAAAAACAAACCACAGGAAGGAATAAAGAGCCAGATACCACTCTCATTTTCATAGCTCTAAGAATATATGCTAATTCAAGAAATATAACTGGAAAATATGGGAATGGAGATCAATCCCATAGCCACCATCCCAGACTAGGGACCGACGTAATAGCTTCCTCATTGATCTCAATGCTTCCAGTCTTTCCCCTCTCCAACCTTTATGAAGCTACCATACTGATTTTCCTAAAGCACACATCTGACCATGTCATCCCCCTCCTCAACAAACACTAATATCTCCCTATTACCTCCAGAATAAATGATAACACTTCTATTTAGCATTTAAAGTCCTCCACAGTCTGGTTTCAACTAAACTTTCAATTTTAATGTATATTATTCCCAACCATACACACTGTGGTGTAGGTAAACTGTGTTGTAGGTCTTCATACATGGAATTCTATCTCCCACCTCTGGACCTTTGCATTGGTTGTCTCCTGTGCCTATAATGCATGTTCTTTCCACCTCCATCTCTCAGAATATCTAGTTTCCTTCAAGTTCCAGGTCAAGTTCTGTCTTCTCCATGATGCCCCCAGTCACAAGTATCTTTGCCTTAAAATCAGCTTGTATGTTTATTTTGCATATACATATATCCTCCAACTAGATTGCTTTTTAAATTAATTTTTTCAGTTAACAAAAATTCATATTTTGTAGTTTGTAGTTTCTTGCCACCGCAAAAAGAATAATTATAAAAATTTTTGTACATATGGGTCCTTTTCTGTTTTATTTGTCCTTTTTGGTAGTAATGATCTAGTAGTGGTACTGCTAGGTTAAAGAGTATATACCCTTTGGCCTCATACACTTGACACTTACTAGCTGTGTGACCCTGGGCAAGTCACTTAACCTCAACTACCTCACCAAAAAGAAAAAAAAGAGTATATACACTTCAGTAATGTGGCAAGCATAGTTCCAAATTGTTTGTTGGACCAGTTTACAACTTCACCAACAGTGTATTAATAATGTTCCTGTTTTTCCCCAGCCTCTCCAGCATTTGTTATTTTAGCTTTTTTGGCCAACTTTCCCAATCTGATGGGTATGAAATAGAACATTAAATCTCTTTTAATTTATATTTCTCAAATTATTTCATGGTTTAGATCATGGTTGGAATTTTTTCCTCTGAAAACTGTCTCTTAATATCCCTTGAATGTTTATCCCTTGGGTAGTGATTCTTAGCATTATAAACTTGAATCAGTTCTCTATATATCTTAGAAAAGAGACTTTTATCACAGAAATGCAGAAAAGATTTTTTTACCCAGTTACCTTTCTTCTCATTTTAGTAGTATTGGTTTTGTTTATGCAAGAACTTTTAAATTTTATGTCGCCACAAATGTCTGTTTTATCTTCAGTCACCCTCTCTATCCCTTTTCCATCTACCACCACACACTGCCTCCTGATACCTTACATGTCCTCCCCCCTGCCCCGACCCCACATCATGTACTCTTTGATACAGTAGCACAGGCTTCCTTGCTATTCCTTGACCAAGACATTCCATGTTTCAGTTCTGGGCATTTTCTCTGGCTGTCCCCTTCTGGAATACTCTCCCTCCTCATCTATAACTGCTTTACCTAAGTAAATCCCTATCTTATACAAGAAGCCTTCCCCAATCCCTCTTTATTTTGGTACTTTCTCTCTGTTGATCATTTTCTATTTATCCTATACATCACTTGTTTTTTCGTAGTTATTAGCATGTCTCCTCCATTAGATTGTAAGCTCCTAAGGTCAAGGACTGTGTTTTGCCTTTCTCTGAGTCCTTAGCACATTGCCTGGTACATAGAAGCTGCTTAAGAAATGCTTTTTAACTGACTGATATCTAAGTATTAGTGCTGGAGATGAGAATTAGACAGGAAGAGAAAATGCAGCACAATTACAAACAAGACTGCTTCTACAGAATGGTAATCACCTAGGGAAGATGAGGCCAGTTCATTAATTAACACTAGAATATAAATAGTGGAGACTGGTGAGATTCAAGCTGAGGTAGAAGACAGGATGACTGTTGGAAGTGAAGAGGTTCCCAAGCCATTCAGTAAGCTCATGGCATTGTAATAGAGCACTGAATTTTATCAAGGGTATGTCAAGGTGGAGGAGAGGGTCAGTGACCGGCCTCAGTAGGTGAGATACAGGGAAAGGTTAATTGAAAAAAAAAAGAGATTTTTGAGGTGTTTTTTTTTAGTTAGATTTACATAGTGGACAGCGTTGAATTTTGAGTCAGGAAAACCTGGGTTCTAATTCTGCTTCACATACACTTACCACTTATTTGACTGAGGTTAAGTCATTTAATCTTCCTAAAGGCTCAGGTTTTAGATCTATACAAAGGGATAATAGTATCATCTAGTTCACAGGATTGTCGTAAGGATCAAATAAGACAATGAAAGGAAAATACTTTACAAATCTTAAAGTCCTATATAAATGTGAAATGCCATTGTTTTTGCTACATAAAAAATTCTCCATTGGCGAGTGGTGGTTAACAACAATAGGTTATAAAGGTTGGTTAAGACTTACTTGAACTAATGCAAAGTAAAATGAACAGAATCAGAACAGTAACATAAACATTGTAATATGATCAATTATGAAAGACTTAATAACATTGATCAAGATAATGATCCAAGACAATTCCAAAGGAGTCATGATGAAAAAGGTTAATTCCAGAGAGAAGGAGTTGATGAACTCTTTAAAAATTTTACTTTTCTTGCTTTTTTCACAATATGACTAATGTGGAAACATGTTTTACATGACTATATACATATACACTCATATATACATGTATACACATGTGTATATGTATGTATATATAGAGAGAGCGAGAGTGAGAAAGAGAGAGAGAGAGAGTCTGTATCCCATTTGTTGCCTTCTCAATGAGTGAGAGAGGGGATAGAGGGAAGGAGAGAATCTAGAACTGAACATTAAAAAAACTATGATAAAAAAGACTTCCATAGAGGTCTTTACAAATGAAATACTTTTTTATATAGTTAAGGTACAGTTGTACTTCAAAGAAAGAGAACTAGAAGCCAGGCAAGGTCACAGAGGGACTTCTTAAATACTTCTGAAGTAGGTATTTAAATTCCAAACTCTGTCAATCAACTCAATTTTTGACTTTGGGCAAGTCATCTGACCTCTCTAGGTTTCAGTTTCATTTGTCAAATGAGAAGGTTGGGCTAGATAATTTCTCTTCCATCTCTATATTTCTATGATTCGAATATATTCTTAGCTTCTAAAAGTTATCTTGATTTTCTGACATTTTCTTCACTCTCTTATTTGTGACCCATGGATTTTACTAGCAAAACATTTCCCATCTTTAATTTAGAACTTTAGGTAACTCTTAGAGGCTTAGAAAATTTCAACCATGTGTCCATTATCACATAGCTAGTTTCAGAGCTGGGATTTGAACCCAGGACTTTCTGAGTTTAAGTCTAGAACTCCCAGCTGCTACAGTTTATTGCTTCTTCACTGGCAAGGGCATAGGATGCAGTGGATGACCCTGGTGTCTTTCATGCTTGTCCAAGGTCTAAGGCTCCATAGTGCCTACTTCAGCTGCCTTCATGGCCGTTGTAACATACAGTTCTCATCTGCCTGGTCTGCCAGGGGTGGGGGAAGTCTTCACACGCTTGGGGTTGGCATCCTCCTAACTCACAATGAGTTTGAGACCTGTTGGTTACCTTCAACCTGGTCTGCCAAGATGGTTTTACTGGGATGTGGCTGCTGGACATACTACAGCTTCTTAGAGCAACAGGTGGGGATGTCAAGGGATGACCCCTGGTGTGAGGGCTTGCTAAGCCCTTTTCAGGGCTGTTTATCCAACCAACTGTTCACTCTATTCATTATTATTAGTGTAGCACTGAGAGAATGTCAGAGAAATAAGCCCTGAATTTGGAGGAAAAAAAATAGAAGGCACAGTTTCCCTGGTGTAAGCTGGTTCCCAGCCTCAATTTTCTTTAGGCTGCTTCTTATGCTATTATGCAGACTCGGTAGGAAAGATTAAAGTGTGCTCATGCCTTCCTGTGTGCACTTCCCGGATAAAGCAATCATAGGCTACAATTCCTAAATGGCTTTCTCAAGGTCTTTCCATAAAAATTTCAGTTCATTTAGGTAAGAGGGTTTCTCAGAGGAGCAGAACAATATCCAAATACAGGCTTCCACATTTCTTTTTTTTTTTGCTTCCTAGAGCTTGGCTGAGTGAAACAGAATGACCAAAAGTACCCAGGATACACCTCCCCTCTATCAATAAAGAGATTACAATCTGCTCATTTCTACCCCATTGAGATTTAAGGAGGTCAAATGAGATCATATTTATGAGAATAAAAGCTCTTTGGCAGAAAGAAGATGAATATGTCTAGGGATGTAATTATTCTTAGTTATCAGCAATGAATTAGGAAAAATACCAACAATTCTAAAATTGCCATTTAAACTCGACTGTCTAGACACAAGTTCAGCTATATTGCATCTCTAGCCTAGATCTTCCAGTGGCAAAGTGTTTGGAGGCTTTAGAGGAGGAAATCCATAAGAGGAAGAGGTGATTCTGAGAATGAAGCTATTTTGGATGTGAAGGGTGATTTTTAAGGTGAGAAAAGGATAAATGTCAGGAAGGATTGGTTGGGGGCGATATTTCAAATATATATTTTACAACAAAAACCTCAGGGGTTACATTTATATCCTATTGAAAATAGTTGTGTTTTATGCTTTAATTAAAAAAATGAATAAAAAGATCAATGGAGACAGTTTGAAGGTCATTCTCTGAGTATTTTGGGCTATAGAAATAGTACTCCTGAATTGTGGTGCCTACAGCAACAAAGTAATTAAGAGTTCATTCTTGATGTCACTAGTTCATATGAAACAAACAAACAAAACCCTCTAGCCAAGATTTTGTTGACCAGAAAGAATAGCAATTGATACTCGTGACTTTGTCTTAAGAACCTGTGTAAGGAAGCTTCAGAACTTCCAAATTCAGTCCCTTTGGTACATTGCAATTCATCTGTACCCACTGGTTGTCACAGAGACAATGTTAGCCAATCTCAGACAGACCTGCCCCAGTAAAGAAAGCAGAGGAAGTGAGTGGAGCCCAGAGTAAATAAGAGTGGTGTGTAGAGGATAGAATGTAAGCTACTTGAAGTCAGAAGCTAATAAACCCTCATCTTTGTATCTCTAGTACCTAGAACAGCACCTAGTCCACAGCAGGAGCTTAATAAATTCTTGTTGGTTGGTTGATTGAAGATGGCAGGTGCAGCCTCAGCTACCACCTCTACTGTGTAAGTGGGTGCATAGTAATCAATGAGAAGTTGGGATGAGTTGCAACTATTGGGTCAGTCGTAAGTCAGTGGGGATGTAGAGCTTCAAAATAAATTGTCCTAAACTATAATCAATCTGTCAATCAAGAAACATTCATTAAGCATTTACTATATGGCTGGTACTTTACTGCACACTGTGGATTGAAAGGCAAAAATGAAATACCTCCTCAAGGAACTTACATTCTACTTTTAAGTAAGAAGGCATAGCCCTCATTCCTAAGATGATGATTTTTCAGAAATGTTTTCAAAAAGGTGAAAGTATGGGACTGCAAAGCAGAGGAGGAGGAGGAAAAGGATAGGTCAGGTGGTTGACTGAAGAAGGAAGACAGTATGGGAAAATAACATTTCTTGCACAATAATTTCCTGAAAATTTATTGATGAGCACTTGGCCATCTTTAATGGTATCAGTTGCTGATGACATACCTGAAGCAAATAATTTGAAGAACAGAGAAAAGTTTACTAAAACCAAGAGGAAGCCAACCAATCACCCTTTCTTCTCCCTCCCCCCAATCGTTCCTCATCACATGTGTTGATGGAGATACTGACTTCAGCACTTTAAATGTAAGCAGCTGGCATCAAATGTATAGAAATGAAGGATTTTGGCTTTTGATTGAGGCATCTGCTTTTTAGAATAAAGATGGAACAAAAGCGCAATGGATTGTTCATTTCCTGACTCTTACAAAGAATTGAGTTTTCAAAAGTGGAAGCTTAGCATAAAGTATCGATACATTAGATATATCAGGCTAGAAGTGCTTGTATCTGTACCATGAGAACTAGGATTGATGTAACCTCCTTTACCACTCTCCTGAATTCCACTTAATGAAAAATTTTACAAGTGATGTGACTTGCCTTGTATTCCTCAATCAGTAACTCATATGGGTAAAACAGAGAAAATTGGTATGGAGTAGTAAAATGAACACAAATTAGGGTATTTGGATTCCATATCTACTCATAAGTAAATGGATGGATTTGGGCAAAATGGAGTGTTTTTGCAGCTAGACGTTTGGTGCCATAGTCAAGAAGACTTGGGTACAAATCTTGTTTTGGTCACATACTAGTTGAGTGATCCTCAGCAAGCTATTTAGCTCTTCGATGCCGAGGCAACTGTCTAAAATTGTAAGTTTTCAAACAAGTACTTATGCGTTTTGGTAGAGGAAGTTTTCCTTACAGGGAATTTCCTTCATTGAAAAAAATCACAGATCTGGACTGAAAAAAATTATCTATAACAAATTTCTTTACTTTTTTTGGATGTCTATTTCTTCCTTTGTTAAACAAGAAGGTTGGACAAGATGACCCCAGAGATCTTTTCAATCCCTGCATAATCTATGATTTTAAATCAAGAGCAATTTTGAAGCAAATAGTTGACTGGTCTAAGAAGGAATCAGATATCAAGAAGAAGAAAGGGAAAAGGAAAGGGAATACACATTTATAAAGCGCCTTCAAAGTGCCAGGCACTGTGCTAAGCATTTTACAAATATTATCTCACTTGATAGGACTCAGCCATGAGTGTGAGGAGTGATTGTTCATCATGGGTGGTGATTCAAAGTCTCATTTGCTTAGAGGAAAATTTTCTGTGTTGCTACAACAAAATAAGCAAACTACAACAAAACACCAAGCCAAAACCCAAAACAAACCCTGATAAAATTATTGGGGAAAAAGTATTACTATGATTCATTTTTAATATGTCAGTGAACTCATTACCAGATACCTATGGTACATTTTTTCACTTTAAAGATTTAATTGTTGGGGCAGCTAGGTGGCGCAGTGGATAGAGCAGTGGCCCTGAAGTCAGGAAGCCCTGAGTTCAAATATGACCTCAGATCAAACTCTTGACACTTACTAGCTGTGTGACCCTGGGCAAGTCACTTAACCCCAATTGCCTAACCAAAAAAAAGATTTAATTGTAGATAGTAGATAGTGCCTTCTGGGAAGGCTTGAGACATCCTGGATGGACCTTTCCACCCTGTCTCTGACCTGAGAATAAGATAAAGAGTCATACACTGCTAGAGGACAAGGGTAAGTTGTGATTTGTACAGATGGAGGGAGTGCCCCATCATGTTCTCATCAAAGTATTGAAATGACCTGCACATACTAGGTGCTCAGTTTGCTTATCTATTGGTGAAGGGAAAAAATAAAGATAGGCTGGTATTGGGCCATTAGGATCTCCACAATGAGGAAAGAAAACTTTACTTACAATCTATGTTCAGAGGAGGCCTAGGAACTAGAATTGGAAGCCAAAAGGAGCCTTCAACAGAAAAAAATGTGATGATTCATTAGTAAAGGAAAAGGTAGGGACTAGTGGGGTGCAAAGAGAACTGAACCTGAAATGCCAAACTTGGGAGCCCTAGACCTGAGTTCAAATCCTGACTCCGTCACTTACTACCTATGTGATCTTGGGCCGGTCATTTATCATATCTTTAATCCTCAGCTTCATCTTTAACAAGAAGGAGTGGAAGATCTCATATTTGCCTTCACATCTTCCAATTCTAGACCTCTGATTCCATGACTAACTGCTATGAGGTATTGGTTAATTGAATCTTCCTGTGATACTTACGGGGGAATTGAGAGAAATCCAAACATTACCCAGTCCCTGTTTATAGTGTCCATATTAACCGGGAAATCTGCAGTTGAGCTATAATTTGATTTGTGGCTGTAATTTTTTTGAAATATTAATGCTCCAGAAGAAAGAGGCAATCTATTTTCACCGATCATTTTGGCCACGTGACCAGTGAGTCACCCTTGGCTATTACCTTTCTATGTCCAACATTTTTCTTTTAGCTGTGTGCAGACATAACTCCTATCTGCCTTTGGGGAGGAATACCCTCAAGTAGTCTATGAAACAAACACCCCCATTTTGGATTGAAAATGCCACTTTACAATCATTACTTTAAAAGCTATTACCAATCAGCTGCCTCTTCCAGACAGAGGAAGAAAAAAAAAATCTGTCTGAAGGCACTTCAAATCAGAGATTTGAAAGATGTGCTTTCATTTCCAAACAGGGGGCCAAGATGTCAAACATCTTGCATTTCTTTTTTTTTTTTCCTGAAGATGAAATGTTTCTTCTAAATTTAAAAAAAAAGAAAGAAAAGAAAAGGAGGAAATGAACTAAAACCCAAAGCCATAAGTTTGCTGTAATGACACCCTTTCCTCTCAGCCTCGCCTTACAAATGCCTGCAGCTGGTGGCTCTGCTCTGATGACTGCATCTCATTCGGCTCTACTTTCTTGGCTTCTTCTCAATGCCTGCCTGGTTGTATTTCTAAATGTCATTCATGTTTATGCAGGCCGGTGCACAAAACAAAATTAATTTAACTCAGAATGGCACATTAATATTATTACTTTTGACAGCATGGAAAACTTATTAACTCTCGCTTGTCATGGGGCTGTTCCCTGAGCAAACAGCCCTCGTCCAATGCTGAGAGGAAATGTAATGTGGTCTCATGGATGTCATGTATTTACAGACAGTTTGCAAAATCAAGGAGCAGAGAGGGGGCTCTGATAATCATGGTAGGATTCTATGTCTATGGAGGTAAGTAGGTGATGCAATGGCTAGAGAGTGTTGGCCTTGGAGTCAGGATAATGAGTTCAAATCTTAGTCACTTAAACTCTTTCACCTCGGTTTCCCCATCTGTAAAATAGGGATAATAATAGCACCTACCTCACAGGGTTATTGTGATTTGAGAGTCATGAGAATCATAGCTATGGATGAACTCTAAAGGTAATCTAAAAGGTAAAAAATAATCTTACTCTGAAGGTTCTACTCTGAGGGACTAATGAAATCTTCAGCAATGCTTTCTTACAAGTCACAGAAAAGATGTGTTTTTTTTGAGTTCTGAAAAAATACCTTCCAATTTAAAAGTGTCTATGAGAAAGCTGCATTGTCTTTAGAGAAACTGCAGACTTCTTTTAAGGACCCTAAACTTGCCCCTGAAAAGAAGATCCATCTTTTTAACATCTAATATTCTCCTGCTGGACTGTGTGGCTATGAGTCATGGCACATTTCATATAATCTCTGTTGAAAGTGATTATCACTCAGAGGACAATAGAGAGGTTCATGGCGGGGGGGGGGGCGGTGTAAGCATGTGGTCACACTTAACCTGTACAGAACTACTAAGAAGAAATAGAATAAAAATGGTCACTCAAGAAATGTATGATTGAAAAAGAAGATGGACTGATCACAGGGTGAGAGTAATATATAAGCAACAGGTACACTGATTGTGTGTTCCACTGCTATCCTCAAAATGTTGACAAAGATTGAGGAACAATAAAAATCATAGTAATAATAATAGCTATTATTTATGTAGTACTTTGAGATTTGTAGAATGCTTTCCAAATATCATATCATTTAATCCTTGTAACAACATTGGGAAATAAGTGTTATTATTATCCCCATTTTACAGAAAAGGAAACCGAGGCAGACAATGATTGATTTACACAGGATCATATAACTAGTTTCTGAGGCTGGATTTGAACTCTAGTTTTCCTGACTCTAGGTTGAACACTCTATCCACCACACGGCCTAGTTGCCAGGGAACTCCCTCCATCCTCTTCCCTACCACTGGGGGCAAACTTATGGCAGATTATGAAGAAGAATCATATGGGATAAGCAAGTGTTGATGGACCATATTCTAAATCTTTGGAACATCCATTTCAAGGAGATCACAGGTCCACTTGAAAATTTGAGCGTATATAATATGAATTTGAAGATCAGATTGAAAACGATAGTTAAGGTAATGGTATGTATCACCACATTCCCGGGGCCTATCTAGAATCAGACTAAGTCTGATTTTAGCAACTGGACGATGAGTTGCCCAATAAAATAAAAGGAGGAAATTTCATCTTGATTTCTGAGGGATACTCATTAGCTTTCAGGGGAATGTTGGTGCACAAAGTCAAATATGACCAACAGTTGGTCACTTATGTTGATTGATCAGAATTTGGCTCTCTTAAATCAAAGGCAAGATACAGCGTATAGGTTCTGTAATTTTTCTGTGAAATCAGAGAAAATAATACTTATTTTCCCAGTTCAATGTCTCAATCATCTGGCCCTTTCACATTCACCAAAAGCACATAGTGACTTCTCATATTTTCCTTCACATCTACAACAAAGCCCTCTTCTGCCTTGTGAAGTATATACCATCCCACTGAGCAACCCTGATTTCAAAAAGTGATATAGTAAAAACAGGAAAGTTTACATCACACCACATTGAGAATCTGTTAAGTAAACCAGATTGTCAAATCTGTTTAACAATCAGAAGTTGGGCCTAAATTTTCAAGAAATGAGTGGATAGATTTTTTCCCTCCCTACTAGGGTAAATAAAGTATTTTAGAAGGCCTCAACTGTTTCTGCAAAAATAGCCAAAGGGATAATATGTAGTATATTTATTATATATCATATATAATAGTAGAGTAGGTTTTGTTGTTCAAGGAACAGAATTAATTGTCATATGTGTGATTTTAATGAATATTTTTATCTTCTCAAGGTCATAGGATTTAGAGCTAGAAGGAACCTTAGAAATCACCTAGGCTGTTGGCTTCATTTTACACATGAGGGACCCAGGCTCACAGAGGGTAAGTTACTTGCCCAAGGTCATAACAGGTCATAAATAAAAGGGATAAACCCAAGTTGTCTGATGAACTCAAAACCTAAAACTCTTTCTACCACAGTACAATGGTGACTAATTTCTCACAGGCAAGCATGAAGGTGACTGGTATTTTACCCCAGGGAACTGAAATTTAGATGACAACGAAGGAATGAATGAAAGAGGATGTATTAAGTCCGTACTGTGTTCAAAGTGTCCTACTTCGACTCTAAGGATTGGAGATACAAATGGAAAGGGGAAACAGCCACTACTCTCGAGGAGCTCACATTCCAATGTGATAGACATTACATAAAGGAAGGTTCAATAGTAGATCATATGCCAAGGCCTGGGGATCAAGATGATAGAAAGGCAGAGTGGATGGCAGTGTCCAGTAGGATGGAGCACCTAAGCTCCTTCAGCAAAAAGAAATAACCAAGCTTACTAAGTCATTGTTATCAAGAATAATTAGTTAGAATAGGGAGCTAACATATGATAGGCTTTCTCAGGCCATCTGAGCTCTTCCCTAATTATACTCCAGTCTCTGTCTCCTTAAGCCTCCCCAGAATGGTCTTTGGCTTTCCCAAGATTTCTGACTCTCTATCTTAATTAGTTCATTTAAGGCCATATTTCAAGTCACTTGCTCTAGGCACCCAAATCTCTAGCTATGGCTCAGTGGACGAGGTCTGTTTCCCTGGGAAAAGATTGCTTACAATCTTTTTTAAAAGATCACAAGATTGTTTAATTGGGCAATCTGATCTGGAAAAGGAAGAGGAAGTTACTTGTAAATTAAATGTTTTTGTATATATATGTGTGTGTGTGATGTTTACATTAATGAGGATGATGATATAGTCATATAATTAACCTTCATCATTTTATAGATGATGAACTAGAATCCTAGACAGGGGAAGTGACTTGTACGAAGCTGTATAGATAGCACCTAAGGTGGAACTAGATTTTGAAAGATGCCTCGTGATTTGGGAAAATCACGGAATTTTACACTAGGAAAACCCTCAGAGACCATATAGTCTAATTTGTATCTGAAGAAGAATCACTTCTACAAAACTGGACATTACATATTGGGCTAAATATAGAAAGTGATAACTTTTAGGGCTGACCCAATTTTCGATGTATATAATTATATCCTAGATTTAAAGATTTGCCATAAATATATATCTTATTTTGGAAAGGACAATAATAAGCTGGAGAAAATTCAGAGGACAATGAAAGGCTTTGAGACCAAACTATATGAAGACTATTGGAAGGAACTGGAGAAAAGGAGACTTTCTAGGAACAGGCTAAGTTTGCTTTAAAAATTAAGTGGGTAATCATTGGGATAAGGAATAGACTTGCCCAGAGGCAAAAGTAGGAGCAAAGGGAGGGAAGATGATAAGCACTAATATAGCGCCAACTATGTGTTAGACATTGCTAAGTACTTTATGAATATTACCTCATTTGATCCTTACAAATACTCTCATTTTTATTATGTTATTAATGTTATCATTGTATTATCCTCATTTTTCAGTCAAGGAAACTGAGGCTGACAAAGATTAAGTGACTTGCCCAGAGTCACATAGTTGGTTAATGTATAAAATCATATTTGAACTCAGGTCTTCCTGACTCCAGGCCCATCCCTCTACCCACTCTGCCCCCCCACCTGCCTAGTGGGAAATTACAGACAAAACGATTTAAGCTAGAACTAAGGGAAAACTTCCCAGTAAAGTCATCTAAAAACAGAACAGGCAGCTTCTAGAGGTAATGGGTTCCCCCTCCCTGGAGACTGTCAGGCAGAGGCAGACATGTGAGGTTTGAGATAGAAGGTCATTTTGTCCAAGTATGTGTTGGCCTAGGCAGACACTTCCACGTCTAAGATTCTGGGACACTGAAATTCCATCTTTCCTTTCTCTTTTCTGTGGCCTTTTTGATATGGGGATGACAGTAGTAGTTTGTAAGTGCTATTGGCCATCTGTAGAATCTCTCCATTGAGTGAAACTGACCTATTGTAAGCTGGATTATTTGTGGAAGTCACCATGTTTCATCCAGAAGGATTTCTGAGTGAACAAGATTCTCATGAGGAGCTTGTGTGTGAGATGACTTTATTTTGCTTACTTTCACCTAATAGTCTTCTGAGAGTTGGCGACACGTAAGCAGTTTTCCCAGAATGTTAGCTCATGGGGTGACTATAAAGAAACAGGCCCTGGCTTAATCATAACTCTCAGTACCTAATCCCTGGAGCCCCAGCTTCCAAAGTCTGTTTCCTGTATTTTTCGTTGTCAACAAATGATTACTTTTGAAGAAGGAGGGAAATCTAGGCACCTTTATCTGTGCTTGTCAAAAAACCCCACAGTGACAGTCACTGCAGAAATGCAGAGATGGGCTAGAAGATTAAAAAAAAAATAAACTATGTTTGTTTGGGGTTAGTCTGACCCTGAAGCTTTTTTAAAATGTTGTTTTCTTTTAAAAATTCCTTATTTGGTAAAAAAAAAATAGGCCTGGTACAGAGTTTTAAGAATTTAAATAATTCATCCATCTAACTTAAGGTTAGACTACATATAAACCATCCCCCCAATTTTATTTTTAAAAATCTTCTGAGATTCCCTAGCCTCTTGTAGACATGTATGTCAATATTTAATGACATCCATTGCCAGGAAATTTTTCTTTATATTTAAATCCTTCAGATCACATTTGCAAGACACTTTTTTTGGTCTCTCTGCAGCAAGGAGAGAAGAAAAATATGAGACTATTTCAGGGATTCCCTGCTGCCTTACAGGGTAAAAAAAAATAAGAGGAATCTTCATATAGAACCTCAGAGTAGGAAGAGACCTCAGAGGGCCCCTATTCCAACTCATGCCTGAATAGAGTACTCTGCTCTATGATTTACCCAACAAATAATCATCCTTCATCGCTCGACCCAAAGTGAATTAAGTCCACTCCCTTCACAGACTGTCCATTTTACATTTCGATTGTGCTTGTTTTTAGGAAGTTTTATTTTAAATGTAAGCCAAAGTGTACAAAATCTTTGTAACTTCGTCCCATTGCTCCTAGTTCTGATCTCTGGGATCAATGAGAACATGTCTTCTACATGAAAGCCTTTCAAATATATGAAGGACACCATGTTCCCCTGAAGTCTTTTGTTGGGGTTAAATATCTCAAGTTACTTCAAATGGTCTTTGTATGATATGATCTTAAAGCCCTTCATTGTCCTAGACACCCTCCTCTGGAGTTCTCCTACCTTATCAACTTCCTTCTAAAAATGTGGTGCCTAGAACTAAACACAACATTCCAAATGTGGTCTGACCAAAATAGAATTCCTTGAAACTCTGTGGTCTTGGGCACTATAATCACTCCGTTAATGTGGCCTAAAATTACACTAATATTAGTGGTCACCACATCACGCTGTTGACTCATATTAAGTTTGCAGACCACTAAAATTTGGAGATCTTTTTACAAGACATTGCTAACTAGTCAGGAATCCCCCATCTCGTACTTGTAAAGTTGATTGTTTTTTTGAACCAAATACAACACTTTGCATTTATCTTCATCAAATTTATATATTTTCAGTTCAACTTCATCTTCTTTGAAAGACCTCAAAGCCTTTTGAGATATTTTTAGATCCTGAACTTTTACACCCACCTAGTATCTATCCCTTCCAGCTTATCTGCAAATTTGATAAACCACCTATTTTTAGGCAGCTAGATGGTACAGTGTGTAGAACATTTGTCCTGAACTCAGGAAGACCTGAGTTCAAATGCCACCTTAGATTTATTGGTGTATGATCATAGACAAGTCCCTTAGTTTTTATTTTCTCATCTGTAAAATGGGGTAATAAAAGCATCTACCTCCCTAGGTTATTGTAAGGATGGATACACACACACACACACACACACACACACACACACATATATGCATATATATGTATATATCATGTACATATCCTTACATATACACATAATTGTATATATCCTGACATACACAATATACATGTATACACATACATGCATGTGTATACATGTATATATATGGTGTACTTATATACAATTAATAAAGCTCTTTGTAAACCTTAAATTACTATAAAAATGCTATTCTAACTATCCAAGTTAATAATAGAAAATATGAAATAACACTAAGCTAAGCACAGATCCTTGGGATTCTCTACCAGAACTTTTCTTCCAACTTGTCATAGAAACTATTAATCCAACAGGTTCCAAATATAATTAATTGTATCTTTTTTTAGAAATTTCACCTCTATCTTTTTCCAATAAGAATAGTCTGAGATTTTGTGAAATGATTTTCTTAAATCTAAGTAAACTATATTCACAGCATTGCTCTGATCCATTGATTTAGTAACCTTGTCAACAAAGGAAATGAGGCTAGTCTGGCATACCTATTTTTGATGAGGCCATGTTCTTTATGGCTACTGCTCTCTTTTCAAGATTTCAATCTAGAAACTGGTGAGATAATGTATAAGGCACCTTATCTGTTTTCTCTCTCTCTCTCTCTCCCTCTTTTCACCCTCCCTCCTTTCTGCACCTGAGATTCCAAAAAGAACAGATACTTTCTCAAGTATCCCACTTCTTCAACTTATTTACAATTTGAGGTCTTAGGAAGTTGCCTGGGGCCACCGAGAGATCAAGTGACTTTATCTTAGCCACACTGTATATGTCAAGGCAGGTTGTTGCTCAGTTATTTTCAGTTGTATCCAACTTTTTGTGATCCCATTTGGAATTTTCTTGGCAAAGGTACTTGAGTGGTTTGCCATTTCCTTTTCTAGTTCATTTTACAGATGAGGAAACTGAGGCAAACAAGATTAAGTGACTTGCCCAAGGTCACACAGCTAGTAAGTTTCTAATGCTGAATTTGAACTCAGGTCTTCCTGATTCCAGGTCCAGTGCTCTATCCACTGTGCCACCCAACTGCCATAAAGCACTGGTTGGTGTTGTTCAGTTGTGTCCAACTCTTTGTGACCCCGTTTGATGTTTTCTTGGCAAAGCTACTGGAGTGGTTTGCCTTCAAATGAAGGACTTGAACCCAACTCTTTCTGTCTCCAAGACCATTCCTGTATCTCCCATACCAGGCTGCCTCTCTGCCTCTCATTTAATCTTGCTTAATAAGCTACATTTGTCTGGGGGAAAGGTTAATCAGCAAAGGTGTGATGAACATGGTCAAAATAGAAAGAAAAGGCAAGGATTTAATCTTTTTCATTATGAGAGCCACAGGCAAAGGAAGACTACCAAAATGGCACGCTAAGGCACGTATATAGATGCTCCAAGGAGGCTAGATAGTTACCAAGCAGAAGACTTGTTTTGCCTCTTAGAAAGAAACCAATGAATCTTGTACTCTTGGGTTTCAAAAAAAAACAAAAAACCAAGCTTCAGTAAACCTAAAAATCACCTGTAGATATTTCTTCTTGAGCCTAAGGTTCAGTAGTCACCCCTGATAATGGTGCTCTGAAGCTTGGACTAACTCAGATACTAGCCAGCGCTGAACAGAGTCCCTGAATGAAGGTTTTTGTACACCACACCCCACAACTGCCTGTTGATCTGGAATCCATATCTCTATTTTCTAGCTTTTCCATTAAGACCATTGGGCTGACACTGGCATTGTTTCTGGAACCTACCTGGAGATCTCATTTACATTTCATCTCATCTGGCTGGCATTTCCTTATGAATGACCAGGAGACTGAGATTTCAATTTTGGTCTCATGTCTATGGACTCTGCCACCTGGGCCCTGACAATCAAAGAGATCACAAGTAATTCACAAGACCAGAAGGATGTATTTTAGGCATTAAAATCATTTCCAGATTTGAAATTTACAATAAAGAGTGCTTCTGTGTAGCTAGACCATGTTTTTGGAGAATTTAGTGGATGTAATTGATTTTGGTGACAAATCAATTGGGTCATATGTGCCATGACTTGATGCTTCTAAGCCTATGATAGCCTAGTAAAAAAATGACTTTATAAGGTATATTCTCCTCTCCCCCCCCAACACCACTGCACGCTCTTCTCTTGGGTTGTTATTATAGATATTATGTGAGGCTATTATTCTTAAGTTATTAGGCGAGGAATATATTATTTTGTCAAGATTTTTTATTTCATTCAATGCCTGTCGGCTTTTTTCTTTTTCAAATTCTCTTTCTTTTGCTTCATCTTTGTTAAGAGTTTCACTCAATTTACAATGGACATAATTTATGTATTTTCTGAGTCTGTTTTTTTTCTTTTCTTTTATAGCCTTTTAAGTCTATGCTGTATTCAAGGGATGACAATAGATGAGTTTGAATTAAAATGTTCCAAGTTTCTTGAAAACAAAATAACAGGCAATGTGTTGTAATGAATTGATTGCTGTACTTGGGGTCAGGGAAATATGAATGTGAATCCTGCCTTAGACACCTTCCAGCTATGTGACCTTGGGGAGGTCATTTAAACTCTCTGAGCTTCAGTTTTCTTACCTGTAAAATGGTACCTACCACAGGGTTGTTGTGCAGCTCATCTGAGAATGTTCTTGTTGGCTATTATTGTTATAATATCACATATTAGAAGGAAAGATCTCAATTCTTGGTGCCTAAGGGCCCTAGGGATTGTAATTCTCTATTACAATAAGCTGTAAAAGATGGTATTAGGACCAAACACTTTTTGGAGCAGGTACTCATTTACAGAGGAAAGGATACTAGATTTGGAATCAAGGGGACCTTGCTTTGAATCCCAACTCTTTCAATGACTATTGGTGTGACTTTGATCTGATCATTAAATATGTCCTTATTTTCCTCATCAGTTAACTGAACGGAATGGTCTGGATGGCCTACAAAATCCTTTTCCCATTCTAAATCCATGATCAATCTATGATCTTTATGTTTTCAAGATAAGTATATTTAGGCCAACTATTTAACTTACTCTAAAATGAGAGGATGACCTCTGAACTCCCCTCTAGCTCTAAATACATGATATCAACGACTCTTAATCTTATATTTGAATTTCCCAAGGATATAACATAATTTATAAAGATTATATGTAGGTGTCCAAATGTTAGCAATTAGGAAAAGAAACATTCCTACTCTCAGTGCTGAAGTCAAGTACACATTGTTTTGGTTGAAAAGGAAGTTGTATGCCCAAGAGAAGACTCTGATACTTAGAGAAAAGTGGTCAAGGGGAAAAAGGGGCAAAAATGGCATTTTGTACTTATTCAGCATTGGCAAAGAAAAAGAAAATCGCAAGTTCTTCTTTCTCTGTATTCCGCATGTTCAACCACTAGACCTATTCCCATTTCCAGGTTCAGGGTTAGGACAAAGGGCTGGCCGGGTGGCACCTAAAGACAATCAAGTGAAGTCTCAAACATTATCTTCTTGGGAGAAATTAAAGATGATGAGCCAAATTCTGTTTTCAGTGACTTATGTGCAAAAGCCCAGGGCACCAAGTTCGTTACAGAGAGATCTGAGAGAAGCCCTGATCCCTGAGACTGTTCACAAAGCTGATGTTACAGGTTGTCTCTCTGAATGCACCCTCAGGTGACTTCTACTCTTTCCTCAATAAACATTTATCTCAGACTCAGAACTCCAACGGCAGCAGCTGTGGGCCAAGTTAGCTTCATTAGGATGCATTTATGTCTTGCCATCTATGCTCTGTAATCCCAGTTCTATCTTCAATAACCAATGAGCTAAGCAATTTCCTTTTCCCCAATGTGGGAGAAGAAAAAGAATCACTGTTGAAATTGTTTTCTTTTCTATATGAAGACTCTTACCAAACCTGTTCATAATGCAGAAAAAATTGCACACATTTGTAACTGTAGAATGAGATTAGCATTCCAATTCATACTGTCTGTTGACTATTATGGTCCTAGAAGGAAGGGGGGCATTCTCACCAGGAGAGAATTCTTGAGAATTCAGGGAGTGCTTTGAGGTTCCATGTCCTGGTTTAATTAAGAGGTCCCTCCTCTTTGGCAACTCACATATAAAATAGAGGAAGGTGATAGGATTTTGACAAAAGGGACCTTTGTGAGAAATCCCTCTTACTCTACTGACACAGATCATCACTTGTCTATGACTTTGTAGATAAGTCTTAGGGAGTTGCCTGAGGCATATAGGAGTGCTTCTTCTTTTTTTTTTTTTTTGGTTTTTACTTCCTTGACATGAAGCATGAGTCCGACTTTTAGGAGGTGCTGAGTAAATGCTTGTTGGATTGGAAATCAAGGGACCTGGCCAGGCTTACATAGCTAATACATGACAGAAGCCATAGTGGAACCCAGGTCTTATGACTTCAATCCCAGCACCCTACCTACTCACTACACTGTCTCTTTAAATAAGAGAAATGCTTCATAATGGTATTTTTGTTGTTGGTCATTCAAGTTGTGCTGACTCTTTGCGACCCCATTTGGGGTTTCCTTGGTAAAGACACTGGAGTGGTCTGCCATTTCCTTCTCCAGCTCATTTTACAGATGAGGAAACTGAGGCAAACAGGGTTAAGTGACTTGCCCAGGATCACACAGCTAGTAAATATCTGAGGTCACATTTGAACTCAGGACCTCCTGACTCCAGGGGTGATGCTCTATCCACTGGGCCACCTAGCTGACCCTTATAATGGTATGAAGAAGGATATTTTGAGTGCTGGACTTCTGCTTTGGGTCATAACCTGGGGCAGGCTGTCAGCTGACTCTCATAGTTTTATACATATAAAACCCAGAGCAGAGACACACAAGGGCCTCTAAAGAAGACATATAAGACATATAAGCCTCTAAGGAAGAGATAGCAAGAAAGTTTTCCTGACAGCCAACAAAGATACAGACTGCCCTGAACAAGAAAGAAGTAGTTGGTTACTTCATAATACTGGTTGGTCCTGGGTAAAACTGTGAAGTGTATCTGTAGCACTTCTAAATCTGACTTTTTATATTCCTTTCCTCACACAGTTCCACCAGCGTCCCAGTACCCAATGCTGCCATGACTTTATGTCTTTTTTTTTAATATGATTTTGCTTTCAGATTCACAGTAAGGCAGAATCAAGTGTTGGTAATTTAAAGTGTTATCCCTATTAAATAGCCTTAAGTTGGAAGGATGAAAATGGAGAAGACTTGGGGAGATAGATGATAACTGTGTTCAAATATTTTGAAGGGCTGGCATGTGGAGGAAGGATTGTATTTGTTCTGTTTGGCTCCATAAGGGAGAACCTGGAACAATGGGCAGAAGCTGAGAAAAGGTCATGTTAGATCTGATGTCAGAAAAATCTGCCTAACACTTTGAGCTGGCCAAATTTGGAACAGGTTTCCTGGACAGGTGATATGTTCCCTACCTTGAAAGTCTTCAAACAGAAGCAGGATGACCATTTGTATGTTACAGTTGGAAATCCTTTTACATGTGGGTTAGAACTGAAGCAAAAATGTGCTTTTAGGGATTGTGGAATTCTGGTCCTTCTTTAAAGATAAGATTACAGAAGCCTACCACATGCTGAATGAAGGTAGATCCATTAAGTAAAACAGAGACTAAATTAGGGTACTCAAAAGCAAGTTTGTGGGAAATCTGTCCAAAGGTTTATTTTTTTTCTTTTCAAAATTTTAAGTAAAGAAGACTATGAAAACCAGAAGGCTGGAAGGCAGCAATTTTGTTTCTCAAAAATAATAAGGATTTGGATTTGAAGACTGAAAAGAAGTGAGGATTGCATTGGAATTCAGCAGCTGCAATTGGTTTTATAAGATGCTGAACTGCCTATAGAACTTTGAAAGGGTAATCCATGAGGGTAGCATATGTCATATTTCAGTTTTAACACTCTGCAGAAAAATCCTCCATTTTTTACCGGGTTTGAATTTTCTTTTTGGATTATTTATAACTTTTTTTTTTGCCCAATTTTAAAAAATTTAGCATTCTCATTTCTCCTAGAAGAATGAAACAAGGATAACTCAGGGGTGGGGATCCTGTGGCTTCAAGGCCACATGTGACCCTCTAGGTCCTCAAGTGCAGTCCTTTGACTGAATCCAAACTTGTGGCCCTCTAGGTCCTCAAGTGTGGCCCTTTGAGCAAATTTAAACTTGTGGCTCTCTACGTCCTCAAGTGTGGCCCTTTGACTGAATCCATTTTGTTTTAGTCAAAGGGCTGCACTTGAGGACCTAGAGTGCCATAGTGGCCTCTAGGCCACAGGTTCCCCACCCCTGGACTACTTTATTGCCATCTGAAATACAAGGACAGCAGCAGAACTTGACCTTGTCAAGGACACCATCAAAAATAATTAGGGATCAATGTAGAATGCCTAAGGAAAGAGTAGAAATAGTACAGTGAATTACTACATACTACAAAAATGTCACTCCTACCAAACATCTAGCAAGAAATAGCCTAGTGACCATATTTCTACATTGGAAATTGGAAACTCATTGGAAACTCATTTTCTTTCAGAGTTGGACAGATAATAAATTCCCATACTTCACATAAAGACCTCAAAAACCTTTTAGAATCTATTTATTAAGTACCTACTATAGATCAGATACTGTGCAGGCACTGGAGACAGAAAGACAAAAATAAAACCATCCCTGTCCTCAGGAAGCTTACATTCCTATCAACAGGCACACAGGCAAAATATGTAACAAGTAATTTTTACTGTAGTGCCTTAGTTTAGCATTCCATACAGAGGGATGTTTAATCATTGTTTGTTGTTGTTTAATTCATAATCTAGGCTATGTGGTCACTTTCTCATGAACAGATTGCTTGGGAATGCTTTAAAGGATTAGCGACTCAAGCTGGCAAGGCATGGAGGCAGTCCAATTTGCGATTCAATGGCATGTCTTCAGGCTTATTCATTTTTATAAACTCTTAAAAAGGTTAGAATGGCTGATGCATTTAAGTGTCTATGTGTCTAGGTATATATAGTATATCTATTAGTTATACCAGATTTACAGGAATGTTTTCTGTCTCCCTAGCCTTTATATCATGAAGTATAGGATGACCATCAATTGGGAAATGGCTGAACAAGTTGTGGTATATAATTGTGATGGAATATTACTGTGCTGTAAGAAATGATGAGTTCAGTGATCTTAGAAAAACATAAAAAGACTTGTATGATGAAAAGCAAAAGGATCAGAACCAAGAGAATAGTGTATACAATAATGGCAATGTTGTTTTAAAAATGAATCTGAGTGAATAAGTCATTTTGCCTGTTATAAATACCCAAATCAACTATAAAAGATATGTGAAGAAAGATGCTATCTATATCTGGAGAAAGAACTGATAAATATAAGTTTATATAGAATAGGCTTACATATCTATCTATCTATCTCTCTATCTATGTCTAATGGTAGCCATCTCTAGGGCCAGGGGAGAGAAGGAAAAAAAAAGAAATTTGCATGATAACTTTATTATATATTTAAAAGGAAGAGCAAGTTATACATAACAGATTTACAGTTTCATTGCAATCATCTTTTTTTATTATACTATGTTACGTAATTTCTTGTTTATTAATTTATTCCATGAATTAATATAAAATAAAAATAAAAAATAATGAGCCATCCCACCCACATTTTACTAGCTAGTCTTCTTATATCAGTCAAACTTATAACATGCAATATAAATAATTATAAGTTACAAATAATTACAGTTATCCCAAGTGCTAATTATTTTTCTAGGCTTCTATTTTCTCTTTATTAATTCAAATCAACAAATATTTTTAGGCACCTGCCATGCACACAGTACTGTGTGTGCCAGTATCAGGGACCAGGGGAGATACAGAGAAGAATTACTTGGTTCTTGTCATCATGGACTTAGAGTTTCTATACATATTCTCATTTATCCACTCACCATCCAACTCAATAATCTACCCATACTCTTTTCCATTCATTCTCCCACATTCCTTTCTAGTATTCACTTGCCTATTGTCCTAGTGATACACTGCTCTGTTGATATCTGCTCTTTTTTTGTACTCTTGTTTTGGGGACACATGCAGGCCAGAAGCAGTAGTAGGAAAAACACTAGTTCTTTCTGATTACAATTATCTCCAGCTAGTGGTTGGACAATATATATGTGTGGTACCAGAAAGCTGGGACATAGCTAGTAACAAGGGTGAGATTGAATTGGGATCAGAATATATTATATTATATTGTGTTATATTGTATTATATTATATTATTATATTATATTATATTATATTATATTATATTATATTATATTATATTATATTATATTATATTATATTCTCTCATCTGTGGTGTGTACTATTATCTGGGAAGAGGAATGGGCTGTAGGGTCTCAAGAAGCTAAAACTGTAAGACGAGGTCACATGTTAGTAGTGCTTTAAGGTTTCCAAAGCTCTTTACTTGCCTTCACTAACTTAAGCCTCAGGAGAACTCCATGGTGCATGTATTGTTAACCTTATTTTACAGATAAAGAACCAGAGAGATTATGCAACTTGTCCAGGGTCATAAAAGTAACCATTGTTGGAGGCAGGATTTTAATATTCTATTTTATCTACTACACTACCCTGTCTTTCAAGATGGGGCAAATCCAGACACAGAGTGGAGCCCGTGAAATTTGCCAGCTGTATAGATCTGTGACTTCCTTAGTCTTTGTTGCCAAATTATCACCCCTACCCAATGCTATTCTCCATCTTCTAAATTTAGTCTGTACTTGCTTTTCCAAATCCCAGAATATTTTCAGTGCCACTTATAAAGCTCTGTCTACACTAGCCAAAAAATAGCAGACATTACCCTAAAATTAAGCAGTTCCTTGGTGCTGCTGACAGAGCCATTGCCCTGATACTATTTTCAGATGAGTCCTTAGTGTAAACAAAATGACAAGATAAGGCAGCACGGAAAGCCAATGACCTTAAGAAGTGCTTCTCTCTTCTCAGACTACAAGTTAAAACATGCATGCTGATTTACTCTCCTGCTGGCATTTCAAAGTTTGCTCTCTGCATCCACTATTTATGATTTAACTCATCTAAAAATATTTTTATCCTCTTTAAAGCAAGACAACAAAGCAAAACAATTTCCATTCCACTGATGGTTTCTTATTTTTATTCATTGGCTGAACTCCTGTTTGAATGATCACGAATGTTTTTTTTTTCCTCTGACATTGTGTAAATTACCTTTTGAAAGACAATTAAGTACACATATACAGATCTGTATACATATAAACATGAATACACACATATACAGGTATGTATATAAACACAAACTGGCATGTCAGTTAATTAATATTTATCCAGTGTCTATTATTTATCAAATACTGTGTTAAGTACTATGCTAAGCACTAGAGATACAAGGAAAGGCAAAAGACAGTCCTTGCCTTGGGGCTCACACTCTAATGGGGGATACACAGATGTATATATACACATACACACATATATGTGTGTAATACAAATATACAATGTGAATGCAAATATGCGTAACACACATTCACATACACATGCAACACAGAACACATGTGTATGCATACATGTGAATAACACACACGTGTATAACACACACAGAGGTGTGTATATGTATGCCATGTACCCATGTGTAATGTACACACATGTATGCATGCAAGGCATATAAATGTGGAATAAGCACACACATCTTTATATGTGTAACACATGTATATATGCATAATGCATACAATGCATGTATATCTACATATATAATACACATACACATCTGTATGTGTACATATGTACTCACATATCTGTATCCATATATTTGCATATATAGATATATCTGTATATATGTAAGTGTATATAGTGTGTATATATGTATATACACACATATATACATGCACACACATACATGCTCTGATTGTCTTTCAAGAAGCAGTATTGTTTATGTTATATCTAGGCTGCTTGTACATGCTAATTAAAAAAAGCTAAAATATATATTGACATTAGAATCAAAGACAAAGCCAGGAAAGCAATTTGTCAGCCTATTGAATAGCAATAAAATATGAGCCTAGAGCAATTAACTTTCTGTAAACACTGACCTGTGACCACAGTCTACAGGCTTCTAAGCAGAGACTTTGATGAATCTCTTGGATGGAATTGGCCAGGATTGTATATCATTTGTGTTCCTTCTCTTAGAAGCTTACCCATGCACACAGCTGGGTTTCTTTGATCCACTTGAAATTTGTTGCTGAATGTTAGCCAATTATGTTTCATTTGAAAAGAAAAATGATAATTTGGGATTTTCTTGGCAGAGATACTGGAATGGTTTGCCATTTCCTTCTTCAGTTCATTTTACAGATGAGGAAACTGAGGCAAACAGCATTAAGTGACTTGCTCAGGGTCCCATAGCTACTAAGTGGATGAGGCTGGAATTGAACTTAGGAAGATGACTACAGGTCCAGCACTCTATCTACTGTGCCACCTAGCTGCCCAGAATATATAGTAAAAGTGGAATATTATTCTAAAAAGAAAGCATGCCATCTCACTAATTTTGTAAAGTTGGGCAAAGATGGTATTACTATAGGTTTCTACTAGTAATAATTTTTTTTTTGGCTAGGCAATGGGATTAAGTGACTTGGCCAGGGTCACACAGCTAGTAAGTGTCAAGTGTCTGAGGCTAGATTTGAACTCGGGTTCTCCTAACTCCAGGGCTGGTGCTCTATCCACTGTACCACCTAGCTGCCCTCTACTAGTAATGTAGTAATAATTTCTTTTTTATATAGTGTTTTAAGATTGGCAAAACCCTTTTAAATATATTATATAGACATATATATATATATATATATATGTTAAACAACAATAGCAGCAGTAGCTACAACACCACCATCACCAGCACCACCAACAATAAGGATTTCCTGGGAAATCTTGCCTACCTTGCTCATTGATACCTAAAATTTCTTTAAGAAATCAAGAAAATTGTCACTTCACTGTTAAGAGACAATCTCATGTCTGGACCATTGTAACAAACTGCCAGTGGGTCTGCCTGCTTCAAGTCATTCCTCTCTCCAGTCTATCCCCCATTCAGATACTGAAATGATTTTCCTAAAGCAAAAGTCCAATCTTATCACTATCCTACTCCATAAACTCCAGTGGCTCCCTATTGGCTCCAGGAGCAAATACAAAATGCTCTGTTTGGCATTCAAAGCCCTTCGTAACCTAGCCCCCTCCTACCTCTGCTGTCTTCTTAGATCTCACTCCCCGACAAGTACTCTTCTGTCCAGTGACATTGACTTTCTGGCTGCTCCTAAGCAAGACATTCCACCCTGAAGCTCCTGGCATTTTCTCTGGCTCTCCATTCCTAGACCATTCTCCTTCTTCCTCTCTACCTACTGAGCTCCCTGGCTTCCTATAAATCCCAACTAAAATCCCATCTTTTACTGGAAGTCTTCCCTAACCTCTCTCAATTTTAGCTCCTTCTCTTAGTTGATTATTCTCTATTTATCCCTATAATTAGTTTTCTGTGTTTATAGGATAAATAGAAAATAGTCAAATATATATGCGTATATATGTACATATTTGTATGCCATCTCCACCATTAGATGATAAGTGAGGGTAGTGACTGTCTTTTGTTTTTTATTTTTTGTATCCATAGTGCCTGGAACATAGTAGCAACTTAATAAATATTTGCTTGATTTGGAAAGGGGAAGGAGAAGAGAATAAACATTTATTAAGTGCCTACTATGTACCACAGTTTCTAGCACATACTAATGTGAAAACAACTAATATCAGATCCTTTTCTAAAATCCCACCTTCTCTAAGAAGCATTTCCTGGTCCTTCTTAACTTTGATGCCTTTCCTCTAAGTATCTCCAACTTAACCTGTGACTATCTTGTTTGCACATAGTTGTTTTTTTGCTGTCTCCCCCATTAGACTGTGAAGTCCTTGAGGGGAGGGGCTGGTTTTTTTTTTAAACTTTCCAGCTTAGCATTTTGATCAACACAGAGTAGGTGCTTAATAAATGCTTGTTGACTTGACTTGACTTAAAGGGGGAGGAAGTTAGACAACAGAGTACCTGCAGGAAGGGGTCATCATGGAATAAGAGAAAATATATCCTAAATGTTTGCAAAGACAGACTTCACAGTTTTTGCCTCAGGCAGCCACTGTTTACCTCCAGCAGTAGGTGGATAAATAGAAGTTGTATATTCTATGTTGCACTCAATCAAGCATGTGTAGAGCTCAGTGGGAATACTGGACCAAATCCTTACTTTTATCAGTCAATTAGTCAGGATTTAAAGAGAAGCAAAAAAAGAATTTAATAGTTTCCTTCCTTCTTTTCTTTTACTTCTGGAGAGGAAAAAAAGAAGAGAAGGCAGGACAAAGGGGGAAGAGAGAATGAGAGAAAAAATCAAAATGGAGTATAGTAAGAATTAGAGGGATGGTACAAGTGGAAAGAGCACTGAGTCTGGATTGAGAAATTTTAGGTTTAAAATCTGCTTCGGACGTGCATCCTACCTGTCTGACCCTGGGCAAGTCACTTTACCCAACTTGGGATTGAATTTCTTGATCTATAAAATGAGGGAGTTAAACAAGATGGGCTCTGGGCTGCTTCTAGCTCTAGGTCAATGATATTGATTTCATCAATTTTTTTTTTGGTGAAATGGAATGAGATTTTTCCAGCTCTCCCAGGGCACTGGACTGCTATTTAGCATTCTAATTTACATCAAATCCAGGGAGAACAGGTAAAGGTGGCAGTGGGAAGATACTGAGAATGCCATTTGCTACCAAAGCTATAGAAAAATAATCCATATTCTTCTTATTTCTTGGCCAAATTGGATATTTTAAAATGGCACAATTGAATCACTACTTGATAAATTTAATCAATTAACTCCTGAATTCATTGGGCATAGGCTGTGGCTCTGAATAAATATTCTAAAGAAATTTAAGCCTTTTTTTTGTGTGTGTTAAAATAGTACATTAGTTATATAATGATAACAGGTGACATAGAGCATAAGGCAGAATTGTCTATAAATATGCTTAGCTTCCTTCCCCTTCATTTGTTAGCTATGCTTCCTCTTAAACCTGGAAGAATTCTCCTCAGGTTCCAGCCCCTCCCCTCTCATTACTCTTTCTGAAGCCCTGATTATATCCGGGTGTTAAGAAAGATGGTTGAGCTTCAGGAAGGCGATGAATTTACGGGAAAATATCCAAACTATAGTTAAAGAGTTTTGGACTTCATGACCCAAGAAAGGGACTTGGTAATTGCTTTAAACTACTGAAAATCAGTCTATTAAACGAAAGCTATTGACTGATCACTCTCTATATGCCTAGCAAAGATAAACCTTATAGATAGCCAAAGAAATAAAACTGCATGCTCCGGGCTCACAAGGAGCCCATGCATTGGCTGCTGAGACAGATGTAAACATATCAATCACTAAACAAAACAGCATCACATCTAATAGCATTATGTATAAAGTGAGGCAGCGACATGTAGAGGATAAGTCAATCTGCCAACATTTATTAAGTACCTACTATGTGGCAGGTAAGTGCTGGGGTAAACACACACACACCTAGTCCTTTCTTTCAAAGAGATTACAATTTATTGATAAGGAATAGTTTAGAATCAGAAAGACCTGGGATCTAGTTCTGCCTCTCACACATACACATTGTGTAAATTATTTAACTTCTTGGTTCTTTGGACAACTGTCTAAGATAGTAAATTTCAGAGCCGGTTCTGATCTGCATTGGTAGAGTGGGTTTCCTCATTGGGAATTTCTTAGAACACATCATAGATCTGGTCTAAGAAAAGAATATTATGTGCTAATATAGTTTGATATGATCCTGGTCAGATCACATAGCTAGAGTATTGTATTGGATTTCCCCATGATACAGAGTATGAAAGACACTGATCATCTTTAAAATGTATAGAAATCCTGAGGACAACCAGGAAGGTTGAGGGAACTGAGTCCACGCTATAGAAAGATTGCTTGAAGGAGGCAGGGGTTTTAAGCCAGCGGGAGACAAGATTTAAGGGAGATAGGATGTCTTCAAGTTTGTGAAAGGCCATCATGTGTTTCTTTCGTCTTGCCCCAAATGTCAGACCAGGAGCCAAGGGTATATTAGAGGTAGTTGCAATGGCAGTCTTGTGATAAGGAGAAACTTGCTAACAGTTATCCCATAGCGGAACAGGCTTCCTTGAGAGAAAGTATATTCTACTTGGTGGAAAATATTCTAGGAGAAACTAGGTAAGTACTTATTGAGAATGGACTGTGGGGATCTTTTTATGGATGTGGGTTGGACTGAAGGGCTTTCCAAGTCTAAGATTCTGTTATTTTGTAATATCACGGTGTTGGGCTATGAGGTGCAGGCTGTCAGACACTGGCTTTGCATTGTCTGTTTCCCCTGCCTAGAATATTCTGTCTTCTCCCTTCCATCTCTAATCTTCCCTCACTTCCTTCAAGTGTTAGCTCAAAAGCCCAGACTTTCCTGGTCTTCCCAGCTGCCAATGGCTTCCTCCTTCAGATTACCTTCCATTTACCATATCTATCTATCTTGTATGTGCCCATTTATTTATGCGTTTTCTCCCCCATTAGAATTCAAGCTTCTTGAAGGCAGGGGCTATTTCCCCCCTTTCTTTGTATGCTCATCTCTGAGGCCATTTCCTGGTGCATAAGAAGCACTTAATAAATGCTTGTTGATTGACTGAATGGAACAGTATATAAGAAGCAGATATAAAAAACTGAGATGGAGTAATCTACTGGTATATCATGGAAGGTAGGGAATGAGCATTGACTTTAAAAAGTATGCTCAATAGTTAAGAAGTATAGGACAATAAAATATAAATCACAATTCTTTTTAGGTGTTGCAAAGAGGAATGGTTCTTTTTAAATCTAAGAAACTGATCAATAAGTAAAGTCATGCTGAGGCCAAAAATGTTAAGGAAATGTTGGGTATCATTAGGAAGAAACCAGGAAACAGGAGAGGAAATGCAGTCCTACTCATATAAAAAACCAGGGTATGTTCCCCTGAATGCTATGCAGAGTTGTCATCACTGAGCCTAAGGGCAGATAGGGCAATTAGAGAAAGGTCAGAAAGGGGAACAAATATGAAGGTATATCTAAGAGGTTGCCATCAGAAGAAAAGCTAAAAAAAAAAAAAATCAAGAGCATTCAGTCTGGCGATCATGGGGAAAACATGACACAGCAGGAAGACGTAGAGATATAGATCAGAAGGGGAAAGGAACTCAGAAGCTATCTAATCCTACTCCTAATCCAGGAAACTGAGGCTCAGGAAATGTTAAATCACTTGCCCAAGGTTACTCAGGTAGTAAGCCTCATAAGTGGATGTGAACCCAGGTCTTCTGACTCCATATCAGTATACTTTCTCTTGAAACCTGAGTACCACAGAGAGAAGATTAAGGTTTGGATGTTGACAGAAAGGTTGGCTAGGTGGCCTCTGAATTCCCTTCCCCTTCTAAATATGTGGCCCTATGACTCCAGTGGGAAGAGACCTTATAGTTTATCCATTTCACCCCTACCCCTTTTACCGATGAGGAAACTGAGTCACAGAGAAGTGAAATGACTTGCCTAAACTCACACGGTTAGTAAATACAAAAACTGGACTCTTACTTCAAACACTCTTCATGTTATGACTTGCCCATCATCACATGAAAAGAAAACTTAAACTCAGGTCTTTCTGATTCCAAAGCTGGAATCCATATTACCCTTTTTATCTGTAGTTTTTTACTTGGAGTACAAACCAACCAACCCACAATTCTACTCAGCAACATTTAAAAGAAACTTTTTTTCTATTTTGTTTTCCTCTAGCTCTTAATTGTCGAAGGAACTTTTAAAAAGCTCATGCTCATTTCCCTCCTTCCTCAATGCTATAGTAAACTGGTACAACTCAGTTTCTGACATTTTGTTTAATTGCCTGGTCACAGATTGTAATGGATTAAGATTTCATAATACAAACATTTGGTAGATTTTATGCTAGTCAGGAGCAGGACAGAAGGTGAAAGCATTTAATTCAAAGAGTTCACCAAACAACAAGAAGAAAGAGTTTGCAACATAAAATCAGCTTAATTGGAAACCATCGTTACATATCCAAAAGCAATTCTGAAGTAGACATTTTTCTCCTTTTCAGCTTTGGTCCTGTTACCTCCTACTCAGAATTCTACTCATTTTCAATAACAATAGAAATTCAGGTTCACATTGCAGAGGCTCCTTACCAGACTGATCGCATCTCTATTATTTCCTCAATCTCTTTTGTAAGCTGTTTGTTCCCTCTTTCTACTTCCACCCCTGCCTTTGTCTCTGTGCCAACCAATATGCCTATAAATCATGCAGATTCAAACCACCTTTGGCTCTTCGTTTAAAACTCATCTAAAAAATCCTACGCCTCCTCTCTCTGAAGTCCAACCAAACAACCATTCCACTGGCTTCTAATAAAATGTAGGATGTGCATATATTACAGAAAACACATGGTTGCTCTGGGCATGACACAGAATACCTGAGTTTTATACTTTTACATATGCAAGATATGACTTAAATGTATTTCTTTTGCAATTGTTCTTAGAGCCAGTAGATGAATCAATGAAGAAAACCAGTCTCATTACCTCATATTCACACTTTTCTTTGAACTCCAAACAGGATGACCCAGCTGGATTATCCATCTTATTTGGTTCTAAATTGCTTTTGACTGCTTTTAGAATAAGAGATATGTTATTTATTCGTTTAACTCCCGGGATAGGAATCCCCTCCACCAGTGCTCAGGGTAACCCAAGTAAGGCTTAGTAGATAATTCCTAGAAAGTTGCCCAAGGCAAGAAGAGGTTAAATGGTTTGCCCAAGGTCACATAATTTTGAACCGAGGCCTTTCTGACACCAAACTAGCCTAGCATCTCCTTGGCCACCCTAGCTCTTGAAATCTATCCTTAAAGGACAAAGATTTGTAACTCTGGCCTTTTAAAGGAACTACAGAAGAGTAATTACAAAATTGATTTGAGTAGTGGCAGCATTTTTGAAATAAGTGAGTGACTTCTGAAGGTAACCATTTTGAGTGTAGCACCACTCGCTGAGATAACAAGTTAAATAAGCATTGTTATTGCCTTATCTTATAAGAATTAATAGGTACATGCAATTTATAAATGTTGGATACTGTTTACAGTATGGATGAATAATTTGCAAGTGTGTTAGTTAAGGTTCTGCATTTAAATTCATCCACAGGCCCCAATCTACATTTCCAGGCTTATCTGGTAACAAGTCACCAAGCGTAACTTTAAGATAACACTCCCAGGCTCACAATATGTTTTCTTTCTGTTGTTGTTCAGTTATTTCAGTCATGGGTACGTGCGGTTTCCTTGGCAGAGATACTGGAGTGGTTTGCCATTTCCTTCTCCAGCTCATTCTACAGATGAAGAAACTGGGGCAAATAGGGTTAAGTGACTTGCCCAGGGTCGCACAGCTAGCAAGAGTCTGAGGTTGGATTTGAACTCATAAAGATGAATCTTCCTGACTCTAGGGCTGGCACTTTGTTCACTGCACCACTAGTTGCCCCATCTATGTTTTTCTTTACAATAATCCTAAATGGTAGGCAATTACTTCCCCCTTCTATAGCTGAGAAAACTGAAGCTCAAGGTTAATACTGACTGGCTAGAATATCGGATTGAATAGATTGAGATACCTCAAAGGGCTGAACTATAAGAAAAGAAGGAAAGAAACAAACCTATTCTATTCCAGGCCCTGTGCTAAGTTGTGCAAATATTATTTAATTATCTGAGTTTTACAAATATTATTTAATTTGATCTTCACAGCACAATGCCCCTGGGAGGTAGGTACTATTGTTATCCCCATCCTACAGTTGAGGAAACTGAGGTAGACAGAGGCAAAGTGATTTGTACAAGGTCACACAGCTAGTAAAGGCTTGAGGTTGGATTTGAACTCATATCTTCCTGACTCTAGCCCAAACACTTATCTATTGCATCACCTAGCCATTTAGTTATGAAGATACAGGTCAGATTTAAGAAAACTTCCTAACAGTTATGGATACCCCAAAGTGGAATGGGCTGCCTTGGGAAGTAGTGAATTTTCTCTCACCAGATTTCTTCTAGCAAAGCCCTGGTAACTACTTGTGGGGTTTTTGTAGAGTGGATTCTACTTCAGGTATAGGTTGGCCTTCCTAGATGAACACTTTGGTCCCTTCCCACTCTGAGAGTCTGTGAGTAATAGGGATAAATGTAAAGACCTGCATTTGGGTTCAAACAATCAACTACACAGGATTAAGGAGACCTGGTTTAACAGCATTTAAAAAAAAGGGTAGGGTAAAAGCTTCCTGTAGAAGTCATGTACTTCCCTCAACCTCAGTTTTTGCATCTATAAAATGGGGATAATAACAGCACCTAGCCGACAGGGTTGCTGTGGGGATTGAATGAGATAAAAAGGTAAAATATTTAAGAGTTCCACTAATAACAACAACAATAATAATAGCTAGTATCTATACACCACATTAAAGCTTGTGAAAAGCTTTGCAAATATTATCTCATTTGATTCTCACAATAAACCTGGGAAGAAGGTGCTATTTTTATCCCCATTTTACAGATGAGGAAACCAAGGCAGACAGAGGTTATGTGACTTCACCAGGGTTATAAAGTTAGTAGGGGTCCAAGGCTGAATTTGAACTCAGAACTTCCTGACTCCAGCTCTAGAACTCTATCCACTGTCAGGAAAGAAACGTTTTTAATGAACTAAGGCTGCTTAGCCTGAGGAAAGGACCAACAGTGGAAGGAATAGCATATGGAAAAGTATCGGCAGGGAAACTCCAAAAGATGGGAATTATATGGAACCTGCCTCTTAACATAAAAATAACTTTCTAACAATTCATCCTGTCCCCAAAGACTGCCTTGTGAGGCAGTGCCTTCTGGGTCACTGAGAGTGATTGGACAGCCTGGATGAACATCTGTGGGAAGGTTGCAGAGGGAATCCTTGCTCGGGGTGGAATACTGCACTGGAATGATCCCCAAGACCCTTTCAAAGAGCAATTGTCTATGAGGATGCATTTCAGTCTTGCATCGCCTGTCAGGAAGCCAAGAAAGGGAAAAAAAAACCCATCCCTTGTTCAGCGGCGTTTATTGGAGAAGAGACTAAGGCTCTCTCTCTTTACGATAGATGCCCTTCTCATCTAGGTTCAGATTGTGTTATACAATACAACACAATACAATACAAAAGTATTTGAAATAGTTGTGAGAAACAGCCAAGTCACCTTGCTGACTGAGAGGCAAGGTTCTCTAGCAGAAATGTTGTTGTTGTTCAGTTGTTTCAGTCATGTCTGATCCCACTTGGGGTTTTCTTGGCAAAGATACTGGAGCAGCTTGCCATTTCCTTCTCTGGCTCATTTTACAGATGAGGAAACTGAGGCAAACAGGGTTAAGTGACATGCCCAGGGTCATATAGCTGCTAAGTGTCGGAGGCTGGATTTGAACTCATGAAGATAAGTGTTCCTGAATCCAAGCCCAGTACTATTTCCACTGCACCATCTAACTGCTCTCCAACAGAAATGGGAGATAGTAAACAGTTTCCTCCTGGGTGTTAGGTTGACCTGAGATACACAGATGGAGAGGATGCTGATTGGAGTAGAAATATGAGTTACCCTAGTTACTGTTCTCTTCCCCAATGAGGAGAAGAAAACATCTCAAAATCAACTTTAAATAAGTTTTCTTACCCTTTTCCGAGTCATGGACCCCTCTGGCAATCTGGTGAAGCCTACGGACCTTTCTCAGAATAATATTTTTTACATTCACAAAATAAAGTACATAGGATTGCAACAAAAATCAATTAAGTTGAAATATGATTAACTTATTTTTAAAAAATATTTTGATATTTGTTGACTATATTTCAACATAATTTGTTTTCTTTGTGTCTTAAGTCTTTTACTTTATGCATATAAAAACATTATCCTGAGAAGGGTTCCATAGCCTTCACCAGACTTCCAAAGGGGACCATAACACAAAAATGGCTAAGAATCCTTCTGCTCTATCAACCTCTGCCAATCTCGCTTTGAGGCAAGTAGTTTTGTACAACAGTTAAACGTCAAAGCACCTGAACTGCACAGGAGGAGAGCAACTGAGTAAGTGTGAACTCTTCTAGAAAGAACAGATATGAAGGGGAAGATAAGCATACCAACAATAGGAAGAATATTGGAACACAGTCTTGATTTCAAAGGCACCTCCTTCATTCTTTCTATCGAGGACAGAGAGGCAGCCTGCTATATAGTGCAGAGAGCCCTGGACTTGAAATGAGATGCCTTGGTTTCAATAAAAAGGCTTTCAATAAGGTTTCAATAAAAAAAGGCTTTGCCTCTTAGTAGACAAGTTCTTGGGTCTTTCTGAGCCTTGATTTATCTTTAAAATGGGGAGGCAAATATTTGTGATGGGGCAGTAGATAGAGTACCAGGCATAGAGTCAGGAAGACTCACTTTTTGTGAGTTCATATCTGGCCTTGGACACTTACTGTGTGATTCGGGGCAAGTCCCCCGTTTGCCTCAGTTTCCTTATCTGTCAAATGAGCTGGAGAAGGAAATGGCAAACCACTCCAGAATCTTTGCCAAGAAAACCTGAAATGTGGCCACAAAGAGTTGGACACAACTGAACAACAACAAAATATTTGTATGAGAGGGTGTCCGGAAGTCATAATTACTTGCTGAACTCATAAAGAACTCTGGGGAATGGAGCGCTGAAGGAAACATGGTGCTGTTCCTCATTACATTTGTAATAGCTACTTTACAGGATGATGAAGATCAAAAGAGATCATGCATGTAAAGTGTTTTGTAGCCATACAATACTGTTATTACTTTTATTTAGTCAGAATGAGAGAGTTATCAGTATATAAAGCAAGGACAAAAGGAATGTCCTTTGAAGGAATACCCACACCTTATCTATGAGATCACAGATCCAGCATAACATTAAAGTGTCAAAAGTTATTTGTGTCTCTTATTTTCCCAATCAGATTGTAAATTCTTTGAAGGCAGGGATTGTATCTTACTTTTTTTTTTTTAGTATTTCCTCTATCACCTAGCAGTGTGTTTGGAAAATGGTGGGCACTTAACAGGTGTGTGTGTGTGTGTGTGTGTGTGTGTGTGTGTGTGTTCATCTGAGTTTCTTAAAAGTAGTTTGTTCATATGAACATACCCCAGGAGCTTGGAAATAGCATTAACTTTCTTTTTCAGAATAGTATATTAATGGTTCAGAAAATGACTTTCCCTTTCTTACTCTTATTCGATGAAATCAACTGGTCCTTAACCTTCTAAAATGAAAAATGCTTGATATTTGATTATGTACATTATCCCTTTTTTCTGTGAAATACATGTTTACTTTAGTAGGATTTAAAATAGCAATTTTTCCCCCTTGTAAAATAGATTTTCTATTAAGCCACCCAAGCAGTCTCTCTTCTCTTCTTCTTTGGTGCTAATTAAATTACATCGCAGCTTGTTTGAAATTCAGCAATCAATTTATTTGTTATATTTGCACTGTATCACAGAATTTCATCTTAAAATCACCTTTCAACAAAGACCATAAAAATGAGAGATGACAAATTTGTTCTCCAAGAAGGACAAAAAAGTACCACCCCCAAATACTTTGCATATATTATATTTTCTACTCATTTAACTGTGTAGGTGTGTGTGTGTGTGTGTGCCCCTATGTTCCATCAGAATGTAAGTTACCTAGGGGCAGCTAAGTGATGCAGTGAATACAGTGCTGGCCTTGGAGTCAGGAAGATCTGAGTTCAAATTCAGTCTGGCTGTGTGTCCCTGAGCAAATCACTTACTTCTGTTTGCCTTAGTTTTCTCACCTGTAAAATGAGCTGGAGAAGGAGATGGCAAACCAGTCCAGTATTTTTGCCAAGAAAACACCAAATGGGGTCACAAAGGGCCAGACAGGACTGAAAAAAGTCTGAACACAATACCCAAGGATAGAGATTATTGTGTCTTTGTACAATCCATTCCTAGCATTGTGCTTTGCACAAAGTTGGTGCTTAATAAATGTTTGTGGAATGGACTGACTGAATCTAGTCATTTTGCATGGGCTGCCTGAGTGCTCATCAAAATGCCTTGTTTATTTCTGGGAACACTTTTTTCTAATATTTTTCTTTGGAGAAAAGGTGTCAGGTATCAGAAATAATGAATAGGAAAAAGGGAAATGATATCCTGTAGCCAGTTCAAATTATTTACATGCGATCAGTGGTCAGGGTACAGAAAGTCTTCCTAGGGTTATTAAAATATGGAAAGTTCTGAATCAAGCTCTAACCTTAAAGATTCAAATAAACCATGTTTGCAATAGTCTAAGGCAGCAGTGGTTCATTTTTCAGAATTCAGTTCAACTCAATTCAGTAAGCATTTATGCCTATGAGGTTCAAGGCAATGGATGGAGAGACAGAGTGAAAGAGTTCCCAGCAGCAAGAAAATTACATTATTCTAGGCGGGGGGAATAACATGTACACAGATGACTAAATATAAAGTATGTTAAAACAAATCCAAAGTAATTTCATTGGGGTTGAGGGTTGAGCACCAAGAATTAGAGGAATGAAGAAAGACACTTGAAGGAGATGGTAGGTGAATTGAGTCTTAAAGGGGCTGAGGGATTCCCAGAATTTGATAGAAATATGAAATGAAGGAATTATTAGGAAACTTGTATTCCTCTCCCCTATTCCCCTTGGGTAGAATGTAAGCTCCCGTGGGCAGGATGGCATAAGTCTATAATCTCTGTTCCGAGGGTTGAGGGTGGTCAGTTGCTTGAGTTTGGGACATCTGAGCTGCAGAGGGGTAAAGCTGATTGGGGGCCTGCCCTAAATATGGTACCAATATGGTGAACCCCTAAGGAGTGGCTGGCCACCAGGCTACCAGAGGGTTGCAGTGTCTCAAGTTGGAAAAATGAAGCTGGTTATGTTAATGCTTCTGTGCTGATCAGTAGTGGGATAAGACCACGGGATGCTGCTGAACATCCAGCTTGGGTGAGATAGGGAGATCCAGTCTCCCTTCCTCTACACTTCCCAAAAAAAAGAGAGAAAAGGAAAAAGAAAGTAAGATCCTGAAGGGCAGCACTCCCCCCCCCCACCACATTTCATCTGTTTCTCCCGAGATCTTAGCACAGTATCCATTCTTGCACAATGCTCATTGGATTGGATCCAATTGGAAAAGTCATAAAAGGAGGAAAATCTCAAGAATGTGCTAAATTACTGTTATGCTAAGACCAGGTCTATAAGAATAGTGAAACACCTAGTTTTGATTCTCCATTTAGGCATTTGAGATTCTGGTCTCCAAGAATTCTTTGGAGGGGAAATAAATAATATTCCAGGAAACCAATGGATATAAAGATGACCCCGCCTCTATCCTGTGCCTCCGGCTCCCAGACAGCTGAGTTTAGAGGAGATAAACTGCTGTGATTAGAAAACAAAAACAAGACAAGGAAGGCTGGGCTCACTCTGATTATTTGTTTAATGATGAAATGTTAATGACGAAATGATGTTTAGTGCCAAGAACAATGAACTTAGACTTTGAAAGAAACTTTGAAGAAACCTGGGATTCTTCTTTTCTATGTTCACTAACTATTGGCCCATGCCACAGACACATTGATTAACTTCTGTGAGACTTAGTTCCCTCATTTGTAAAATGGAGATAACACTTTTATGTTTCTCCCAAAATTGTTGAGAAGCTCCAATGAGATAATGTATGCTTTTTAAATCTCTGAGTCTACAAAAGTGTCAATTATTCTAGGGCAGAGTCCATCTTCAGAAGTCAGAATAGGTTTATCAGGATGAAGAATTATTAAAAACTGACATTTTCATAGTGTTTTTAGGTGTGCAGAGCACTTTACATGCACAATCTCCTTGGAGACTGAGAATGGCTCATTTGACAGATGAGGATACTGAGGCTCCAAAAGGAGTGACTTGCCTAGTCACTTCAGTTAGCCATCCCTTGTATGAAGGATTCTGTATTTAAACCCAAGTCTCCTCACCAGTGCTCTTATTGCTATGCTCCCTTATTTTATGAGTGAGTGGGCTATAACCAAACCAGAGAGGAAATACTGACAATGTTTATATCAGAGGGATCATTCCGACAGTGGGATCAACTTGCAGACCTCTCTGACCAAATCCCCCTTTTCCCAAACCATTTAGTGTTTAGTTCAGAAGGTTAACCCTTATGTCCCATATTTTTCATATATACTATCCTTTTCATTGTGAATTGCCTTTCCTAGGTTGTAAGACTATAATTTCTCTAGGTATGAGTGACATAAAATCCTTACTCATATAATTGTTTCCTGATCTTTACAACTTTTATATTTTCCTACTGTCTTGACAGATTCTACCCCTTTTCTTTTAAAAATACACAGGACTAAAATGAATAGATTTAATCAGTTTTCACTTCCTATTTCCTAACTACAAAGACCCAGTGTCCAGTGGCACAAACCTGAGATCTGAAAGAATTGCCTTGAATTTACTCCTCTTAACTTCCTTAGGAATCATTCTGCTGCTGCTCTTTTGTTGATCCTGGCATTAAAATAACATTTCAAATTGTCTGATGAAGCCACAACCAAAATCAGGAACCAAATTAGTCATGTGAACTGGAAAAAGTTTTTCTAAAATCAAGAGAAGAAAGTCAATCTAAGACTTCAATTTATTCACCCAATTACAATTTTCTGCAGTTAATGGACAGTAGCAGGAATAGACATAGAATACGACGGCAAGAATAAGTAATCCTTTGGATAGAAAATGTAATTGGAAACTTACTCCATTTATTACGGAGAAGTCTGTCTGCAGGTGTAGTTTCCCAAAGATTTATTTCATAAACTGGAAATTCTTTTTCTGCTGTTTCTCACATAGTAATAAAGGAAAATGCCAAAGTATTGAAAAAAAAAAAAGGAAACTCCTATGTAAAGTAGACCAATTTCTTTTGATTATGTCAATGAAGAAATGTGTCCAGTATGAAGGTAAAGGAAAAAGAAAGAGGATAAGAAAGCAAAAAGAGATAGAGAAGCAATTCAATTACATCTAGCCAACATTTAATATGCACCTTTCAAATAAAAGGCCCACGTTAGGTGCCGCTGAAAAATACAAAGACGGACAAGACCCAGTCTCTGCCCTCCAGGAGCTCTGTCCTTTGGAGGGAGGGAAGATTAAATGGGCATGTAATGGACTTGGACCATTTAAAGACCCAGACCTAATTATAGAAAAGGGGCTGATAAGGAGGTACTTAACTATAAAAATGAGGAGGGCCAGATGATCCCATTATGAGGTGTGAACAAGTGCTCTGAGTGAATTAAATATAAGGAGTTGAGCTAAAGGTGAACAATGAGAGGGCACTGCCAGGGGGTTGACCTTTAAAAGTCAATTATGTCAGTCTACTTGGAAATCAGATTCTTAAGAAAATGGCAGCTCCTGGCCAGATGTGCAGAAGAAGATGGGGAAAAGAAGGGATCATGAGTGGAGAAGGTGTGGCTATGAGAAGCCATATGGACTGGGAGAGCACAAGTCTGGGCAGAGGCAGCCACCACAGAGAAAAGGACCAGGATTCTGTCAGGCATGAACAACTTACTCTTATTGGCGTCTTTCTATGTGGTGGCTGCATCTGCCTGGGCTTTGGCTCTTCTGTAATCATGGGGTTTTCCCCCAAGCTCGTATAGCAGATAGACACTGGCCTTGGAGTTCCAATGTGGCCTCTGACACGTACTAGCTGTATCTCAACCTCTATGTCTCAGTTTCTTGTAAAATGGGAATAATAACAGTATCTACCTCATTTCCTTATGAGGATTGAATGAAATAATACATGTGAAGCACCTTGCAGACGCTATATAAATGTTAGCTATTATCACTCTTCTCATTGCCTCCTTTCCTTTGCCAGCTCTTGCTATCGTTCGTACTTTCCATCAAGAGTTGGGCATTGTGGAAGAGCACTGGCTCTGGAGTCAGAGGTTGTAATTTTTTAGTCATTTTAGTTGTATTTGACTCCCATGATGGGTTTTCGTGGCAAAGATACTGGAGTTGTTTGTCGTTTCCTTCTCTGGCTCATTTTCCAGGTCAGGAAACTAAGGCAAACAGGGTGAAGTGATTTGCCCAGAGTTACACAGCTGGATTTGAATTCAATTCTTCCGGACTCTAAGCCTGGTGCTCTATCTACTGCACCACCTAGCCATAGGTAAGATGATCTGTAGTCAAACCCCAAATTTTACTCTTACTATCTATATGGTCTTGGGCAAGTCATATAACATCTCTGGGCCTCAGTTTCCTAATCTGTGAAATGAGGATATTGGACAAGATTGCCTCTGGGGTTCTTTCTAGGCAGGTTAGGACCCAAGATCCTATGATCCTCAGTATCCGATTTGAGTGGACTGACTTTTCAAAGGGTCACCAGGGTCATAGCTCGTCATTGTTCATTTTAGGAACATTTTTACACTTAACTTAATACCTCATTATTTGCCACTTTTCTGTGATTAGGCCCCTGCCTTAAATAGGCAAATTGCTATAGTAAAAAATAGAGAAAAGTGCTAGGAGAGGTACTAGCAGAATGTGATAGGAAGGTAGAGAAGACAGAAAATACCTTTGGATGGGGCAATCAAAGAAAACTTCATGGAAAAGGTAGCCTTTGAATGGAGCTTTGAAAGATTCTTTGATTATTTCAATAAGCAGAGTTTGAGGGAGGGAGTTTCAGGGATCATGAGGTCTTAGGTTTAGATCTAGAAGTGAAGAAAGACATATTCCAGGCCAAAAACATGGCATATTGGAGGCAAAAAGACACACCTTATGAGACTAATTTAGCTGGATTAAAGAGTGCTTGAAGAGTAATGATGGGAGAGATCTAGAAAAGTAGGTTGGGAACATTTTATGGGAGGTCTTCAATGCTATATATTGGGTATTAGATTTAACTCTTTTTTCTTTCTATTTTTTTATTTTTAGGCAATTGGGGTTAAGTGACTTGCCCAGGGTCACACAGCTAGTAAGTGTTTGGTCTGAGGCTGGATTTGAACTCAGGTACTCCTGACTTTAGGGCCAGTGCTCTCTCCACTGCACCACCTACCTGCCCCTTAGATTTAACTCTTTTGGCAATGGGAAACAAATGAAAGTTTATTAACAAGAAAGTGACACAATCAGAATCATATCTTAGTTTATTCTGACAGTGGTATATAAAGTAGATTGGAGTAGAGAGAGACTAAAAAGAAGAAGGACCAATTAATGGGCAAATGAAATAGTTTGGGTCCAAGTTAATGAGCATAGGAACACCGTAGTGGGATTGTTAATGTTTGTCCTTTGTTCTTGAAGAGGACCATGACATCAGGAAGGTGATGACATGGCTTGCAAGTAAATTGGATTTAAGTGAGAGAGGGCTGTGCAAAGGCACCAATCTCACTTTCTCCTCCAAAGCCATCTGAGTCTGGATATACAGATATATAGATATAGATGTAGATCAACATCAAGATGTAGATCAGGATGACTGGAGATGCCCCATGGTGATGGGATTAGAAGGCAAAGGAAAGACCCTGTAAACACTGGGTCTTTCCAAGAATAGCCTTGCTAACTAATTAGAAAAAGTATGGATGTCTTCAAGGTTTCCAGACTGATTAAGAGGATGTAATGTTCTCAAGAGATATAGGTAGAATCAAGAGGAGTAGTTATGTCAGATAGTGGACAGAAGGCTCAACTTGGAATCAGAAAAATCTGAGTCTGAATCTTGCCTCAGTTACATACAGGCTGTGTGACCCTTAGCCAGTCCCTTAACCTACTTAGTCTCAGTTTCCTCATCTGTAAAATGAGGATAATAAGAGTGCCCATGTCACAGAGTTGTTGTCCAGATCAAATGAAAGAATATGTATAAAGCACTTTGCAAGCCTTAGAATATAATGTGAATACCATTAATGTTATATGTTTAAAGTGCTTTGCAAACCTGAAAGTGTTAACATATAAATGTTAACTATTATTATTATATATGGAAAGTGTTTTGCAAACTTTAAAGTGCTGTATAAATGCTAGCTATCATTATTTTGCTTTGAAAAGAAGGCAAGACCCTTCTAATTGAATCATAGGGAAGGAGAGGATATAGATGAATTTTAAAATGAACTGGAGAAAAGTTGAGCTTTACTACCACCAGAAAGGCCTAATGCTAGTAAAGTATGAGTCAAATTTGGACTCTGAAGGTGATGGGGCAAGGTGATTAGGTTTAGGAGCTTAGGGGAAATTGAGAAATATTGTGGGAAAAGTAAAAGAGAAACAAACAGAGAAGAATAAAAGGATAGCTTTGATAAAGTAAGGACCCAGCTAACACTAGATAGCATGAAATTATAATGTAAAGAATCAGCATGGCTGTAATCTTTACTCTGTTATCTTCAATAGACTAAGGTAGGGGAGCAGAAAGGACTGAAGGAAAAGGGTCCAGTGCGCCTAGGGATGAGACTGTCTGGGAACGTGCAGCAGACAGTCAAGGAAACATTCAAAGTACTGGCTAGGACATCATTGAAAAGGCAGATCAAGGGGCCAGGTAGGGTAGGGAGGCAAGAGAAAACAAAACTGCCTGATGGTCTGGGAGAATAAGGAGCAGCAAACAAGACAGAGAGGCTCCACGGTTAAGAAGTGTTGATCAGACGAACATTTTGGAATTCATGAACTTGGAAATGGAGAAAATTAGAGAAATCAGCTCCAAGGCATTACCATGCTTTTGAAGGACTAAAATGTACAGTGGGAAAATTTATTAGAAACCAAAAAGTTGATCCAGGTGACTGGAAGATACATCGATGGGAATACTGAAGTCATAGGAGTGTTGTCAAGCATTGTGGTGGACACTGTGACTGTGAATCTAGTGTTGGCAACCATTAATGAAGACACCAGGATGAACAATCCGAATCTCTACCAAATGTTCCTAAACGCTGTGTGCATAAAGAGAACAAAGCAAACGACACCAAGACCTAGAAACCTTCCCATAAGAGCTTTAAAAACAATAACAACATTAAGAAAAAAACCCAAACACTTCTTTTTAAGAGAGGCAGTTTTGGTAGAGTGGATAGAAAGCCGCTCTCAAAGTCAGAAAGACCGCCCTTCCAATTCTACCTTTGACACATACTGGAGGTGTGGCCCTGGTTAAGTCACTTAACCTGTCAATGTTCAGGACAGCTCTCTGTGACTAAGTTGAAGAGAAAGTGCCAACCTGTGTTGATAAAGGGAGTTTCCTCACCCAGAGTTCTCTTGTACAAATGAAATCACAAGTCCAGTCTCCATTCCAATCCCTAACAAACTCTACAAGCCCCAGACCCAGCTTTCCTGGACTACTTTTCAGCTCTCCTGGTTCAGGGGCTTGCACCGTGCTAGCCAGTGACTAGAGGTTACAAAAAGAAGCATGACCCTTGGTTCCCTGATCATGAAGAGATTATTGTACAGTTAAACACTTGAAGAAAAATGGAAAAATTCAAACGTCTGAATGCTTGTCTGTTTGATGTTCACATCTAGACATGTGGAAACATCCTGAATAAGTGACTCATTATTTCTCTTTGCATCCAGACATTTGGCTCCTTGTTGCTAGAAAAGGACTTAGTCATAATAAATTAAGCACTACATTTATATTAACAAATAAATTAATATAGATAAAAAAGTTTCTGTTCTGTGTCAGTACATGTAAGTAGGGAATCCATACATGTGTCTACACAATATACATACACATAATACAGCATACACACGTAGGTATGGGCATACATGCATGGCATATGTATGTATGCACATGTACACAAATGTATATGCATGTGTGTGTATATATATACACACCTACATTTGTGTAAGCATCTACGTACATGTACAGAAGTACATGTGCGTGTGTGTTGGCTTGCACCTATAAATGCACTCGCTATATGCACTAAATAATTGGCCAGTTTTGACTAACCTCATTGGTTAAGTTAGTTGATTTAAAAAGAAAAGTAAAAAACACCCATTTTGGAATGACTTGAATTTTTTCCTTAAATTGATGACATTTTATTTAGACCTCAAAAAATAAGAGAAAGGCAACATGGTACAGTAAACAGAGAGCCAGCCTCAGAGTTCAGAAGATCTGGATTCAGTTCTTGGCTCTGATGGGACTGACTGTGTGACCTTGGGTAAGTTGCTTGACTTCTCAGTACTGTAGGCCAGTGGTATCAAACTCAGAAAGAAAGGGAGCCACTAAACCATAGAGAAGGACTCCTGCGAACCACTTTGTTGTTGCTCAGTTGTTTCAGTCACGTCCAACTCTTTGTGACCCCATTTGGGGCTTTCTTGGCAAAGATACTTGAATGGTTTGCAATTTCCTTCTCCAGCTCATTTTACAGATGAGGAAACTGAGGCAAACAGGGTTAAGTGACTTGCCCAGGGTCACACAGCTAGGAAGTGTCTGAGGCTGTATTTGAACTCAGAAAGATGAGTTTTCCTGACTCCAGGCCCAGTATTCTATCCATTGCACCACCTAGCTGTGCACACATTAACTTAGAAAACCACCTATTAATATTATTTAAGGTTTGTGTTTTTATTTATTTTGTTGAAGATTTCCCAATTATATTTTGATCTGCATCAGGCAGCACTCTGAAGCATTATGTGGGCTCTGTGACTGACCCTTCTGCTCTAGGCAACCCTCTCAGACTCTCAGTTGCAGAGAAGGTGCTGACTTGGATAGGCATCGGGAGTTTCCTTGTCTGAAAATTCCCTATATTAGTGAAATCATAGGTCCTGTCTTTATCCCCTGTCCTATAAGAAAGAAAAAAATCCTACCGGGATGAACACTAAAAACAAAATGACAATAACGATATAGAAACAATTATGAACAACCTGACCTTTTTCACTGAAATATATTCAGCCTTGGCACAACTGAAAATCCTGGTTAGTGACCGTGCTGACTGGAGGCGTTATGAGGTACTCAACAAGAACAGACGCCATTTTTCTGAGGGCTCTGAGGAGATGCGTTGGATAAAGAGATGTCAGGGAAGGTTTGAATCCCTTCTCTGCCAGGCTACTTTGGTCCTTTTCTCACCAAATGGTGATTTGTACTTTTAGAATATTCACAACTGAGCTAGTTTATAATCTGGAAGACCAGAAATAGAGGTAATTTGAGAATACTGGTGCTGTGATGGTAGCAGTCTGGCTGGAAATGGGACAGCCTTAGTAATTCAGTGAGTCAAACAGCTGTTTAGACTGTTCCCTTTGGGCTGCCGAGACAGACTCCAACACGTCCATGCTGTGCTATGTCATGCCGTGCAGGCAAAGTATAATCAAATAGAATCGATTCTGGTATAGTTTAAATGCAATGAAAATATTGAACTTCCCATTTTAAATAGCTAAAAAACAATGCACTGTACTATTAAAGTGAAGGGGGAAAACTCCGTGAAAAGCACTGTCAAAAGAGGAGCCATTAAAAAAAAATGGATTAAAGTCTCAGCCTTTGTGAATTCCATCTAATGTTTCACCCATCATGCTCAGCCTGTCTTTAGGAGGAACAATAAATTGTCTTCTAGCAAGAGAAATAATTATGGAAAACATGCCGTTTTTCTTCCTCCTGTTAGATAGGTAATCCAGAGTAGAAAATATCAGAATGACTATAGAAGAAGTAAGGAGACATCATATTTTTTTGCTGTCCTTTTGAGGACAAAAGATTTTTGTAGCCCCTTTGGGACATATTCATAAGAGTATTTTTGTGTCAAATGAAAGTGAACGTGGGAATTGTTTATAGATGCGATGCATCAATCTCTTCATTTTCTTTTATGGATTACTGGCAAAGCCTATATGCTTTTTAGGAGACTGTCAATTTCTTGGATTCTATATTTGACTGCATTTGATCAGTAGCCCAGAATCTTGCATAACCTTGGTCAACAGCATCTTTCTCTATGTAATTAATTAATAAATAAGCATAGAGGACAATAGGAGAGATTAGCATAAAACAAGAAAATAGCAATGATTTTCTTACCTCTTCCTTTTCAGCACTTTGCAAATCCCTCCATTCTTCAGTTACATGGCCAAAGTCCACTGTATTCATGGCTACTTTAAACTCTCCAATGATATCATGCTTGGAGAAACGGTCAAAATCATAGACTGCCATCACCAGAGTTTTTCCTCCTAATTCCGAGTAGGGCACCTAGATTAACAAAAAATAAATAAATAAATAAAATAGAGAGAGATGAAAGGTCTGGCTCAGAAAATAGAGAACAACTTGCTATAATGCAAATTAGTTTACAGTACTTAGCTTTTAATAGCCATGTTTTTAATAAGCAGCACTAGAAGAAAATTATGGTGGTGGTGTTTTCTTTTTTTTTTTAATTGAGTCACTTGACTTTACTTTCTGAGACTTGAATTATTCAGGGGAAAATGAGGCTACAACACTCATTTATCTCTTTGCCTCAGAGATTCAGTAGCTTGTTAACAATCTTAATAAGAACAATAATTCCTGCATGGCCACACTATCAAAACTGAGAAGATGCATGCGTCTCTTCAAGAAAAACACACAAAGCAAGTCAATTGCATAGGCTACTGTTAGAATTCGTTTCCTTGTAGTAAAGATTTCTTGCTAAAATGAGTCAGCTGCTTAAAATGAGTAACTTATTCATAAGAGTAGCTTACACATTTTGAAAGGTCCATGAATTCTTTTAAACAACTGCAATACCATAGCCTAGGAGCCTCACTTGATCCCTACAGTCATTAGTATTCTCTCCCTCCTGAAATAACTTTGTATTCACTTTTCTTCTTTTATATATTATAACTACCTCCCTTTCTCCTAATGAAAGAATATTTGTTTTTGCTTGCTTTTTGAATCCTTAGCACCTGTCAGAGTGTCAGTACTCAATGGACACAAAAATGTTCCACTAAATTTAATTAATAAATAAGTCTCTAGACAATTGGATGATTGAAATGCACCTCCCAAGTTGTCTTATCCTCTTTAAGTCATTTGCTTATTAGTAAGTTTTTAACTGAGAAATGATTATTTACAATATTATTATTATATAATATTTCTCAGGCGTGACACACCTAAAAAATGTGTGGTTAGGAGAATGCTAAATCCTGTTAAATCCCCCAGCTGTTCAAATGTTCCCAGGATAAATGTGCTGGGTTGGGATATTTATTAATGGCATTTTTTAGAATTCAGGAAAAGTAATGTAAATTAGTTAAGTTACACTCTAGTAGCTGGCTAGAAAGAGTTAATTAAGAAATTATTCAGACTTGTGTTGAAGGCTTAGTTGATTTTAATATACTTCCTACCATATTTGTGGTAAAAAATGGTTATCTTATGGTCCAGTTAAAATTCCTCAATTACTTACATATCATAAATGGAAATAAGAGGTAAGATATTTTGCTATATTATCAAATAAGTGTTTCAATTCCTTAAAATGTTTATAATTTAAAAAATTTATTTGGTATTGCTTATTTCATAAAGAAGCTATCACCTTGAACTTCAAATTTTCATTGCATACTTCAAAAAATTACAGGAAAGCTCTCCTGATCCCCTTTAATGCCTGTGCCTTCTCTCTGTAGATTATCTTAAATTTCTCCTATAATACTAGAACTTGTTTGTACATAGTTGTTTGAATGTTTTCTCCCCCATTAGACTGAGCTTCTTGAGGGCATGTAAGATGCAAATAATCAATAATAAACATTTGTTAAATACCTACTATGTGTCAGACAATGTACTAAGCATAGAAGATACAAAAAGAGGCAAAAGAGTCAGTCCCTGCCCTGGAGAAGCTTACAATCAAATAGAGGAGCTTACAATTTATCTATATTATCTAACATCTTTCCAATTAAGATAATACATTCAAAAAATTAAGAATATTTTAACCTTAAATCAGGTTTATAGTTTTTATTTTTCTGCCTTTTTATTTTCATGCCTGTTTTATAACCTTCAAAATTTTCCCCGAGCTTTTCCTATGGATGATTAAAAAGGGAAGGCATGTTAATATAGATTCAGGATTGGCAGGTCATTTGTTTCTCCCATTTAAAAAGATTTAGTACATCTAAGTTAATGGTCATTTCATCAGTAGTCACCAACCTTCCCTCCTTCAACATTCCCTCTGTCTATTCCCACCCCCTTCTGCCCCACACCCTACCCTATCCTCCAAGCAAACTTTAGCTAAATCTGAAGCTCAGGGGTGAAGTATTTATGGTAGGATGTTAATTAGCCATTTAAAAAATTTTATAAGTATTCTTAATGCATTACCTTGAAAGTGTTAATCTGTATATGAGGGAATAAAGACTGAACCTATGAACTTTAATGACTTTTACGAACTCCAAGGAGAGAAAACTCCCTCCCTCAATGCAGTTAGCACCTGCTGTGTAACTTTAAGCCTTAGAGTTGCCTTGCCCAGGGTCATATGGGCCATATATGTAAAATCTAGCTCTTCCTGTCTTCAAGGTCAGATCCCTATTCATTACACCACATTGCCTCTTTTAATTGTGCATATATAAACTACAACATATATTAACTTTTGGTAAACCTGATGGTTTAATTTCTCTGAATCTATCTCTTTTGCTCTTTTTGAGTAATACCAAAAAAATGGATTGAAAAGTACAAAATTTAGACAATCAACAAGTTACTTTTACATTTCCCCCAAACCTTTTTATTACATTTTACATTGGGTTGACTAATTAAAAATAAAACTGAATTGAACTAAATCAATCAGGTTTTCTGCCACTGTGTAGAGTAGGGCTGACCTTATATATATATATATATATATATATGTATATATATATATATATATATACGTGGATTAGGTGATTTACCTATATGATGTAATTTGCAAGGCAGCACAAATCCTTTACCTGACCCCAAATAATAGTTTTCTTATTGTTCTGTCACAAGCCCTGAAATTTTCACCATCTGAGCCCTGCCTTTTAGTTTAAAGTATTGCCTTGAGAAAGTTCCTAATAAAATGAGTATATGGCTGGGGTGGGTTAATTTATTAAATAGTTGACCCTCACCGATTTAAAAAAAAACTCAAAAATAAGTTTCTAAGATAACAGATGAATTATACATAAAATGCAATGATTTTGTTGGTAGTTGATATTTTGAATGCATGGTAACACAGTTGATCAACTATAATTATTAGCAGCTTAAATTCTTGAAAGCTAACAACAAGGGATTCCTTGAAAAAAAAAAGGTGACCAGAAAGAGGGGAACAAATTTAGAGAGAGCTTTATTCACACCACATAGCTACCATCAAGTGAACTTTCCTGTCATAGCACAGAAGCTGAGAGGGAGTGAGAGCACAGGAGCATGACGGGAGGTGAGAAATCAAGCATATGGGTACAGCTAAGACTGCATTCGTATTAGATGCTGCCCATTCCTTATTCCTCACATCCCACCTCCCAGTAAAAGAAAAAAGAAATAGAGTGAGTCTAGATTGATGTTTATCAGCATTGATAATTCCTCTGATTCTGGCAATCTGACCTCCTTCTCTCCTCATTTCTCAGTTGTATTGGAAAGGTTATTATGTGAGTATGAATGCAGACTATGAATGATTCCCCAGTCAGGAAACAAATGAGACTTTTTACTTGGGGGCACTCTATGCCTCCAATGCCTGGGATTCCATTCCTGAATTCAGACTTAAGGACTAGTTGTCATGGGGATGATGTGTTCTTGCCTTGTGTTCCTATGAGAGTGGGGAACCCTGGGATGTCTTACTACTAGCTTGTCAGGTTAATAAGCATTTATTAAGTACCTACAATGTGCCAGACACTGTGCTAAGAGCTGAGGATGTGAAATGTGAAGAAAGGCGAAAGACAGTCCCTGCTTTCAAGGAGCTCATAACCTGTGTTTATCTGTGGATTGTGGGAGGAAGCAGGAGTCTGATATGGTCAAATTGCTAGGACTGGTGGTCATTGTTGACAAATGCCCCCATTGCTCTACCCCTAGCTAGAATAAATAGACATTGGTTTGACTCTCTTTGTTTCTACTATAAAAGTACCCTAATTAATTGTTTCTTCTAGCTCCATAGACACCAGATTAAAAATATGCTTTTGGGTTTTAAATGCAAATATCCTTCTAAAGTTTGTGAATAAAACATTTCAGGTTGCTATCTAGGTTTTAGGATACTATAGTATTTAAAGGTGTGCTAGAGCCAACTCAAACTGGGTCTCGAGCCGATTGTTAAACTTTCAGTGTGGGCATTTATCACTCTGTGTTTCTTGAACTGAACCTTAAAATGATGATCACGGCTGACCAACCTTATCATGTTATAAAATAAGGCATGAAAATAAGTGAAGATAGCATCATGGTTGGCCAGATAAAACCACACACTAACTTACGCATATTTATTTATTAGAAACAAAATGGCCATATGGTGACTTTGAGGGGAAGACAGTAGCAACTGAAGGGACTAGGAAATAATTCATGTAGAAAGCAGTAGTACTCCAACTAATCATAGAAGGAAACTAGGCATTCTAAGATTTAAAAATGAGGAGGGGGTACATACCAGGAGTGGGAGATAGTCAGGGCAAAGTCAACTGGAAGTAGAATGTCATGTTAGGCCCCCTCTTCAACTGCCTTATATGTAAATTGGGGATCTTTCATGAGGTTGTCATGAAGATCAAATGAAATAATCTATGTTAAAGTGCTTTTCAAACTTTAAAGCATTTTATGTATATACACACACATATGTATGTGTGTATATGATATATATGTGCATATATGCATATGCTATATACACACATACATGAAGGTAATGGCAAATCACTCTAATATCTTTGCCAAGAAAACACATGGACAGTATTAGGGTACTATGGTCTGTGGGGTCATGAAGAGTTTGACATGAGTGAAAAATTGAACCACAACTATCTATCTACCTATTATATATGTCTATGTAGGTCTATGTATATATGTCTATATATATATGCTATTACTATTAATTATTATGTTCTCCCAGGAATAAAAGGGTACAACTAGAATGTTTTTGATATTGTAAGTAATTTATTTTTATTACTTTAATTTGTTAAGAAATTATTTTTATTTTATTATTATTGATTTTATATTCATTATTGACATTATCATTTTATTATTAATTTAATATTAATAAATAAATTTATTTATTTGTAATATTTCCTCTTTTTTTCTGGTTTTGTGGAATTTCAACACTATGACTAGGTTTGTATAAAAGAAATATTCCCATTTAATTCTCTCAATTACTACTTATATGGATCTAGAAGAAGTGCTAATTAAAGACAGAGTATGAACCTCTTTAATTGACTAATAATCAGGAGACTGTTTGCTTTGAAAACTCTTGGGGAACTGAAAAAAACATTTTGAAACAAGACTGGAAGTGAGGTTTGGGACACTGCCACCTACACCCATCTATCTTCTACTAAAATGTTTGCCATCCTGCTGACCTATGTAGGATATGAACTAAATTGATAGGGAGAGATGCTTTTCAATACATAGACATTTCATTTCTCAGAAATTTATTGCTTCCAGTCATGGATTTAAAAAAAACAAAATATTCTCACATAAAAGAGTCCACTAAAGACTATCCTCAAGGTGATAATTTTATGAATGGTTTCAAGCTAAAATCCCCAAAACTTATATATGCAGCTATGGCCCGCAGGGGTGGGGAACCTGTGACCTCGAGGCCACATGTGGTCCTCACCAAGGACTCCTGGTTCCCCACCCCTGTTGGTCTTCAGGGAGATCACTCTTGCTGAGTTATTGTAGAGGTCAAAATTTCCTCTAGTTCTTTCTGTGAAGGGAAACTGTCACGCAAAGATGGAACACACCAAAGGAAAGGCCAAAAATAACAGGAGGAGATTAGATTCCAGAAAAAACCAAAATATTAAGATAATTCTTGATAGTAAGTTAAGTTATGTGGTTTTATTCAGCAATGTTGTGCACACACACAGGACTTCCAAAGGACATGTTATGTGTTTATTCCACTTACAATTCAGAAATAAACTAAATTTTACATGTACCCTGTGAGTCAGTTTTTTTTTTTTTTTTTTTTGGTAAACGATTATAAACGTATTATTTTAAGACACATGAAATCCATATTAAAATAATTGGGTGTCTGACCCTTACAGAGAATACCCTCCCCTTAAGTCACTGGATCAAAATAAAGACTTAGGAAAATTTTTATACGAAAAAGAAAACTATGGGGACCTGGGGTCATAAATTGTGTATCAGAAATTTTGTGAAGTTAGATGAACTGTTAGAATCCACACGCAACTAAAGAAAATAATGATGACATTATTCAAAAAAATACCTTGAAAGTAAACTGCTCATTGAAGACAGGGTTAAGAGTCTTTCTGTGGACTTTTGTCTCAAATTTCTTCTTTTTATCAGGCAGCAAGAACACTTTCACGTAGGGATCTGATGTACCACCCATATCTAAGGCAGGAAGCTCTGCTGCTTGGATGATACCTACCAAGAGCTAAGAGGAAAGAGGAAAAACAAAACCCAAACATCAGGTAAAATCATTAAATAGCTATTTTTTGGGGGAGGGGGCATTGACTTATTTACACATGCACCATTTCCAGCATTTCTCCCCCTTTCACTTTTTAATTTTTTGCTTTTTAATAAACTTCCATCCCTGTAGGAACCTGAATCACAGAAGGCAAATGAAGGGATGCTGAACCAATTATGGCAGATGCAGGCTCTAGGAAGCCTGGTTTTAAGCACAAAAGAGGCTTTTAAAGGGCTGCTGATTACAGTTAAATATGGAATTCATATTTGCAAAAGGGTTGCAATCAAATAACTTTCCAGTTGCTAAAAGCCCTTGTGCATTATTTTTCTTTGAAGGGCATGATTTGTAGATGGAAATACATTGTTAAACAATCATACATCTATAATTATAACTAAGCAGTTTCTATTCTAAAGCAGCCCCCTTCAACCAGTTAAATATAAATTTCTTAGAAAATAGGGAGCATTTTGGATGAGAAAATTAGATCATTCAGTCTCCTTCACACTTGACCTTCACTTTGGGACAAATATCTGGCAATGATTCATTTTAGTTATAGCCTAATTAATATTATCTTTTTGATAGATGAAGACTAAATCAGAGAGGAAACATGGTTGTGTGAAAGCCATCAGAAGATGTGGACTTGCATCTTAGGTGTATCATAAATTAGCTATGGGACTATGACCAGTCATATTACTCATCTGAGGTGCTTTCTTCCTCATCTATAAAAGGACAGGGTGGGCTAGATCAGGCAGTTCTTGATCTTTATTTGTGTTATGACCCCTTTGACAATCTGGTGAAGCCTATAGACACCTCAGAAAACTTTTTTTTTGAAGGATGTAAAATAAAATGCCTGGGATCAGTAAGAAAACCAAGTATATTGAAATGCAGCCATCAAAATATTAAAAGAAGTTCACAGACAGGTTAAGAAACCCTGGAGACGATTTCTAAAATTTCTTCCTGTTCTAACACTCACACATCATACCACGATGCTATGATTTTAGTTTTGCATAGCAAAATGAAAACTGATGTGTTTTCTAATGTCAAAATGACAAAGATTATGTTTTTAACCAAATACACAAATAATCTCTGTGTTCATCTTCAAGTTTGTTTCTCCATTAATGGATGTCTTCCTGCTTGTTTACTGGCTTATTGGTCATTGTTCTTGCATGGGAAGAGAGATCTAAAACCCAGCCATAGCTAGGCCATTGTAGTTGTCATACCACCAAAGGTTCTGGGGACAGACTACTGAGCGATCCCCCATGTATTAGCCTAGGAATGTAAAAGTTCACAAATAAAACTATAGGGTCTTGATCTACTACAGAGCTTTACTCATTCAAGAGTAAAAAATGGATCCAGGAGTTTTAGCTAATTGAGTAAAAAAAGAAATTCACTAAAAAACCCAGGCCAACCCATTCTGTACACAACTGAACCACTCTGCTCTTAAGTGTGATGTGGTCAGCATGACTCAACTGCAATCCCAGCCTGATGCTTTCAATGGTAATGGGCTTTCTGGTTTATTGCTTTCATTGCCTTTTGCAACATCAGCATACTATTTTAAAGATTTAGATAGGAAAGGAGATGCTGTAAGATAGCCAAACAATACAGGCAAGTTGGCCTGAGATTTTTAAATGTGCACCAGGAAAACATCAAAAAATCCACCTCTTTGCATACTGTTCTGCAGTATTTTGTATCCACTGTTTAGCTAACAATTTGCACAATCAGGAAGTCATTTGCTTCACAAATCAAACCCATTTTTCACTTCTGAGAAATCAAACCTGCAATATTGTTGTAAAGGGAGCACTGATTATTTCTAATTATAAAACTGTTGGAAAATTCTGGTTTGAAAATGTAAAGTTACCCATTTCCTTCTTTCTCAGACTCTCGTCCAAGAAAGTATTGTCACCGATTTTCTTGTTGGCAAAATATTAAGTGAGCTCCCCAATGGCATTCTAATGGGGCCCACTATTTCTGCTAAGGAAGGATGTACATTTTTGTTATTAGAATGCAGGCTTAGGTTTTTCAGTGTTTTTTAGATTCTTTTCTTCCTACTGAGTATCAATCATTCATTTAACAAATTGAATTGCAGAAAACCTTGTGTATAATGCCAAAAATTTTATCAGGTAGAATCTCAAATTGTGTCCATATTCTGATTCTCATTCTCTTTCTCCCCTCCTTCCCTCTCTCTTCATCTCTTTCTCCTTCCCTTTCTTCTCTCTTTCCTCCTCCTATAATCTATCTATCTATCTACCTACCTACCTACCTACCTAGCTATCTATTACAATAGGAGATGTATTCTCACCAGAGTGGGAACACAGAACATCAGAACACTTTATTCTCTTATGAATATAGCTCTTTAAAAAGCTACTTATAACCTAATGCAAATCCATCTAGAAGAAGTAACCAAACTAAGAATAATTAATATGAAACAGTAATTTTTATTTCTATTAGAAAATGCAAAATTAGAATCATATAGGTTTCTTATACATTTTGATTTTTCTAGTGAAGTGATGGTCAGGTGCAAGCCAACCCACAATGTAGCAAGTAATATTGTTGATACCTTTACTATCTTCCTCAATACTTCTCTCTCTGTAGCTCATTTCCCCTCAACCTGACTTCACACTGTAAGGGGGAGGTTTACCCAGAGGATGGCCAGTGGCTATAGTAATAATGCTGTCTGTATATTAGGTGTAATCCCTGTGGCTGACTATTCCTTCTAACTCATGAACCCACACTGGTATATTTCCCATTAATAAATCAGCTACTAATACTCAATTAACATTAATCAAAATATTTACTGAAAAAATGCACATCGAAGGGCAGCTAGGTGGCACATAGATAGAGCACCAGCTCTGGAGTCAGGAAGACCTGAATTCAAATCCAGACTCAGATATTTGAAACTTACTAGCTGTGTGACTCTGGACAAGTCACTTAACCCTAATTGCCTCGCCAAAAAAATGCACACCGAACACATAATATTTACTTAATATTATGCCCATATACTTGAATCACATCTTGCTAATACTCCCAGTAAGTGTCCATGGGCAGAATGGGTACACACTTCAAGTTCCAGGGTACGAAGGCTAAAGTGTAGGAAATATGGCCAGTGCAACTCACAATCCTCTGTCTCCAAAAGTTTCTTGATGGGCATAGCTTATACATTGAATACATACTACTTTTGCTAAGCTAAGATGAACCATGCTGTGCTGTGCTAACACCTCATTAGACACAGTGTCTCAACTGCATTAGTTAATCTGCTGAACTAATTCCCTGATGCTACATTTTTAAGCTATTCCTCTGATCAGCTGGGGTTGCTACTCAACAGGAACTGTAGTATCCATCTTGTTCAGCTTCAGATTTAGCTGATGCATTCAGCTGAAACAGTCTTATGCTCTTTTTAGAAAAGGTGACAGCACTTATTATAAGTTTGGCAAAAGCCTTGCTAAGTCTGCTCCTTTGGCAAGAATTTTCTTCATCTCTCAGGAACCAGAGGTACAATTCAGAGAAGTATCTTTTGTCTTCTTATCTCTTCTAAGGTTCATTACATTTCTAAATCTATGCTAATGTGATCTTGTCTAATGTTTTCATCAAGGATGCTCAACATGTAAACAGTATATAATTACACATATTTTTATAGAAATAATAGAGTAGTTGCTTATATCTTCTCAGTAACTGTTTTGTTGTTGTCTTTTTTCCCCCCAGAAGCATAATCTGCTAGCCTTTTCATATTTTTAGAATATTTCCCTCTCTAAGATCCTTGAGGACCTTAACAGTTGTATCACCTACCTGACCCCTGGTCCTGCTTCTAGCTTAATCAACTGCCATATACAGGGCAAGCAAGCCAACCTAGTTGAAGGAACAAGGCACCCGGGGGGAGTGATAGGGGGCAGCAAGTGCCAGGTAAGTCAAAACATCACCATTACCATCTTGGTAACTATCTCTCCTCAGACTTTAATGGAGACAGCCCAGAACTCTGGTGTAGTTCCTGCAGCAGCATCTCAACTTGGTCTTTGGACCAAGAGATTTTACAGTAAAAATGCCAACAATTCCATCAATGTTTGTACATAGTCTAAAAATTGGGTAATTTTTAGTACCCTCTGCACCTCGTTTACCATTCTACCATGGACGCTGTGGATGCAAAAGAGGAATATGTAAGGCAGGGAGCCATTTTGTATTTTTGTTCATTTCATGAACTTCCCTAGGGTTCACCATTTTGGTGATTAACTTCCACTCTACTAGATTCCATGAGAGTCGTTCCTCCTTTGAACTCCTGTAGTACTTAAAAAACTCTCTATCTTGGTAATTATCACATTGTCAACTTACCTCCTATCTATAAACAACCCAGTGCTCACTGGCACATAGTAGGTACTTAATATATGTTTATTGATTACTGATTGATTCCTGCAATTAGATTTTTGAGCTTTTAAAAGGCAAGGACTATGTTTTACTCATCACTGTCTGTCTCACAGTACCTAATGTCAGGCATTGCATATTGCTTCATAGATTCATAGGTCTACAGCTGGAAGGGATCCCAGAGGCATCTAGCCCAACTCCCATCTTTTACAGAGGAGGAGGCCCCAGAAGTTGAAATGATTTGTCTGAGGTCGTGGAGGCAGTTAGTTACAGAGGCTGAATTTGAATTCAAGTTCTCTGATTCTAAAGCCAGTGATCCTCTCCTTTTTTCCAAGAGGTCAGTTAATATTTGTTTACTTTGACAGAGCATCAAATGTCAGAAAGGGTGATAATAGGCTGAAAACTATGGTTATAAATTGCTAGGAGTCAAATTGGAAAAATCCATTACTAACTGTAATTGCAAGTTATTTCTCGGGCAGTTTTGTTATTTGCATTTCCCATGTTACCGCATATAAAACACTGATCAAATAATAACATGCAGTATTTATATAGTGCTTTAAGGTTTATAAAGCGCTCTCTCTCTGTAATCTTACTGGATCTTCAAAACAACTCCTAGAGGTAAATTCTATGATTACCCCCATTTTACACATGAGAAAACTGAGGCAGACAGAAGTTAAGTAATTTACCCAGGTCCACACAGCTAGTAAGTATTTGAAGTAGGATTTGAACTCAGGTTTTCCTAACTCCAAATGTGCCACTTATCTCTTTAAAACCCTTCATAAATTCTAGTTATTATTATAATCTGTCCAAAACACCCAAGTATCAGTTTTTACTTAGCTATTTAGAAAATGCAACAGAACTGGAAGTTATTTTATTTTTTTCCCCAAACCTGATTGTTCTGGAAGTCATAATCCAATGAGTACTGGAGTTTCCCTAGTTTTTCTTCTTCTTTGGGTTCTTCTTTTTCTTCTCCATCAGTCAAGCCAGTTTCAGCATCATCATCCTTGAGGGCCTACAAGGAGGGAAATGGGAAATCCATTCACTTTTCATCAAGATACAAGTGAGGTGATGATACCTGATGTTTTACCCCCGAGCCTTTAAAAGCCAGTGCAAAGCTGCCTGGAGTTCCAGTTGGTCTGACGCGCATTCCTATAGGCTGCTTACAGATCTTTTTTATTCCATCTGTGCACAAATTTTGTTTCTTATTAATCAGCAAGCAAGAAGGAAGCAACTGAAGCCCTTAGAATATCCCAAGCAAATAATTTTCAACTGTTGCAAAGACTGAAATACAAAGAAAATGTCAGCTTGACATGAAAAAGTCTGCTCTAATCCAGTCGCTTCTTATAGAGGCAAACATGGATAAACATGCTATTAGCTAGATCAAGTCACATCCCCATTCCACTTAAAGAAACAAAAAAGTCAAATGTCATTCTGCATGCAATGAAGGCGTTTCTATAATAAGAAAGTCATAGATTTCTATAATAGTATTCTCTGTGCAAAGGCAGCATCATATGTGTTGAGCTGTCAGAAAATTATGATTCTGGAAGTTTCACACACATATCTGTAATGGGAATAGAAAAGGAGGCGGTACCATGCCATAGGCAAATGCAAGTCCCGAGAAAACCACTTCCATGTTGCTGTCCTAACAGCTCCATCAAAAGCTTGGTTGAACTAAATTGATTCAAGGGTCTGTTCATTTCAGAAATGTGAGAAGTACACTTGTTATTTTGACTGGGTTTGGAATGGCTTTACTACCAGTAAAATTTTATGGAAAATTGCACGAATGAAGCTACTTGGCACTGCTATTAGAAGGTCAATTCTGGACGACTGAAGATTCTTTGATACTGAAAACTTAAATGCATCATAAAATGTGATACTAGGAAGCAGTTTTCTTCTTGGAAACTTATTATAGGTGCTTTTCCTTGTCTTATCAAAATATATCAAGAAAGTGATAAGATGAGCATTCAAGTTAACAACAATTTTCCTAATCGGCATAAAAAGAATGCAGAGAATCATAGTTCTAGAGCTGAAAGAGACCTTAGAGATTCTTCTAGTCCAATCCCTTTATTTTACAGGAGAAGAAACTGGCCCAGAGAGGTGAAATGACTTTCCAAAGGTCATACAGATAGTAAGAGGCAGTGGTAGGATTAGAATCCAGGTCCTCTGTCTTCCGTGCCAGTGCTCTTTCTCCCATACCACCCTTTCTCTTAGAGATAATTGATAAAATATTAATTGTTACTTTTCCATGTTTCTCATTAACAAATGTCATCTTTCCAATGGAGATGAATATTCTTGTTATTTTCTTGTTTTCTATTTGCAATATACTTCAGAATTTTCTGGAATCTCCCAGAAACTATGAGTAAAAGGCTTGGGAGATGGAAAGGGAGAGAGAAAAGTAATTCCCCCTTCCTTCGTAGATAAGTGCACAGAAAAGGAAATCTTTCAAATGCTTAGCTGACATTTTGACCCAAGGCTTTAAATCCTAGGTCACAGCAGATAAGGACTTGTGAATCAGTTACAGAGACAGAATGTTGAAATAGAGCTACAGACTCATCCCCTAGCTTCCTTCTTGAAAACTCTCAGGAGCTATTATGGAGAGTAGACAGGATTCTATTTTTTCAGTTACTATTGAGAATAGCCAGTGCTGATTTCACAGTAAAACCATTTCTAAATTTTTCTTAGCTTCCCAGCATCGTATTTGAGAGTCTAATGTATTTTCAGCCTTTTTCTTCAACCATTGAAAGGTTGACTGATGGACATGTTTAGAATTTCAATATCTGGGATTTACTTGCCTAAGATAGCCAAAGGCAAAAAAAGCACCCCTGTTATTTTGATAGCTCCCTTGAAGTCTTAACTTCTGGGGTCACGAATGGGACCAGGAACTAACCCGTGCCAAGGAATGACCTAGGGTCTTTTCAGAGGATTTCATGTAGTGGGAATTGCATGGACTTCTTAAAGACTTTACCTTACAGATGGCTATCGCACTTGTCATGCTTGATGTGCTTAGAAAACTGCACGGAGGAAATTACCTCCCTGAAAGATTTCCATTTTTATAATAATAGCAAGCTGTCCAATGCCTGTTCCTGGCTAAAAAGCAATCTGTACATTTTTTTCCCAACCGTATAATTAAACACACACACACACTTTTTGATGGATTAAAATAATTTTTAAAAATCCCTCTCCAACAACTGAAAATTTATATATCATGTTTTGGCCCACTGCAATTCAAAAGGCCTGAGATATTAAATCTCCTTCTCCCTAAGTGGCTTGTGACCCAATAAAAGGTACAGAACCATTTCTGTAATTATTCTGTGTGAAATAGGGCTAAATTTTTTTTTATAATTTTTCAGAGCCACAGTTCATCACTGAAGTGATTAAGTCTACTCCTTTCCCAAAGGCTGCGTTTAAGCAAGAATTTTTTTGTATCAATACATTAAATTCAGACCCATTAAATCAGTAGCTATTATGGTGTCTCTAGAGTGGCATTTTTTTTTCTGTCATGGAAAAAATGCAGGAAAGAAAGCTTATAGATCTAGCAGCTGAGACTTTGATAAACCGCTGCAGAAAAATTTATGATGGGGAGATATCTCTTTAAAATGCAGTGTTCAGAGCACATTTGTCGAATGCCTGCAACATGATTCTCATACCAGTCATCTTATCACCTTAAGAGAGCACATCTGTTCATAGCTATTGGTGTTAAGGGTTTGTTTTTTTCAAGCTGAACCTATTATTTCATCAGCATCAGAAGAAATTCCTTCTATCAATGGAGAATTAGCATTCTTTCTACATCTTACAGCCAGCGGCAGTGAGAGGTTAAGTGACTTGTCCAGGGTCACATAGCCAGTATGTCTGAGAGCTAAGATTTGAACCCATGTCTTCATGGCTTCAAGGCTAGCTCTCTAACCCCCAACCAAGACGCCTCTCAAATGTCATTCTTTGAACTTGGATCTGATGAGGCATGATTAACAAAAGGAAATGCAACCAAATATATTTCCTGTTTGTGCATGCCAGTTTTAAACTTTAGCTTCCTAGTACTTCTCAAATTGATACGTTAGTAATAAAGAAAATGAGAACCCTTTATCTTGGGGAGGAAAAATCAATTTAGTTCAGCCTTTTGATATGTGTCAGAACTCCATTTTAAAAATCTCAGCTGAGGAACCCAACTGCCAAGGAACTAAATATATCAGAGCTTTGGACTAGGTGTGTCTAAAGAGCAAAATAAACCTACCGCAGGTGAAAATCCAGAACAGTCATGAGACACAACACAGATAAGGAGGACATAGAAGGAAAAAATAAAAAAATTAAAACATCCACACACAAACATCAGGAGAGAAACCATGGAGAAATGACTTTCTCATTGATATCATTTTGGTACTTGGATTGGTATTTTTAGGGTCCATAAACTTTAGAGATCAAAAATTTACGTGTAAAATTTATTTCAGGAGCTGCACAGGTCTATGACCCACTGGGATTTCATTCCCTCACCAGATCATATTGGAATTCTTTGGAAAGTATGGATGTGAGTGTAGAGTTTCACCAAATACATGTGTATCCTTGAACTTTGCAAATTCCATTTCCTTGAATTATTCAAAAGAAAGGCATTGATGATGGAAGAACTCAAAGACTGTACTAGGGTTGATGATGCCTTTGATAAACTTGGAGAACTGAAGCCTATCTGATTTCTATCTGAAATCTATCTGATATCAATCTAAATGACTGTCCTTTTTGGTCCATTTCAGAAGTATGAAGACCATATGGCATTCCGTATCACTGTTACAATCATGTATAACTATGAATACATGAAAAAACTCCACATTTAAAAGAGCATAGGAATGGGACCTCTAATTTCATTGGTGTTGGGAAAACTCAATCCACCAATGCAAGCTGTCACCTTTTCTTCAGTTTATAGTCTTAAGAGAGCTGCCTACATCATTGGGGGTTACAGTAATTTGCCCAGCATGACTAAGTCATAAGCTATCAGAGACAGGACTAGAACCCAAGTCTTCTCGGTCTGACAAGCCAATCTCTTTCCATCTCTCCATACTGCCTTTCAAATATGCCCCTCCCCAAATCTACTAAGGCTGTAAGAGTAACTTCTAGTTCATTTTTTCAGGTTCTTTTAAAAAGTCACTGCACTGATAATTGGTGTTATATAATGCCTTCTCAAAGATTACACATTTTATTTAGTCTTCCACTGTCATCCTCCCCACAAAATGCATAAAGAATCTGTTATTAGTCACTTCTGTTTGTCAAAAGTGTTGCAAGCACCTGCAGATAGAAAATGATTTTCAATGGGGCCCATTTTCATTTACTAAACTATCTTCCTCACTGTACATTCAATTGGCTATAAATTATAAATAAGTTCTAGTTAAAACTCAGTGTCATCAAAGATGCCTCTTTAAAATGATCACAAACATCATTCTGAATATCTGAGGTTCTAAACTGTTTCAAACAAAGGTAGTTATTTTTCTAAGATTTCATTGTATTGTTTAATCTTCCTCAGATGACAATAAATGGATAAATAGAACCAATGACCATTGCTGGTTCCACTCTCCTCCAGCAGTATGAGATTATGGATTGGGACTTCCAGGATTGTTTGCACTGAGATCACAGTCATTTGTCCAGGTTATAATAAAGGTAATAAACACCACTTCATATACTATTAGGAACAGCTTTACAGAATACAGAACAAATTCCACAAAGATCACTATCAAAAATATGCATCACTTGTCCTAGGAAGAAATGTTTGAGTCGCTATCACATAGTATCATTCAGCATGATTAATTGTAATTTCCAGGACACAAAAGAATGATCACGTTCGAATGTTGTAGTCAGTGTGAATGCAAGATCACCATATTTTCAATATTAATGTCTCTCCAGTGATAATTAAAACAATTAATTTAAACATATTTCAGTTCATAGCCATGTAAAGGATTATTTCACATTTAATCTTATAAGAAGTTTTTTTTTTAAAAACTCTATGCTAGGTATGGTTTTCAGCGGAAGGTATTGAAATAAAGTAGGGCATGATTTAAAATGTCAGTTCTTCCATCACATTACCTGACCAAAGTCCTTCAGCAGAAGTGGACCTGAAGCCTAGCTGAACACATGAGTTTGGGCTCTGGAGTCATGATTAAAAACTGTCAGCAAATTTAACTCCTTATGCACACAAAATTTTTGGAAGTATATGCAGGCATTTAAATGAATGGTATGACAAAGGGGAATGGGGGCAGGGAAGAGATGCCAAGAGCAACTGAGCAACTGGTTAATTACATTTATTTTTTTATTTTTAGGCAATGGGGGTTAAGTGACTTGCCCAGGGTCACACAGCTAGTAAGTGTCAAGTGTTTAGTGTGAGACCAGATTTGAACTCAGGTCCTCCTGAATTCAGGGCCGGTGCTTTATCGACTGTGCCACCTCGCTGCCCCCAGTTAATTACATTTTAATAGAGTTTATTTGAAAGCAACTCTTCTCCTGTATCTCCAACAGAATTTCTTTTTTAAAGAGGGGGAGAAAAGAGGTCTAGGCCCAGGGCTTTCTTGGTAACTCAGCAAACAACCTGGAAATGTTAATAACATGCAAACTGCTCTCTGAAAATGAAATAAGCATATTTGAAAATTTAGAAATTTAATTAATAGTAGTACGGGAGAGATTCTTTGAAGGTTTCATATATTAGGGTAATAATTGATAGGAAATAAAATCACAAATCCTACATTACTTTCTGGGATAAAATATACTTGAACCTTTTTTAAAAAACTTTTTTAAATAGCAAAAAGTTGACTGAAAGGTATCTTTCATTTTCAGTAGTAGATTTTATGTGAATTAGAAGTGCCTTGAAAATATCTTACCCTGAAATGATTAACTAAATGGGGGTTAAGAGGAGTATTAGATTTTGGCCAAGGCTAAGATGACATTAAGTTAACTTCCATATCAAAACCAAACCCAAACCCAATATTCAAATTGGTTCTTTGTAGTCATTTGGGCAAAACTTATTGATTGAATTTGTCTAGCAGTTGTTGGAGAATCTAATGATTTCATATAAAGTGAATACAGAAATTTGGTTTTAATTTTCATCCATTATCAAGGACTCAAACGCCCCCTTCTAATTGAATACATGGTTTGTCACTGCTTATCCTAATGTTGTTTGTCCTATGTTTTCCAAGAGGACCAATGATGTCACAGGTAAAGTCTTGTGGGTGAATTGGATTTAAGAAGTCGGGCAGGGTTGCTCAAAGCCTTCAGCCTCACTCTCTCTTCCAGGGTCCTAGAAGTCCAGTGGCAGGACAAAAGTCAAGATGACTGGCTGATCCTAATAATAGAGAACCAGTAATGTGGTATTTCATTGGCAAGTGAAATATGTGTTTACCAGGCTAGTTTTCAAGTCACTGCTAATTCTTGTCTGAAAAATCTATTGAGACCAATATAGAAGAAGAAAGGCTATCAATTGTCTTCCCTGTTTGGCTTACATCTAAGCACATATTTTTGTAATTAAGGGCTGTGGAGCAAATGGAACAGAATATCTCAGTCATTCCAATTTGTATGAGCCAGAAAAATGGTGGAAGGGAATAGACAGGGTGACATTAGAGTTTAGACTCCAAGGATGGAATTTTCATCTTAAGATAAGCAGCAGTGATGCAATATAAAGAATAATTTCTCTTTAGATTTATCTCGAAAAGACCTGAGTTCAACTACAAGGTCTACCATTACCCTCTGCGATCTTAAGCCGGTCATACTAGTCACCTCTTCTGGCCTAAGAGTTTTCTCCTCTGCAAAATGAAGGGGCTGAGCTATATGATCTCTAAAGTCCCTTTAAATTATGTCAGTGAATCTTATTTCTTCCTCTGAGGATCCAACGACCCATTCTCTCTATGGAAAAAGAGAAAGAGAAGGGTAGGTTGGGAACTGGGGAAGATCAGGAGATCAAAGAATATGATCAGAGGGTCTTAACTATGAGGACGAGACCAAGAGCTAGGAAAGATCACATAGACGGTGATATTTCAAGGAAAAATAACTCTTAGGAAAGGTAATTGTGATTCATTGGAAAGAACAGTACATTTGGAGTCAAAAGAATACTTCAAATCTTGTCTATGTTACTTACTACTTGTATAACATTAGATAAGTGACTTAACTTTTCTGGGACTCAATTTCTTCATCTGTAAAAAGAGGGGCTTAGGCTATGACTTCTGAGTCTCCTTTCAGATCCAGATCTATGATGGAGTTTTTAAGTATTTCTTGTATCTTTGCAGTTTCCTCAAGTTTGTGGTTTTTAACATCCCTGTTTCCATCTGGTTTCTAAAAGTAAAAACGCTTAGGAAAATTAAGAGGAGGGAGTGAACAGGAAGGGAACCTGGGAAACAACATTCTGCTACATAGGAACAGTGAAAGGAGAGAAATTGGGTATGTATGTGTGTGTGGAGGGAGAGATGGGTGCTGGCATCAAGAGGAGGACAGAAAGGTTAGATTTCTATCATTCCTGGGAAAGAAGGAGAGAGGTAAGAACGGGGATCAAAAATGAATCACAAAAAAAGTTTCTTTGGGGGTTTACCATCCATAGGAAGGCAGATGTTTCTTGCAGTTGGCTTAGTTAGGGTGGAAGTTCCTTATGCCTATGATGACAAGGTTACAACAAATTGGAATGAGTGAATATTTTGCTCCTGTTATGACATACTTGACCAAATTGCCCATGAAAATAAACATGTGTTCATATATGACTTCTAAATACAAGCTAGTTCCAAGAGAGAATAGAGGATCGGAGCTTTATTCTATGTCTGTCTGTCTGTCTGTCTGTCTGTCTGTCTGTCTGTCTGTCTCTCTCTCATTTCCCGCCTCTCAGAATGTTTTTGAAACAACAGATATATGTTACTGGTCTAGAAAAGAATATGGTGTAGGGCATTTAGATTGGTTGCTAACTCAGAGACTTTCCCCCTAACTACTCACATGTTTTTTCTCTATGATACTCTTTGGGAAACCTTATAAATAGAGATATAACTAGGAATTTTTGCAACTGGGGTAAGAAGCAAAACACGTCCAAGACATAGAAAATGGAGTCCATTCTCAGGTGAGTGGTACTGGAGGAGGAAAAGGGAGTGGTTCCATAGTGCTGGATGGGAGGGAGCTGAACAACTCACTGCAATCTGCCCTTTGGTATGTTCTGAGCTCTGTTGTTTCTTTGCCATGAAGGCACTGTCAGGGCCATTAGCATCCTCTGACTTTAATACCCTCCAAATTCAGCTGCCAGAAGGAAAAGTCATGATTGCCCAACCCTAGTTATAGCCCTGTTTACAAATTTTAATATTACACAAAGAAAAGTTGATTAATAAATACGAAAGAGTTCAAATTACAGCTGCCAACTCTTGGTATGTTTTAACCAAGATTGTCCAGGAAGTTACTAGTTAAATGGAAATAATGAAATCTATTTTCCCACCATGAGGATATAAACTCCCCAAAGAACCCCCACAGTCACCCCCAACCCAACTCCCATCAATCTTTAAAAATATGAATTGAGGCACTCAAGAGGATGATCACATTACCTGATCTTTCATGGTCTTCCCTAAGTCTTTTACGTCTTTCATGTTTATGGCATTTTTCCCACCCTTTTCCTTTCCCTTCTTCTTGTTCTTCTTCTTGAATAAACATTTCTTGCAGATACAGAAGCAGCAGGTCAGGATTAAGAGGACAGCGACTATGGCTATGGCTATTAAGGCCCACGGTGGCACTGGAGAGAAAACATAGGAGAGTAAAGGGATACAGTTAATCAGAGAGGCAAGGAACCTGGAATTCCTGCAGCTACAAAGGTTGTAATCAGTCTGTTTCTAAAGTGTCAAGCATATATGTATCAAGAATATGTGTATCATTTATTTTATAATTACATTTTACATAACTTTACAATTATATCACACACACACACACACACACACCCACACCCACACAGTGTTTGTAGGCAGCTGGGCAGTGCCATAGTGCATAGAACACAACACTGGGCTAGAAGTCAGAAAGACTCCTTGAGTTCAAATCTAACCCCAGACACCTACTAGCTGTGTGACCCTGAGCAAGTCACTTGAGCCTGATTGCATCAGTTTCCTTATCTGTAAAATGAGCTGGAGAAGGAAATGGCAAACCACTCCAGTATCTTTGCCAAGAGAATCCCAAAAGAGGTCATGAAGAGTCAGACACGACTGAAAGAACTGAACAACAAAAGTATGTGTCTGTGTGTGCTTATGTACTGAGGCAGTTAGATGTCTCAATGGATAGAGCTCTGGGTCTGGAGTCAGGAAGACTTGAATTCAAATCTAGTCTTAGATACTAGCTGTGCCATTCCAGGCAAGTCACTTAACCACTCTTTGCCTCAGTTTCCTCAACTGTAAAATGGAGATAATAACAGCACCTACCTCACAGGGTTGTTGTGGGGTTCATATAATTGTAAAATGCTTAACACAGTGCCTGGCACACAGTAGGTGCTATATAAATGTTTATTCCTTTCCCTCCTCTTATGTGGACCTATGATTTAGTTGGTGTAGGGAATTCCTGGTAAGGAATTCTATCACTGTAGATTAGAGGGTTACACTGAGAGATTAAGTGACTTGATCAGGGTCACACAGACAATATGTGTCAGAGATGTGAAACTTGAACTTGGGCTTCTTAACTTGGAGGCCAGCTCTTTAACCATGATACCATGTTGTTTTTCAAATCAAATATAGTATTAAAAATCACCTATATTTCAATTATATTTGCCCATATTTCAATAGATAAAATATCTTGTATCAATCAATCAATACTTATTAAATACCTATTATGTACCCACGCACTGTCTGGGGTGCTAGACATACATGGATAAAAGTGAAATAACCCCTGCCATCAAGAAATTTGCATTCTTGTAGATCTCATTAGAAAACTGTGCTGTTCATATTAAATTTGTAACAGAAACATCTGGAATTGTAAACATAGGATTCAAACTTCAGTTTTTAAGAATAATCAGCAGGAATAACTGGAATTTTCTAGTATAATAAGATTGAAACAAAATGATTAAAAATAGTCATTTGAGACAGCTAGGTGGCACAATAGCTAGATTGCTGGACTTGGAGTCAGAAAGAACTGAATTCCAATCTTCCCTTAGAAACCTACTAGCTGTGTGATCATTTAATGTCTCTCGACCTTAGCTTCCTCTTCTGTAAAATGGATATAATAATACCTACCTGAAGGGGTTATAATGAGGACCCGAAGAAATACTACATGTAACTAGGTTTCCAGTAGAAGGCGGGATTTTAGTAGGGACTTAAAGAAGCTGGGGAAGCCAGAAGTCAGAGATGAGGAGGGGGAATATTTCAGGCATGGGGGACAGTGAAAGAAAAAGCCAGAAAGACTTCTTAACAAGTTCCATATTGCTAAAGGGAAAATGAGCTGCCTGAGAAAATAAAGGGGGGGACAGCTCTGGAGGTTTTTAAGGGAAGATGTATGACCACTAGTTAGGAATGTTATAGGCAAGAGTGGAAGTCATGAATGGGTTATGCTAGAGATGGTCTCTGAGAATCCTTCCAATTCTGAGATTCCATAAGCAGCCACATAGGGAAAATAATGCAGTGAAGAGTACAAGTTTTGGATTCAGAAAATCAAGAGAATTTAGAGATGGAGGAGGGATGTTAAAGATGATCTAGTTCAATATCTTCATTTTAAGCCCCTGAAGTTTTAAGTGACTTACTCATAGTCACTCAGGTCACATAGTAGCAGAGTTCAGGATTTGAAATTCAATGGTTTAGCAGAAAGAGCAATGGATTTAGAATCTAAGAAGCTGGATTCAAATCTCAGATCTTCTACTTACGACTTTTGTGGCTTTGGGCAAATTCTCCTTCCTATGTGTTTTTTTTTTTTTTTTAATTCCCATCCATATAATGGAAGAATCAGATTGGATGATCTTGGAGATCCCTTCAATCCCTAACTGTATGGATGACTACTAATTTGTGCATGTAAGACCAACATCACCATCATCACTGGCATTTGTAGAGTGTTCTGAGATTTGTAAAGTACCTCAAAAATAAGAACTTGTGATCCTCACAACAACACTGGGAGGTAGGTGCTGTTATTATCATCCCCATTTTATAGATGAGGAAACTGAGGCAAACAGAGGTTAAATGACTTGCCCAGGGTCCCACAGCTAGTAAGTGTCTGATATTGGATTTGAACTCAGGTCTAATTGACCTAGTCCATCACTATTCATTAGGCCTTTTAGTCCTCAATATGCAGATGAGAAAACTGACACCCAAGAAGATTAAATGACTCTCTTGAGATTACACAGAATGGCAGAGATAGGATTGGCACATGGAGTCATGAGTCAATGTAAAAGTTCAGCTTTCTTTCTAATGTAATCCATTGTTTTGATTCTTAGGACTTCTAGAATTGATAATGCTTCACTTTCTCCCTACTTTGCATGGATCTTCTATGTACATGCTTCCTGTCCCATTAAAATGTGAGCTTCTGGAGGGAAGGGATAGTTTTTGTGTTTTGACCTTTCTTTATATTCCCAACAGTTAGCACAGTAGCTAGAACCTAGCAACTAATTAATAGATGTTATCTGATTGAATTGATTGCTTCAGATCATAGCTGTGTTTCACATAATCTTATGAACGTCCCATGTCAGTTTCTTTTGCAGCTCTATTAAAATCTCCCTATTTTAAAATGTTTAAACGTATACAGCACATGTAATACACACCATTGCAACACGTTTTTAAAGCTATTCTTCTGATAATCTAATTACCCTTGAATAAGGATCTGGCTTCAGTGAGTGGCACACTGGAATCTCTCTGTTGTTCATTCAGTTCAGTTGCATCTGACTCTTTGTTACCTCATTTGGGGTTTTCTTGGCCAAGATACCTGAGTGGTTTGCTATTTCCTTTTCCAGCTCATTGTCCAGATAATTACACGGAGGCAAACAGGGTTAAGTGACTAATTCAGGGTCACATAGATAATAAGTGTCTGAGACCAGGAGCCTTCCTAACTCCAGACTTGGCACTCTATCCACTGCACCACCTAGCTGTCCAAGAATCTCTCTACCAAAACAGATTTGTCCCTTTTTTGCTACTGATAGTCACAGAGAATTGCATAGGGCACTAAGAGGTTAAGTGACTTGCCCAGGGTCACATAGCTAGCATATGTCAGAAATAGGGAACTTAAAACTAGATCTTCCTAGCTTCCAGGTCAGCTCTGGAGGTATTATGCCATGTCGTCCCTCAGCCTTGTAATATGGGACCAAAATAGACAGTATATTGTTACAGACAACGGCATATTAATGACGAACTGCTATTCTGTATGATGTTATTTATTCTCCCTATCAAACCTGTGTAAGAGTTTTCTAAAGAACAAGATAAAAGACTTTTAAATTATACAGGACAAAATTGAATCCATTTAACAAGTTCATAAAAGAAAATGGACAGTAGGAGCACAGGAAAATTATTATTTAAAAAGGCCTGGAGAGATAGGATCATACCACTCCAGCCATTGCCTCTTGAAGGGAAATTAAAGGGCTTGAAACAGTATTGTAAGTAATTTTCTTACTTTTATAAGTTTCATTTAAAAAAAATGATGGTGAATCCTAAATTTGTTTTTAAATTTCATTTTTTATTGGATTTGTTTAAAGAATACTCACAATTTAAGGAAAATTTCCTGCTTAATTAACTTTTTGAAACTGGGTCATGATTTCTCGAGGAGAAAAATACCCAGACATGCTCTTTTGGGGAGTAATCAGTTATGAATGTAGATGTGATAGTTCTTATTTGCCCTGCCTCTAATTCAGAGCTTCATTACTTCTCTCCTGGATTATCCTCCCAATCAGTTGCCATACTCTCTCATCTGTCCAATCCACGTTACACATCGATGACGAGGGAAATTTCCCAAAGCACAGCTCAGATCATTTCATTCTCCTGCCCTCAACCCTTCAATGCCTCCCACTGACTCTAGGCAAATTTTCCAACTCATTAGTTGTGCTAAAATTAGTTTAATTCATTTACATGAATTAAAAAGCATTTAAGTACTTACTAGGTGCCTGGCACTGTGCTAAATCTTGGGGATAAAAATACAAAAATTAAGAAAGACTCTGACCTCAAGTAGCCTACATTCCAAAAGAAGAAAAATCAACAAGCAAGTCATGCATTTATTAAGTGCAAGCTACATATCAGGTAGTGTGCTAAGCAATGGGAAACAACACAGATAGGGGAACGATAACCAAAAATGTGATGGTTTGGGAAATCACAGGGATGGTGAGTGGAGTCACAGGATGGCAGTGATATGCCTTTCTGCAGGAATGATAGTGCTGACTGGATTACTGTTCTCAGGGTCAGAGGCAGAAGGAGCAGAGGGAATTTATGTGTGAGGTGGTATGGCTGGATGGCAGCCAGGATTTATCATGGAAGAATCTGGAATTGACTAGATATGTGGAACTCTCACCAATCAGGAGAGCCTGCCTCCAAGTCAGAGTTCTAGGTCATTCAAGACCCTCTATTCAACCCCATCTAATTTAACCCCATCAGGACCACTATGCCCTTCACTCAACTTGCAACTCCCAAGTCAACATATCCAGACTTAGGCCCCCTATTCACATCCAGTTGCACATTTTCTCAACATGCCTACTACACAGTCTCTTTTCCCTTCAACAGCCACCCTTTTGCTGAGTTTCCCTGTCTCTAACCATCAAGCTAAAACACCTAGGTTAATAACCTTGGTGCCATCCTCAACAGCTAGTTTTCTTTCACCTTACCTATCTAGTAAGTTGCCAGGTCTCATCAGTTCTACCCCCTTGTTGGCACAGCAGTGCCAATAACCACTCTGGACAAATTGGACAACTTGCCATTGCTGAAACACAACATATTTCCTGCTTCTGGGGCTATCTTAACACTATTGCTCCCTTGGAGAATGGCCTTTCCTCCAAATCGCCACTGAAACCCTCGTCATCCTTCAAGACTCAGCTCAATCTCCATTTTGTCCAAGCATTGTTCTCTCCAACACGCTTTGCTTGTTCATCTCCTGTAAACCCCAAGTCTACTTTGTATCATATTTACATAGACATTTTATTTTCCTTACTAAATTTTCAACTTCTCAAGGGCAGGGGACATTTCTAATTTACCTTTCTTTTCCCCCACAGAACCTGGCACAGTGTCTTGTCCATCATAAGAATCAATGTTGCTGATTAACAGCAACCACAAAAAATTTAACGAGCAGATCCTGAATGCCTGTACACTTTATATTAGAGGATCATTTTGGAAAACATTTAGCTAGCTAGCAAAGCATTTATGTAGTGCTTCAAAGTTTGCTTTACAAATATCTCATTTTATCCTTCTGAAAACTCTGGGAGACAGGTGCTCTTATTATCACTATTTTACAGAGGATGAGCCTAAGACAGACTGAGGTTGAGCTGAATTCGAACTCTGTTCTTCTTGCATCCAGGACTTCATTCACTGCACTACCTAGCTGCTTCATTCCTGAATTTCCTAAGTATTTTGGAAATGAAATGGCTACTGAAGTGCCTGAGAAATAGGAAAATAGGAAAAGCTTGTTGGAGTTGAGGAAAATGGACCATGACTATTGTTCAGTAGTTTCAGTTTTGTTCGACTCTCCACAACCCCATTTGGGGTTTTCTTGGCAAAGATATTGGAGTGGTTTGGCATTTCCTTCTCCAGACCATTCTGCAGATGGGGAAACTGAGGCAAACAGGGTTAAGTGACTTGCCCAGGGTCACACAGTTAGTAAGTGTCTGAGGCTAGATTTGAACTCGTAAAGATGGGTCTTCCTGATTCCAGGCCCATCGCTCTATCCACTGCAACACCTAGCTGCCCATATGGCTAATTTTGTGGAAATGTCTTAAAAAATCAGATCTTTCTATTGCCCCAAAAGACTTGCAAAGTGACTTAACCACAGTAAAAACTCAATTATATCTATAAAATTAATGAATGAACTAAAAGATTTGACAGTCTCATCTGACCTGGTAATAAGCAATTAATAATTTGTTTTATTTGACATAGAAAAATATTCTTGTTATATGGGCTTTTAGGTAATCCATAAATGGGACTTTTCTCTGATTACCTTTGGAATGATCCTTCCCCTACCTCTCTCCTCATAAATACCAGGATCAATGTTTATTGAGCCCAGCTATGTATCTGACACTTTGTTAGGTTCAGAGAGATGCAAAGAAGCAGAAGGCATAGTTCCTGATCTTTTAAAGGCTTTTAATCTAGTAGGGGAGACAGATTGCATTAATACATAGAAAAAATAAATAGTGACATAAAAACACTGTTTTCCATCACTCTGTGTCTACACGAAGCATCAATTGGACAATTTCAAATCATGAAAAGAATACAATAATGATGGATGATTTCTTTAGTCTTTAAAGGTTACAAAGGGCTTGAACTGATCTTTGCCACAGTCCCGTGAGTTGTGTAATTTTTTCCCATTTTATGAATGAAGAACTTGAGACCAAGAGAGTTAAATGACTTGTCCGGGGTCATCCGGCTAGGAAGTGTCAGAAGCCTGATTCAAACTCGGGTCTTCCAAGTGCAGGGTTTTATTCACTAAGCTGCTAAGCTACCTCAAAGTTATTTGTGTCTTTAACCCCGTGATCCACCCACTGGATAGATCACCCTGTGGTGATCAAGAGTAGAAAGATCAATGATCTACCAAAATATTCATAGTAGCAAAGAGCTGGAAACCCATCTATCAAAAAGTATTTATTAAGTGCTGTTATGCACGCATGAGCAATTCTTGTCCTGAAGGAGCTTACATTCTTTTGGGGAAGTCATAGTGTGTTTATGAATATGGGCATGTACTCATATGCATATACATAGATGCACCACATACACACAAATGTATATACGTGCACATATAACATATACAAATATGTATAGAACACATCTATGTGTGTATGTGCATGTATGTGTACATACATAGATGTAAATTCTTTATTCTGCTTTCCATATGTAAAGCATCTAAGTATTTGTATTGGTTCCTGCTTACTGGGTTGGTGTTCCTTTAAGGAGCATAGTTCTTTAGGAGAATGGTACTATCTGGGCTTGGTTTGACTTTTAACTCAAGGCTTTACCACACTTAGGCTAGGCTTCCCCCCTCATTCCTTCTTTCCCTCCCTATTTATTGCCTTCCTTCCTTCCCTTCCTCCCTCTCTCCCTCCCTTCCTCCCTCTCTTCCTTTTTCTTTTGGTTATATGCTTTCCTGCTTAAAGAACATGGACTTGCATAGGGGTACGATAATACTATGAGTCCCTTGATTCTGGAATTTCTGTATGACATCAGTGCCCACTTTTCTTCCTCCAGTTTCTACCCTTCCCCCAAGCCTTCCTGAAGAAAGAATGTGTCACTCATCTCTACTGAAAGATTAAAACCTCTTCCCAAATTTCTCTCTACTGTTGTCATTGATTGCACCAAAGATTGAGCAGCCATCAGACTTTCTTTGTTTTGTAAAGGTGAGGATAGATTTATAAGTAATCACAATAGTATACAGCTAATTAGTGAGAAAACAGCTGCCTGCTATGGGATACAGAGTCATCTTCTTCACCTAAGAACTCCCCCTTCCCTTGGCATGAAGGGACTAAGAAGAAATGATTCAGTAGCTTAATTGAGATACAACCTTTGAACTAACTCCTTCTTTAATTGGCAAGTGGAGAGAGCAAAGCTTCGCCTAGCTGCTTTACAACCTCACTCTCACACCCCATCAGTCCTTGGCTGGGGGAGGGAGCGGTAGGAGAGGTCACTTCTCAGCACCCAACATCCCTTTTCTGGAATAAGAACTTGCAGGATCATGGAGGAAAGGAGCAGGGGTGCTCAACCTTGCCTATGTACTTCCTTCCGCATGGTGTGAACAAGATGGATTATCTTCCAGTTTCTTTCTCCCAGAGGCTTCCCAAAATAGCCCTAGACAGCCAAGTTAAACTGGTGAATTCAAAAATAGTGTCTGCTGGAGCTTCCCATGTCCACAGAAGTGCTCAAAGTGCAATTGCTGTACATGGATGTACCCAATGACTACAAATGAAATACAAGGTGGCTGGGGGGAATGGGCACAAGCAGCTGGGGAGATTGGGACCAAGGAAGCAGGCACCAAAGATTACCAAATGGCTAAACAAACTGTGGTATAGAAATGTAGTGGACTATTATTATAAATATGAGAAATTTAGAGAATTATAGGAAGATCTATGACAACTGACACACTATGAAATACGCCTAACTTGAAGAACAATGCGTGCAATGACTTTAATGATAATGAGGCCTGTAAATGGTACAGTGGATAGAGTGCTGGATCTGCTGTCAGAAAGGCCCAAGTTCAAATCCAGCTTCAGATCCTTACTAGCAATGTGACCGTGGGAAAGTCACTTAACCCTTGCCTGCCTCAGTTTTCTCATTTGTAAAATGGGGATCATAATAGCATCTATCTCCCAGGGTTATTGTGAGGATCAAATAAGATAGTATTTTTAAAGTGCTTGGTACATGCTTGTACCTTTCCCTTCTTCCCTAACGAAAAGATCACTAAATGGAAATTAGATTCTGAGGAAAGGAAAACCCAATAATGGTCCCAGAGAGCCAATGATGAAACAAGTCCTCAAAGACTTTGTGTATGTATGATGAGGCACAAAGGTGGGTTGCAGTGTACGTTGTCAGAAATGGTCATCGTATTGGTCGTTGTTGCCTATTTTTCATTTTTACAATTCTGGGGGAAAGGGTATATCCAGAAATGATTGATATAAACAAAAAGCATCAATGAAATTTTTATTTTTTTTAGTCAGTTTGATGACTATGATTTCAGTGATTGGTAAATTCTGCTTTCAAAAAAAGTCTATAAAACTAGTTTGTACAAAAGGAACAGCTGTTAGAATTGACTATGAATTAAAAAGAAACTTTGGTTGGCAGGTGATATACTACTCGATGTCAGACAAAATGGATTGCTTGCAATTCCATGTATGTAACATCTCTCACCTCTTTGTCTTTGCATAAGCACTACCCCATGACTAAAATGCTCTCATTTCTCTCTTCTACCTTTTGGAATCCTTACCTCCCTTCAAGAATCATTTCAAGCACCAACTCCTTCATGAAGCCTTTTTTAACTACCTCTCTTCCTACTTTCCCCTGTCTCCTCCCCCTCCCCAAATTACTTTTTATTTACTAATCTGGGCACCTACTGTCTTGCCCCTCTTCCTTTTACCCCCACCCCACCAGAATATGAATTCCTTGAGGTCAAAGGCTGTGTTAGTATTTATCCTTGAATCTCCAGCACCTAACACAGTGTCGGGCACATAGGAAGTAATTTAATAAATGTTTGAACTGTATTGAATTAAATACTGTGAAGTACTTAAGGACTGTGGATGGTTTTTCCCTCTCAAAATAAACATCCAGAAGTAGGAATTTCCTTGTTACAATGGGCTGTTGACTTTAACGTGCAAAACTCTCATGATATAAATGAGATTTTAGAGCGATTTTAAGATGATTTTTAGATTAAGTAAAATAAATCTAGGGCAGCTAGGCAGTGCAGTGGATAGAGCACTGACCCTGAAGTCAGGAGCATCTGAGTTCAAATTCGGCCTCAGACATTTGAATCTTACTAGCTGTGTGACCCTGAGCAAGTCACTTAACCCTACTGCCTAGCTGAAAAAAAAAAAAAGATCTAGGTAATGTTGCTAATGAAAGATAAAAAATTAACCTAGAAAACACTTTCATAGAGCATTTTGGAATATATAGATAGTATACCTACGTACATATGTATGTGAACATATGTACATATGTGTGTGTATATATATGAGAATATATATATACACAATGCCAGCCAAATAAACAACCCCAGAGGCTTTTGAAAGTGTTTTTTTTTTTAAATACAAGAACATTGCAACCGACAGAAGAAGCTTGAACACAATATTGCCACTGGCAGAAAGTGATAACTTAATGTGATTGCTATCGACTGTCCACTAAATTCAAGGTACTGCAAAAATAAATTTAAGTGATATAACACGTACAAATAAAAGCTTTTCAGCTGAAAATAATAGATTTTGGTCGTCTCTAAAACCTTGAACTCCAAATGTTACATGGACCTAAGTTAATGAATTAAATCTCGCACCCAAAGTATATGATTGAATTCTGAGAGACCAAAATTGCAAAATCAGTAGACCAGTGTCACTAATGAGTTAATCTGCAATGTTTGTTCAGTACTACAATCCATATCTAGGCTGTGGCTTTGGGGCAAAAAGTTTCATTAAATTTATGGACAGATGCCTATGAATTTGTACTTTGAAACCCTCTTCTTATATTTGGGAGGCTTCATGAGACACGATAATCTTTACTGTATATGCTAGCCACATAACTGTAAAGGGCATGATGCCCTGATTTTTTAAAACTCTATTTTTATGTAAAATATCTATATATGCTCTCTCCTTTTTTTTCCCATCTTTTTCCCTCTTAACTCCTTGTCACACAATCTGGATTATGTCTTTAATGTTTTATTCAGACCTCTTTCTCAATAATTATCATTGATATGCTTGATAAATCTAACGGTTGCTTCTTATTCCTGATCCTTCTTGACCTCTCTGTACCATTGTAAAATACTCAACAGTTTACTCCTTGAAATTGTCTCCTTCCCTTTTTTAATGCTGCTGAATTTTCCCAGTTCTCTTCCTATCCCTCTCAGCACTCATGGGATGCTCCTTTGTAGGTCTGCTCCCTGAGCTTATCCCCTAACTGTGCTGTAGCCCTCAAGGATCTGCCCGTGATCCTCTGCTTACCTTCATCTACTCTTTTACTATATTATTCTACTGCCATGGTTTAAACTAGCACCGCAAGGTGGCTGATTCCAAAATTGAGACCTCCAGCCCTGAACTTTCATCTGTACTCTAGCCTTGGATTCTCAGCTGAACACAGGGTACCTCCACTCCTCAAACTCAGTATGCCCAGAACTTATTTCTACTTCTCTGCAAACCAGCATAGTGCTTGGAAGCTAATAAATACTTATTGATTGAGCGATGAATTTAAAACAAATTACTAAGTTTCTACTCTTTGCTGGGGCAGCTGGGTGGTGAAGTTGATAGAATGTCAGATGTGAAGTCAGGAAGACATCTCGAGTTCAAATCCAGCCTCAGACACTCATTGGCTATGTGATCCTAGGCAAGTCACTTAACCCTGTTTGCCTCAGTTTCCTCATCTCTAAAATGAGCAGGAAAAGGAAATGGCAAACCACAAGCAGTATCTTTGCCAAGAAAACCCCAAGTGGAGTTATGAAGGGTAGGACACAACTGTAATTACTGAATAACAACAAATTCTTTGCAGGGCACTGAGGGACGATAAGGATGGAAAACAACATAATCCTTTCTCTCAAGAAGAAACAGTCAAGTGGGAAGAAATTATGAGTATTCAATGGAGCATATCATATGATAGAATGTGATAGGAATAAAATGTTCTAGGAGTACTTGAAGAAAGAGATCACTTTCATTTGAGCGGGATTTTGAAGGAGGAGAATGATTTAAACAGGCAGAAAGGAAAAAAGAGTGTTCTAGAATTAGGAGATAGCCTGAATACGTGAACAGAGGGAAGACAGGACAAGATCCTGGAACAGCAGGAAATAATCCAGTTTGACTGGAATATAGAGGACATGAAAGGAAGTAATGTGAAAGGTAGACAGTGGAGGGGAGTAGAGAGCCTTTGAAGGTATTTGAGCAGGGGAATGATAAGGTTAGTAGGAAAATTACATTAGGAAAGTCATTTTGGCAATCAGAAGGAAATACTGGAGGGAGCAAAGACTAGAGGCATGTCGACTACTGAGGATATAATTACAGTAGTCCCAGTGGGAAGTGAGTAGGGCTCAAACCTAAGGCGTTGAGGGAATTGATTGAAAATGTATTGTGAAGGTAAAATAGACAAGACTTGGCCATTACGTGAGAAAGAAGAATCAAAGTCAACTTCAAGCTTCAAATTTGGATGAATAGGAGGACAGCATATTCCTCAGACAGTAATAAAGAAGCTAAGAGGCAAATATGGAAGGTTTTGGGGGAAAAATTATTATTAGTTCAACTTCAGTTGTGTTCAAATTTTGTTTATGGTGCTTTCATATTTTCAGTTTATTGGACTAGACATGTTATAGCAAGTTTTCTCCTAGGTGATACAGTGGATAGAGTGCTGGACTTGGAATCAGGAAGATCTGAATTCAAATTTGACTTCAGACTCTTCCTAGCTGTGTGGCTTTGGGCAAGTCACTTAATTTCTGTCTGCCTTAGTTTTTCTCATCTAAAAATTGAGGATATTAACAGTACTTTCCTCACACTATTGTGAGAATTAAATGAAATAATATTTGTAAAGTACTTAGCAAAGTGCCTGGCACATAGTGGGTACTGTATGTGTGTGTTTCTGTGTATTATTCCCTTTCCCCCCTTTCCTCCTTGTAACTCTTATATCCAAACTATCATTGCATTCTGTTGTCTTCTTTGGAAATGCCTTTCACAAGTTTTTTCCTTTCCTTTCTGGGTTGAGTCCTAGGATCATAGATTTAGAATTGTAAGGGACCTTGGAAGTTTTCTCATTCATTCATTGCTTCACTTGTACATATATTGAATACCAAGTACTGGCATCAGCGTTTTGTATTCTCTGGACAGCCCATCCCATTCCAGGCCAAGCTTTGGTCACTTAATGCCTAGATCACTTCAATAGACATAGAGATTATTTTCCTGGCTCCTAGGGTTGGCCCTAACAATGCCCAATGCATCCAATCACTCAGTGCCAGAAGAAGAACCTTTCAAAACCACTGCTTTCAAGTTCCTCTGCCTGGCTTTTAAGACCTCCTTGTTCTGCCCTACCTACTCTGGCATTTATCACCAATTTCAAGAATCCTTCCTCTGCTCTAGGCTGATGGGGAAACCAAGGCTGGGAACACAACAAGCATTATATAGTGCCTACTATGTGCCACGCACTGTGCTAAGTGCTTTACAAATATTATCTTATTTGAACCTCATGACCACCCTAGGAAGTAGTTGCTAGTATTATCTTCACTTGACAGTTGAGGAAGCTGAGGCAAGCAGAGGTTAAATGGCTTACTCAGGGTCACGTAGCTAGTAAGTGTATGAGTTCAGATTAGAACTCAGGTCTTCCTGATTGCAGGCCCAGAGCTCTATCCACTGTGCTACCTTGCTGCTGAAAAGACTTTGTGAAGGCCACATAGCTAGGAAATGTCTAAGGCAGGATTGAAACTTCAAGTCAACTGCCTATTAGTCATTTTGAACTGGATGTTCCATAACCCTTTTAAACTCATGCCTAAAATTGTACTCTTTACCCCCAAACCCTCCCTTCTTCCTAACTTTCCTATTATTGTTGAGAATGTACCCATCTTCCTAGACTCCCAGGCTCCCAACCTAGGGTGTAATGTTCAACATCTCACTCCCTCATTCCAAATATCCAATTGTCAAATCCTGGTTTTTCCACTTTCATAATATCTCTTATTATATATCTCCTTTGAAACCAACACCAGCCTAGTGTGGGTCCTCATCATCCCATACCAGGACCATGGCCACAGTCTACTGACTTGCCTCCCTACCTCAAGTTTCTCCCCAATTCAATCCATCCTCCCTTCAATTATCATAGATAATTGCATAGATCTGACCATATCACCCCTCTGTTCAATAAATTCTAGTGGTTCTCCATCACTCCCAGGATATAATAGAACATGTTTGGCTTTCAAAGTCCTCCATTACTTTTCTGACCAGTCCAGTCTCCTTACACCTTACATCCTCTGTGACCTAATGACATTGGCCTCCTGGCTGCTCCACGTACAAGATATTCCACCTCCCAATTCCACATATTTTTACCAGCTGTTCCCCGTGCTTGGAATTCTTTCTCCTCATGTCAATCTCACAGTTTCTTTGGCTTCCCAGTCTCAGCTAATGTCCGACCTTCTTTAAGAACCCTTTCTGAGTCTTCCTAAATGTTAATGCCTTTCCTCTGAGATTATTCCCAATTTCTACTGTGTATAACTTGTTTCTACATAGTTGTTTCCATGTTGTTTCCTCCCTTAGACTGAAAGCTTCTTGAAGGCAGGGATTGTCTTTTGCCATTCTTTGAATCCCCGGTACTTAACACAGTGCCTGGCACTTAGTGTTTAATAAAAGCTTGTTGACTGATTGACTTTAAGTCTAGAGTGCTATGCATTCTGGACACCAGCTGCATGTGTGAGAATGATGGTAGTCACTGCAGAAGCAAAGACAAATAGGGCATAGTGCCTGCTTTCTAAGAGCCTAAATTTGGCCAAAGAGGGATATGATATATGCACAAATAAGTATTACAAAGTAGGGAGCAACGAAGGCAAAAGAAAGATCTAAAATGTTGGAGGGATATTGGAAGAGTAAAGGAACCTCTTTAATTGGAAGAATCTGGAAAGGCTACATGGAGTAGGTGGCAACTGAGTGGAAGCTTGGAGAAAATCAAGAATTTAAAAAATGGAGAAATGAGGAGGAAGTGTGTTCCAGGCTTGGGGGATGGACTGGGTAAATGCTTACAGGTAGGCCATGGCCTGTTGAGTTCAAGGACCAACTGGTAGTCTGGAATGTAATGAAGAGAGCATGAAGAGAAATAATGTAAAATGAAGCTAAAAGAGTAAGTAGGACCTAGACTCTGGAGGATTTTCAGTGCTAAATCAAAGAATTTGCCATTTTCACATGAAAGCAGTAAGGAGCCAGTGAAGATTTTTCTGCGGAACAGTGGCAACCTGGGTTACAAATAAGGTCACATGGTCAGAATGATGAGTCACAAAGGTTCTTTACTGGAAGCTTTGCAAAGGATAAGACCAGAAAGAGGTGAAGCCAGAGGAAGGGTAAATTCTTATGGAATTGACATGTAAATTCTTTTGTTTTGTTTTGTATTTTGGAGGCAATCTGGGTTAAGTGATTTGCCCAGGGTCACACAGCTAGTAAGTGTCTGAGGTAGGATTTAAACTCAGTTCCTCCAGACTTCAGAAATGGTTCTCTATAGACATGTAAATTCTTATTGAAACAAGCTCTCATTTCTTTGTGTTCTCTGTCCTTTCCCAATTCAACTGCTACGCAAATCTAGATGCTTCAATATCCTGGTTTCTGAGCTGGGTCCACAGTGGGTATGCCTACTCTATGTGATGTTGTGGCTCTAATCCAGGACAAGTTTGATTAACTTTTGTTTCTTCCTTCATCATCTTTTACAAGGATAGCTCTGAATTAGCTATCAAATACCTTTCCTTTCAAATGACTTTAAAGCCAAAACACCTTCCCAGTATGAGTTATATTATCTGGACCTGGCAGGGAAGGTTTAGCTCTCTGTCTTTACGTGGAATCTTTCATGAGGAAATCTCAAAGGTAGGCAAAGTGACAGGTTCAATATAATCAGAATAGAAATCCAGCATCAACAGAATATTTCTTACCTCTAACATGCCTGTATTTTGACATGTTAGTTAGTATCTCAGCACCAGAGCAAGATGGATCTTGGAATCCATTTAATGAAATATCAATATTTTTTCTTCTCCCTTGTAGACAGTGAAGCTCATTGACATCTGCTTGTTATACAAATAACGAGAGCCCATTTCCAGAACATCGAACACAGATGGATGGTGCAGAGGATGAGAAGCGGGGAGGAGTAGCTTATCAATATGTAAAGAACTATTTTGACATTAACTATCAGGAGAATTTTGGCACATTTTGTGTTTAGCAGCAATGATTGTGAGGCTGATCAGGGATATTTGCCTAAAATGCATGTTTGTGACAGTAACTCCTTGGAGATGGACTCCCCAAAAATCAGACCTAGCATTTTAAAAGCCATAACCAAATGACAAGATGCAAATGGGAATGGATCTGGAAATATGTGGGTTAACATACTCATTAGCCATCTCTGGTGAAATCATATTAAATCCAGGATTTCAATTAAAATGCCAAGCAAGCATAGACTAAAAGATTGGCTATAAGACTAACCTAACTAGTTAACAGGCCAAATGAAAGATTTTCCTGAAAAGGTCCTAAAGATCTGCTTATGATTCTTGGCTCTTGGGTACCTTGGAATTTTCCCTGCCTCTGGTATAACAGTGAATATAATCCATTAATCCCTGGGAGGGAATTCTCATTGATTCATTCACTCATTCATTTATATATTCATTCATTCATTCATTCATTCATTCATTCATTCATTCAACAGATATTTGTTGATCATATTCTCCATCCTCAGAGTGCTAATAGCTAGTATTTCTAGAGTTCTTTAAATATTTGCAAAGTGCCTTTACATATATTAGTATAACAATGTACAATACTTTGTTCGTCCATGGCCTGTGCCCTCAAGAAACTTATAATTTCTCTAGAGAGATGTCTAGTACAAGAAAAATTAATGAACAGACATGGAAAAAGCAGTACCTGAAGAACAGAGGCTTAGGACTCTAACCCTGGTTCTGCCCCAGGCACATCATTGCCCCTCTCTCAGTTTACCTGTTTGCTAAAGAAGGGCATTGAGAGTCAAATAATGTTTTCTAGCTCTGTCATTCTATGTGCTAAAGTCCATTTGAACTCCCACATTCAACATTCTGAGGTGCTGTCTGGATCCACTTTTTCGTATTCAAGCATTCTCTGTTCTACCATTTCATGTTCTGGAGTTCCTCCTAGGTCGGGCATTTTTTACGTTCTTTTTTTTTTTTTTTTTGTTCTAGGCAATGGGGTTAAGTGACTTCTCCAGGGTCACACGCATTTTTTATGTTCTAAGGTCACTTCCATGTCCTAAGGTCCCCTCCAATTCCAGCTTTCTATGCTTCTATAATAGAAAGTGTACAAGATATATAATTATCATGTTGGAATAACCTTTAAGGATTTTAGGTGTTCAGAGCAGAAGGGAAAGCAAGTCTGTTCTACTCTTCCTTCATATCGTATCTTCCACTCAACCATTCCCTCTTCATTTCCAATGCAATTCTTCTAGCTAAATATTTTTCACCTCATTCCTCAATTGTTAAAGAGGTTTTTGGAATATTCCCAAGTTTTCTTTTAATTCAATTCAATTCAATAAACACTGAGTGTTTACTATGTACAAAACATTCTGCTAGAAGCTGGGGATACAAACACACAAATGGAACCATCCTTTCCTTCAGGAAACTGACATCTTATTTGGGGGGACATCATATTCTGTAACATGTACAAAATTAATTGTCCTAAAACACCACTTTTGCATCATTCTTCCACTAAAAAACTTTGTAATGGCTACCTACAAAATTCAAACTCCTTAGCCTAACATTTAATATCCTTTTTTTCCCCTAATTATTTTTATACCTAATTCATTCAAACATTGGTCTGCTCCTAATTCATTTTATTCAAGGTCATAGGATTTAAAGCTGGAAGGAACCCTAGAGATTACTTTGTCCAGTCTCCTCCTTTTAATGATGAGGAAACTGAGGACCAGATAGTCACCTGCCCAATAAGTGTAAGAACATGGGTTTAAAACCTAGGACCTCAGATTCTAAATCTAGTACTCTCTCAAATATACCATGTTGGGTCCCTTATCACCCACTACACTAAATAGACCTGTCTACTTTCTCATGGATTATTTTCTCTTTTAGTATCTTTATAATGTTTACCTACCTGAAAGACTCTGTCCTACTTTCTCTGCCTATAAAAATCTTGTTTATCCTTCAAGATTCATCTCAGAGACTGACTTTCACATGAAGCCTCTCATGACCCCCCTATAAACTTTATCATCTGTGTTACTTATTGGGTACTTAACTTTCATCTTGGCTTTATGTGACTGGCTTTCTGTTTTTGTCTGTGCCTTGATGCTTAAAGCTTAAAGTAGATTTAGAGCTTCTTGAAGGCAGGAGAACTGTGTTTCATACTTTCCGTATCATCTGAAATGCTTAGAACAGAGCTCTTCACATATTAAAAAAAAATACACCTCACATTTCTGTTGTGCTTTAAGAATTTTCTTAAGAAAAAACCTGAAAGTTAGGTAATGCATCTTTTATCGCTCCCATTTTGCTGATGGGTTTCATAAAGGTGAAGTGACTTTACCTTTCAGAGCTGTAGCATGCTGGAGACACGCTACAACTGGATGTCAGCAAAGCATTGGAAAAAATCCTATCCTTGTATAACATGGAGAAATATGGGCTAGACAATGCTAATAGTTAAAAGGATTCAAAGCTGGTTTGATATCTTGATCCTAAGAGTTGTCATTAAGAGGTGAATATTGATGTGGAACCAAGCCTCTACTGGAGTATCCTTGGGATTTGTCCTTGACCTTGTATACTCAGAAATTTTAACTGTGACTCAGATGAAGACAGAGATGGTAAAGCTGTGAAACCTATAGATTACACAAAGCTGAGGCAGGCAGCTAATATGTTGGATCGACGGGTCAGGATTCAAAAGGATTTCAGTAGGTTAGAATGATGGGCCAAATCTAATAAGACGGAACTTAATGTAAACCATTAATTGAATTTTTAAAAAATTAACTGCATTACATTCTTATGCCATAACTATTGTGCTTTAGGAAATGAGGAAATAGATGATTTCAAAAAAAGGCATCAAAAGACTAATTATAAACTATAGAGGAGAACAGTTTATATTATGAGATCAATATCATAAAGATGAACCATTTTGAGAACTTTTATAAACCAGTGAAGAATAAAACGAGTAGAACCAGGAGACCATTTTGTACAAAAACAAAAACACAGCTTTGAGAGTTGTAAGAACTTTGATTAATGCAATGACCATTCATGATTCCAGAGGATGGATGGTGAAGCATGCCCTCCACTACAGAGAGGTGATGGAATTAGAATACAGACTGAGATATATATTTTTGCATACAGCCACTAAGGAAATTTCCTTTGCTTGAGTATAATTATATGTTAAAAGAAATTTGTTTTTCTTTCCTTTTTTTTTTCTTTTAATGCAGAGTAGGTAGTAGGAAGGAGAGAAAATAGATTTCTTCTAACTTTTTTAAAATAGAGAGATGGAATAATACAGGTGTGAAATGTGTGTATTTTCAGATAATATCACTGTGGCATTAGTTTTATTTAATTTTTAAAAATTTTGTTAAGAGAAATGCCTCAGGAAGTGGGTTTGTTGTTGTTTCTAGGCGTATCTGACTCTTCATGACTCTTTTTGGGGTTTTCTTGGCAAAGATACTGGAGTGGTTTGCCATTTCCTTCTCCAGCTCATCTTCCAGATGAGGAAATTGAAGCAAACAGGGTTAAGTGACTTGCCCAGGGTCATACAGTTAGGTCATATTTGAATTCACAAAGATGAATCCTCTTTAGGCCTGACACTCTATGCACTATGGCGCCACCTATCTGTCCCCTCAGGAAGTGGGAGTAGTTTGGAAATGTTTGCAACATAAAATCAAAAGAAAACGCTAAAATAATAATAATAATAATAAAAACATAACAACACAATGGGAGAAGCATGATTAGACTTGTGTTCAGTTCTGGGGACCACATTTTGAAAGGACATTGACAAACTGAGATTTAATTGGAAGGTAACAGGACTGAGGAAAGAACTGAAAACCATGCCACATAATCAACATGTGATCAAATCAGGCATCACTCAATAATTTAGTAATTCATGAGATCATAGGCCCATCGATAGTGCTAGAATTGACCTTTAAGGCCATTTAGTCCAACTTTTTAGTTTTAAATTTAAGAAAAATTAAGGGCAAAAAGGCGTTAAATGACTGATTTAAGGCCACATAAGCAGAGAAAGTATTTGAATTCAGGTTCTCTGCACATCAGACATTCTTTCTGCCAATTTGGAGCAACCATGAAGACAGTCCTGTGAACTGCGTGACCAGCTTTCCCAGATCCTTAGGGTACCTGGTACGCAACAATTCACAACTGAATCTCTTGGATATAGGATCTACATTCACTGGGCATTTACAGATATGTAGTTTTCCATATAGCAGGTTAAAATTTAATTAAGAATTTTTAAAGTGTCTAAAAGTTTAATTTTTTTTGTTCAGTCATTTTCAGTCTTGTCCAGCTCTTTTTGACCCCATTTGGGGTTTTCTTGGCAAAAATACTGGAGTGGTTTGCCATTTCCTTCTTCGGCTTATTTGCCAGATGAGGAAACTGAGATAAACAAGGTTCAGTGCCTTGCCTGGAATCACACAGCTATTAAGTGTTTGAGGTCAAATTTGAACTCAGGTTTTCCTGGCTCCACACCCAACTCTTTGTCCACTGTGCCACCTAGCTGCTCCAAAGTTTAACGTATGTATTTAATTAAAAATTTCCCCCCAACAAACTCCTTGCTTTTTTCTTTTTTCCCCCTCCATGTCCCATAGAGGTGCTGGTGATAATTCAATTCAGCTTAATTCAATTCAGACAGTTTTTCTTCAGTGCCTGGTGCTGGGAAAACAAAGCTCCTTCCCTAAAATAGGGGAAAATTCCATTCAATCTGATTTAACAGGATTAATTAAGCACCTACTATATTTCAGGTACTATGTCTAGTATATAAAAGATCTTGGGACAAACCAATAGCACCTGCCCTCAGGACTTTACATTTTCTTGTATCTCACAAAAGTTTATTCCAAAAGAATTTTGTTAAACTGGTCTAATTCCTGAATATTTTGCCTAACTGGCAAATAAACTTCTCTATGATCCATTATATAACTGTGACTCATCAGAAAGACACAAAGTAGTGATATTCATGCTTTCCCGAGTACACGTTCAAATTTCTTTATCTATTCATATAGCTTGGGCCCTCACTAAGCTATTAAAATTCACAGCCCCCTGCAGAAGAGCCTGGAAGAAGGTTATTGACGTCTTTAGGAGAATTAAAGCATCGTTCTTGGATAAGAAAACTTTCCTAACAGAAAACCATCTTATCTGCATATACAACTAATGAAATAATGTAATTGTTCTAAATATGGCTGCACTAAGAGTCTGTCTTAAACGATAAGGCAAAAGCATCCAAACCTTCACGAAGCTGAAATGCCTGAAATTTGACAAGAAAAATGATGTTTGGGCTTTAGTCAAAGATAAGCTGTAAGACAACTTTTCGTGGATTTAGATAAGGCTATGGAGTTAGCCGAGAAGCTTGGATGTTTGCAGGCTTACAGAAAAAGGGCATTTGTCAGCATAAAGCAATGCCAGGTGAGTTGGCAGAGGTGATGGACATCCAAGGAACTGATCACTTCCAAGGCATACTGAAAGTTCATAGGCATTTTCAATCATGTTGTGGACAATGCAATTTCAAGGTTAAAGGGAAATCCATTTATCCTATGGAACTGGTAGTGGGTCTTTTTCCCTTTTCAGATTTGATCTCTTACTGCAGGGCTGAGAGCTGTTTCTTTGTTGTTGCATTTTTAAAAATAAGAAGCAAAATTTACATTTAGCCAAGTCTTGGTTTTATGTTTGAAGACCTCAAAATAAGAAAAGTACTTTCATGTAAAGTGTCTGATCCAATTACTGTGAAATTACATTCTTGCGTTTTGATTTAGGTAAACAGTTTCTTCAAACCCCTTTATGATGTTGGCTAAAATGAAAAAAAATGTATAAAGTATTGAATATGGCAACTGTTTATCCATCTGTTTGCTATTTCAGTTTTATTCACCGATTCTCATTCATTCAATAAGCCTTTTAAAAACATTTATAGTAAGGTTTTGTGGTCTTTTTAGTTGTTTGGCTACCCGGGGAAGAAGAGACTAATTCTGAGAATTTTTGAAAAAAATTCATAATTGATGGAAATGCTAAATTTCAACGAGATGTTGATGAAAATAAAGATGTAATTATTTTCCCCATCCAAGTTCGGAGACCTCTTGAGATCTATTCACATTCCCTGAGGGTCCATGGATGCCAGGCTAAGAACCCTTAATTTAACTATGTTCAAGAGAGCAAGGCCATAAATACAGTGTCTGGTAGAAAGTGCAATGGTCAGGAGAGACATGGGCTCCAATCTGATCCCTGACAATTACTAGCCATGTGACCATGGATATCCTATTCAATCTCTGGATCTTTGATTTCTCAGTTGTAAAATGGAGGGGTGGGATTAGATGATCCCTGGGGTTCTTTTCCAGCTCAAAATCTCTGATTTGGGGAATAAATACACAGTAATCTTATTACTCTTATGGGAAGCCTGGTTTTGGAAATATGCCAACTTAGGTTTGTCTAAGTTTTAAAAAATAAAACCTCAATTTTTTCATCACAAATAAACTGTTCTCTAAAGTATCATCCATTTATTAGCAACTCATTAAACTTCCTAACCTTGAAATGCTGAAAAATGTCTGAAAAAAACCTCTTAAAAATCTTTGATAAAAAATAACCTGGGTATTTTATATGTAAAACTTCTTTCCCTCTTTCCAAAGCACTTTCCTTAAAAACATTTCAAAATGTCAGCTTAACCTTAGAAAATAAAGAAATCTGTCTGGAAATCAAAAGGCAATGTGTTTTAGTTGTACTCAAGCTATTCCTGCATACATAATAAGAATTGAAGCCATCAAATTCTTTTTTTTTCTTTTCCATTAAGTAACAACTCTTTGAAGTAGGGCTAGCCCACAACTATTTACCTTTATGTTAGGCAAACAATGCAGTCAGCATTAGAAAGTTAAAATTGGGATAATGATGGAAATGAATAAAACAAAATGACCTGCTTTTATTTTTGGTAATTAAGATGTCAACCTACCCCTTATAATCCAAACTGAGTATTGTTAAGCAGTCATAAAGATAATGGCATGCTGAGTTTTTTGACAATTTCTCTACTGGCCTAGGGAAGTGTTTTTCTTATAAATACTCTAGAGTTTAAAGTGTTTATGGTAAGACATTCTAGAAGAGAAGCAGCATGATTTAAAAGGATATGACCAGTTTTTTTTTTCCTGGTTGTATGAAGAATTTGAAAAATAAGTCATGTGACGGGCAAACTATCCTGAATATTAATTTGTTATTTAAACGTCAATTTAAACAATGCTGTCATTTTTTTTTGGGTCATTGATTAATTAGTAATAACCACAAAGTAGGTTTTTAGGTCCCATTTCTTTCAGAGAATTCAAACTACTTTTTGACTTATTAGTTTATCAGGACCAATACTAGTGGTATCCTTAATTACAAATGGAGAAAACTGAGGCACGGTGAGGCTAAATGCCCATTCGAAAATTAATGGTGAAGACAAGGTAACTTGGGTTAGCCTGATTTTTAGGCCAGTACTTTACTCTCCAGACTATTATGGTACACACCTTGATGCAAAGAAAAGCAGATTTGTATGAAAGCCTAGGTTCCGGTATTAGCTCTACCACTTAAACAGCTGGGTCACCTTCACCGCTTGACCTCATCTCCAGGCCTTGATCTCCTCATCTACAAAATAAGGGCAAAGATGCTTGCGTGTTCTATCTATATTACAGGGTAGTAGGGACAATCAGATGAGGTAAGGCACGCCAAGAACTACACAGATGTGAGTTATTATTATTATTCTGAGACTCAACACAGCACAGGGTTCAAATCAAGACATTCAGGCTGTGTGACCCTAGGCAAGTCATTAACTTCTGAGGGCCCTAGATGATTCTTTTAGACTTATAGGATATAGCTTCTGATCTTCATCGGTAGAGGGAATTTCCTTATTGGGAGTTCTTTATACCAGAAGCATCATCCCAAGTGGCTCATTACACTCTCAAGTACAGCTGAACCAATTTAAAATATAATTGAGAAATATTTAACAAAATGAAGAAAATACAGTAAAACACAGATAATGTTAATACATGGTTTTCTAAGTCAGTATGCTGCCTGCATGGATGCCTAGGTATGATTTGGTGGCCCCCATTTCTATCTGAAATGTCTTTGCAAAGAAAACCCCAAATGGGGCCCTGAAGAATTGGACACAACTGAAATAGCTGAACAACTTCTATTTGAATTGGAAACAACTGCTGTGTACCAAGGAAATCACAGGTCCTGGTCAAATAAAAATAAACAGGCATTTGTCTATATATGTTATTCAGTTGTTTCAGACTCTTCGTGAACCCACTTGGGGTTTTCTTGGCAAAGATACCAGACTGGTTTTGCCATTTCCTTTTCCAGCTCATTTGACAGATGAGGAACTGAGGCAAATAGGGGTTAAGTGACTTGCCCAGGGTCACACAGCTAGTAGGTGTCTGAGGGTGGATTTGAACTCATGAAGATGAGTTTTCCTGATTCCAAGCCCAGTGCTCTATCCACTGTACCACTTAGCTGCCCTCTAGCAAAAATGGGAGACAGTAAACAGTTTCTTCCTGGGAAATAAGTGTCTGAGGCCAGATAGGAACTCAGGTCTTACGGACTCTAGGCCTGGCGCTCTATCCATTGCGCCACCTACCTGCCCATGTATATCATTCATATACCCACACACCTACATACATATATGTATGTATGTATATATGTATATATATATATATATATATTAATTTCCCTTCTAATTTCTATTTTCAAATAAATAATAGTCATCAGAATTTTTTCTTAATTTTTAACTAAACTCAAACTGGCCAATATATCCTAATAGGCAAAATCTTCTTATTTTCTTTTATATTTGTTCATTAATCTCCAAAATAAAAGTTAGGAAGAGACGTATTTTTGGTGATGGTTTTAGTCACTTAAATCATAGTACAAATAGAAAATCAATTGAAATTTTCGTGTGATTGTTGTAAGATAGCATAATAACTAGACAACTTTCTTGACAAATACAAAGGGAATTCAGCTGAAAAGTTTGTTTTATTTATTTTGTGTGTTTTTTTTTTCCTGGGAAACGGTTGGTATGAAAATATTGTAGTATTTAGAGTACCTTAGGGTCATGAAGTCCAGACATTGTCTGGAAGGGAGTATGACAGGTATTTTTGCTCTGATACTTGTTGCTGATTAAAATTCATTGAACATTATAATAGATAATTATCATATTTTAGCAAATATTTCTGAGCTACTTCATATTTCATAACTGAGGCTTATCTCAATAATGCTTTTGAAATGAAAGAAGATTAAACAGAGACCCCATGGACTGGTGTTCACTAATCCTTCAGTGCCAGAAGTCAATCTGTGCTCATCAACAGAAAAACAAGAACTTGGCTTTTGGTTTTTTTTTAAATTAAAGGCTGAGGTGAGGAAGGAGATAGGAACGAAAAGGAAAAAAAAGATAAGTAAGCCAAAAAATTCACTTCCAGAATCATAATCTTGCTAGAGTCTACATCCCCTCATGCCTTTATTACTATTTTTTATTGTTTGGTTGTTTTCAGTTGTGTCCAACTCTGTGATCCCTTTTGGGATTTTCTTGGCAAAGATACTAGAATGGTTTGCCGTTTCCTTCTCCAGCTCATTTTACAGATGAGGAAACTAAGGGAAATGGGGTTAAGTGACTTGCTCAGGGCCACATAGCTAGTGAATATCTCAGGCTGATTTGAACTCAGATCTTCCTGACTACAGATGTGGCATTCTATCCACTGTACCATATGTGCTGCTGTAGCTCCCTCCTGAAATATAAAAGCAAGCAGTGGCTAATTTTCTGACAATGACCTGATTCCCTTATGGCCAGGTAAATAGAAAAATAGGTGGCACGATGTTCAGAGACCTGAGTTCAAATTCAGCCTCAGACAATGACTAACTGTATGACCCTGGGCAAGACACTTAACCTACAGTCTCAGTTTCCTCAAAATGGAGATAATAATAGCAAATGCCTCCCAAGGTTGTTATGAGGATTAAATGAGATAATATTTGTAAAGGGCTTAGCAGTGAACCTGGCACACAGTAAGTACTTAATAAATGACTGTTTCTTTGTTCCCTGAATAATCACAGGCTCATAGACCTAGAACTGGATGGGATCTTGATGTCTTACACATAGTAGGTGTTTAATGGTTTTTTTCCTTTGTTCCCTGAATAATCACAAGCTCATAGACCTAGAACTGGATAGGACCTTGATGTCCTGAACACAGGAGGTGCTTAATGTTTTTTTCATTTGTTCCCTGAATAATCACAGGCTCATAGACCTGGAACTGGATAGGACCTTGATGTCCTGCACACAGGAGGTGCTTAATAAATGCTTTTCCTTTGTTCAGTGAACAATCACAGGCTCATAGACCTAGAACTGGATGGGATCTTGATGTCTTACACATAGTAGGTGCTTAATGTTTTTTTCCTTTGTTCCCTGAATAATCACAGGCTCATAGACCTGGAACTGGATGGGATCTTGATGTCCTGCTGGTTGACCCTTGTCATTTTACGTATGAAGAAACTTAGGCCCAGAGAGGTTAAGCAATAATAAATGCTTTTAGACTGATTGCTTTGACTCACCCAAGGACCCACAGGTAGGAAGTGTCAGAGGTAGGATTTGAGCTTGTAAGTCAATCATCAAGCACTTATTAAGTTCCTAATAAGTGCCAGGCCCAAGACACAAGTGAAACATTCCTCACCTCAAGGAGCATTCATTCTAATGGAAGAGACAAAATGCATACATGTAGGTGTGCATACACACATATATGAGCATATATGTATACATATGCATATTTACATGTAGAAGTAGGTAGGTGTATCTATGTAAAGACACAAAATGAATACGAGGCAGTTACCTCACGGGTCACGGGGATGAGAGTCACAGGGATCAGGGAAAGCTTCATTTAGAAGGGGACAGGAGGAAAGTCCTTAAAAAAAAAAACTCAAGGAATTCTAAGACAAAGAATTGAGAAGCAAATACATTCCAGAAATGGGGTATTAGTAATATAAAGGCACGACAGAGATAGGATGCTGTATGAAACAGAGTGGGTCAGTAGGGCTGGATTATAGAGATCAGGGAAGAGAGTAACGTTTAAAAAACTAGAAAGACACAAATTGGTGTGTGTGTGTGTGTGTGTATGTATGTTAAATTATTCTATACATACTTCTATTTGTCAGTTCTTTCTCTGGATGCAGATAGCATCTTTCTTCATACAGTTTCACATGCAATCATTTTTTGTACTGTTATGGAAATGCTCATTTTATTCTATAAATCAAAAATAAAATTAAAATAAAGAAAACTGGAAAGGTAGGAGGAGACCAGGCTGTGAAGAGCTCAAGCTGAGGGATTTATATTTGATCGGATTGGCAACTGGGAGCCACTGTAGCTGCTGAGCTAAAGTGTGGCATGATCAAACCTGTACATTAAGAAAATGACTTTGGTTGCTTTGTGGAAGCTATATTAGAATGTGTAGAGGCTTGAGGCAGAAAGACTAAATAAGAGGCAGTTGTAACAGTCCAGGGCAGAGGTGATGAGAGACTGTATTAGGGTGGTGGCTATGGGAACAGAGAAGAATGAATGCAGGTATGCTTCAGAGGTAGAAATGACAATATTGAATGCAGGTATGCTTCAGAGATAGAAATGACAATATTTGGCATCTGATTGGCTATATGAGGTAAGTGAGAAGTTGAGGATGGTACCCATAGGGAAAAGCTGGAGAAGGATAGTGGTGCCTTCAAGAGTAATAGGAAAGTTTAGAAATGAAATAGGGGAACGTGTTAGGAAAATGAGTTCTGTTTTGAGTATCTTAAGTTAAGATGCCTCTAGGGCATTCAATTTGAAATATTTAATAGAAAGTTGGTGATATGGGATGGGAGCTCAACTGAGAGGCTAGGGTTAGATATACACATCTGAGATCTATCTGCATAGAGATGCTAAGTAAACCCAAGGGAGTTCACAGGATCATCAAGTGAAAGAAGAGAGAGTCAAAGGCAGAGCCTTGGGGGAACACCTATAGTCAAAGAGTTGATAGTTAAACAATGGAGACTGGGGAGGAGCATTCAGATGGGTAGGAAGAAAATTAGAAAGGAACTGTGTGACAAAAACCTAGAGATGAGAGAATATACAGAAGGAATGGGTTGTCCATAGTTTGAAAGTTGGAGAAAGTTTGAAAATTGACCTTGGAGAGAGGTCAAAGAGATTGTGGTAAGATAAGGTGAGGATATTAGATTAGGTAAATTAAGATCATTGGGAATTCTGTGGGCACAATTTCCTTATTCCAGAGCCAGTGTTCTTTTCCTTGTGTTATGTTGAATGAAGTAATTAGCTAGTGTTGTCCTTTGTGTAGAAAGATAACCCATTGACCTATCTTCACATACATAGAGCTGTTTTCAAAGTTGGGATGATGGATTTAACTAGGACCAAGCACAGTTCTTTGGCCAGGCCTTCTTAAGACCAGCATCTTTTACTTGCAAGGCAGACAGGCTATGATTATTCCATGTAGTCTGTTTCCATGAATCAGAATGAAGGTTTTCTTTAATATTCAGTTAGTTCAACACACTCCTTTGACCTCATTGGCAATATGCTCTGAGCTAATGAAATAATCAGATATATTAGGGTAAGAATTGTTTTTCCCACCTTTCCACCTTTTACTCTTCTAGTTAATCCCAACATTGGGCAAGTCAAATGATCTCTGGACCCTGGTTTCCTCATCTATAAAAAAAGAATGTGCTGGAATAGATGATTTATAGGCTCCCTTTCTGCTCAAAATCTCATAAACCCAACATTTCCTCTCTCTATAGTGTTCTTTCATTCAAGACTCCCCCCATCCTCTCCACACCAGTGTATTCTATTTATTTACATAATTTATAACCTACCAGTCTTGCAGCTTCATGACTGTCAGTCTGTTATTCCAGTCCCAGAATTTATATATTGAAAGTACCTTCCACACTCTATGGGCTCTTCCTCTGATTGGACGGCTTCTCCTAGAATTTCCATTTTTGGAGGGTGCCCACGTTAGCCACTTCACGCTGGACTTTCTCTACCAAGCCAGATACTTTGTCTTCTATCCCCCCTCCTTACAGCTTCCTGTTGTACATTATCTTTCCCCATTAAAATATAACCTCTTTGAGGGCAGGGGCTGTCTTTCTACTTCTACTTTTATTCCCAGGACTTAGGACAGTGCCTGGCACATAGTGAGCAATTGTTGAATATCAATACAGATAATAGGAGAGGGGATCCTCCGATTATGGACAAAGTACAGCCAACCACAGAGTATTTACTCACTTCTATTTCAGAAGCCATTGGAACCAGGGTTGAGGTGGGGCAGTAAAACCACATACATCATCACTTCATGAGGTTGGAAAATCTGGCAACATAGTGGTAGTCATAGAGAAAGCTTCCATATCCCCAGACTGAGAGTTAGACCACCTCCTTATGTCAATAATCAATATGGCCACTTGCACACGATGCTTGGGATTACCAGTATGACAACTATTTAAATAACATTAACACAAAGTCAAAGGTTTATATACTTTCCTCAGGAAAAAATATACCAAAAAATACATACTTTGCTCAGACCTAGCAATCCACTGACATGAGCACATGAGCTGTTTTATAACTTTGCATGTGAATGCTACACTTGTATATATACATACGCATATACAAATACTGACCAACCTCAAATAAATCATGTGTTAGCAGATGCTTACGCCTACAGTTAGCAAATATTAACAAAAAGTCAGAAGTTGGAGTTGTGAGATAGGAGAAGCTTTTTTGAGAAAATGGGATAGATTCTGGTTAGTTATAGACATATTTTGCTGTTCTCCAGGCAAAAACTCAACTATAGAAAACAAAACAAAACAAGTCAAGACAAAACAGGATATCAGTGCAAAAGAAATAAAGAAAGTTAAGGATTCTTATAGTCAACCAGAATCATTAATATTCCTTGTGGAAAAATCACCATTCCTGCAATGATGAAAACACCAGAAATCAATGATTCATTAACATTTCAAGGATACACAAGTAACTTAGGCTTTTAACACAAGGGGATTGTTTGCTTAAATTATGGGGGGGATTGGTACATGAATCAGTTGATTAATTATCTAATTTTAACAAATGAAAATAGAGATTTCTAGAAATGGAATTCAATTAAATTCTGCAAACAAATGAGTCCCTTTCCATCCTCTTCTTCCTGGACTTTCTGCAGAGGATTGACAGAGGATAATCAATCACTTGCCTCCCCTAGGTACTCTCACTTGACTTCAGGGACATCGCTCCCTTTTGGTTCTCCTCTCACTAATCTAACCACTCTTTCTAAATCTTTTCTAAGTACAACCTCTTCCTTTCCATTCAGTTGGTGTGTTTCCTCTAAAACTCTGTTTATATTTCTCTTCTCTTTCCATTTTCTGTGGACTAGCCTCTGCTCAATTACAATGGCCATTTATGCAGCAAAGTCCCAAATCTTATGTTATCATTCCCAGCTTCTCCTCTGAGCTCCAGTTCCACATCTCCAGTTGCCCGCTGGACCTGGATTTCACTTAAACAATTAAAAAACTCAACATTTCAAAAACTCAATTTATCATCATCCTCTTCAAGCCTACCCCTCCTTCAAATGTACCTATTCATCTTGAGGGAATCACTTTCCTCCAAGTCATTCAGGCTTAACAAGAGTATTACTGCTGATTCTTCATTCTCTTTCTCCTTTCCACATCAAATGTGCTGCCAAGTCTTATCAATTCTCCTCCTGTAAGTTGAGGAGTTTGAAGAATCATCTTCTTTTGGATTTCATTTTATTTTTTTTATCATATTCATATTCAAATATATTCCTCTCTGTCGTATCATGGACAGAGAACCAGCCTTGAATTCAGGAAAACTCGAGTTCACATCTTGCTTATGTGATATTCGAGCTGTGTGACACTGAGTTAATCATTTAACCTCTCAGTGCTTGAGACAAATCTCTAATATTATATATTGCAGATAAGGTGATGACTTGCATTGGTAGATAACCTTTTCTCACTTAGCAATTCCCTAGACCAATGAAATCTCAAATACAGTCTCTATCACCCTCTCCAAATTATTAAAGGATGAAGACTATTATATGGTTGAGAATAGACTTTTCAGCTAGCTGCCTTTAGGCATGGAGTCAAAATTTTTACAAAGGGAGGGTAGAGATATATTTTCTCAACTCTCATCTTGGGCCAAGCTTAGCCATTATTAATAATTATGCATTTAGATTGATTTTGTTCTTGTAGTTATGGTCTTATGTTTTCCTGGTTCTGCTGACTTCTCGCTGTGTCAGTTCATTTAAGTCTTCTCATTCTTCTCTGAACTTGAGGGTTTTTAATAGAAAATCCATCCTATATGCACAAACTCCCCTTACTTTAAAGTCATTTTTACTGGCAAGGAAGTTGAGAATTGCTACAACTTTTGGAATATTCTGGTAGATTTGAAAATACAAATTTCAGAGTCAACTTTCACTCTGTACACTTGATGTTTCTGTAAAGATGGGTTTTCCTCAAAATGGGACTTGGCTGGATTTTTTTTCCTATGGTTTTTACTGAAACCTTTGTAACAAAGGAAGTGCATTTGTGATAAGCTCTAAGTCCCTGACTGCTTTGGCATTTTTCTGTAGGCTTGAAGTTGACTGCAAAGCTAATATCTTCTCTGATGCAGAATAAATATGACAATGCTTTTGTTTACCCTATTAAGTCCAAGAAAGCAACAGCAAAGACTTAGAATTCATTGAACTGAAAAAACTGCAAACAACCTCTCTCTAACTTCAAAACCTTAAGAATGTGTTTTAACTTCAACAATCAAGGAAGGCCATTATCTAAAAAGACTACTTTCAATTTCAAAGGGACCCAAATGATATTGATCAAAATCCAATGAGTTCTAGAAAGCAGATAGATGATAGGCTCCACACTGCATTCTGTCAAGACAGTTATACTTGAATGTACCTAAATTTAAGGGAAATTGGAGATAAACAATGAAAACTTCTAAAAAAAAGTTTTTTTCATATTTTAAATCCAGCATGTTTTACTCTGTTTTTACAGAAGAGTAATTGGTATCAATTAATATTTATCATATTATATAACCTTATATAATAGGGAGCTATATGTTTCAGTAGATAGAGTGCTGGGCCTGGAGTCAGGAAGATCTGACTTAAAATTTGGCTTCAGACAGTTACTAGCTGTGTGACCTTGGATAAGTCACTTAACTTGTTTGCCTAGGAAGCAGTTAGGCAGCTCAGTGGATAGAGTCAGGAAGACTAGAGTTCAAATCTAGCCTCAGACATTTATTAGCTGTTTGACCCTGGGCAAGTCACTTAACCTCTGTCTCCCTTAATCCATTGGAGAAGGTGATGGCAAACCACTCCAGTATCTTTGTCAAGAAAACTCCATGGACAGTATAGTCCATCAGGTCATGAAGAGTCAGACACGACTGACCAACAACAGCACCTACTATGTGCAAAAGAATGGGAATATGACGGGGGGCACAAAGATGTCAAAACAATCCTGCCCCAAAGCAGTTTCAAGTTGTACACAAATAGGAAGTCCTGGGTACAAGTTCTACCTCTGTCACATACTGGCTATGTGACCCTAGGTAGGTCACTTAACATTTCAATGCTCAAAGCAACTCTCTAAGATTATAAAAAGAAGAGATGGTGTCAATCTGCATTGATGGATGGAGTTTTTTTTCACCTGGGAGTTCTCTATATCAATGAAATGAGAGACCTAGCCTCTATCCTCGGCTTAGTATTTATGCCAACTTATCTTTAAAGGAATTTCACAATATTCTCCTTTACTCTGAGTTCCAACCTAACTGATGTATTTGTTGTTCTGTGAATTTGCCATTCTATCTTTCCCTACCACTGGACAAGTCACTCCTCATACTTGGAATGTCTTCCCTCCTCATTTCTCCCTCTTTGAATCCGTAGCTTTGCCCCTACTAGATGATTTCCAGGATTTCCCCTAATTGTTAATGTTCTCTGACCTTCCTGTATCCTCGCTAGTCACTAATGTTTTCTCCCTCTTCAAATGATCTTAAAATTGTTTGTCGACAGGAGCTGAAGTACATCGGTTTAATTTAAGTTATGAGCCTACTAGATATACATGTCTCCTCAATTCAGTGGTCAATAAATATCAAATAATAATTTGAGCAGGGTAGTCATAATTTTTGTAAAATTCAAAAAGTGGGAAAATATTCTGCTGTCTTAAACCCAGAGCTTTCAATTTTATTTCCTTACGGAACAGGTGGAACATTTATTGTAACCTGAGAAACTGAGAAAAAAAACCAGAAAAGAAAAAGAAGTTTTAATGGGTGGGAAATGAAACAGTTTGGTGGTGATAAGGGAATAGAAGAAAAGGAAAAGCTTGGATCATAACAAAAGGGTAACATATACATGCTTGCAATTTTGTTAATTTTTTATCCAGAGAGATCCCAGACTATCTTTGGATTAAGTTAGTACCTTTTGTCTCCCTAAACCTCCAGACCATTTCCCTTTTTAATTCCTTATTTTTTTTGGGGGGGAGGGGAATAGGGGGGAGAAGGTCAAATTACAAAGAAGATTTTTTCAATGAATAAGCATTTATTTTCTCTCCTGCTTACCACTCCTTCCTCAATGAAAAAAGAAAATTAAATCCCTATAACAAATATGCAGAATCAAGCAATTGGCCACTTCCAAAAACTGTCCCATGATGCATCCTAAATCTTTCACACCTCTGTTGGGCTATGCCATTAATTCTTAAGGGACTCTATGCATACATCATAGCACAATCTTTGATGTGCAGTTATAAAAATAGCTTCTCTCCAACTTCAAAACCATAGCATAATGGCAATAATACTGCCTTACTAAGAAACATTTCAGACAAATAGAAATTCAAGCTTTGTGTGTCATTTTAAAATTCATCACCAGCAGTCTGTATCAATTATAATGGCCATTTGGCATAGATGAAGTCACAGAATCCTTTACCTCCTTCTCCAACCAAGGCATCTTTGTTTAGGTAGATAAGGTGAGATGTCAAATAAAATATGTTTGTCATATAATTCTGTGACCATAAGCCTATAAGAAGCAAGTGATCAACATTATTGTTTTCTTTCAACTATTTCTTGACTGCGCATGCTATAGGCAAGCAATTAGAAATAAAGACACTTGGAGTTGGCATGCATCTGGGAGTGGAAACCTTTCCATTTTTTTTAGGGCTATTACATTAACTGCTTAATTCTGGTTGGGGCTTCCTCATGTTATATAACACTACCCTTGGGGAAATGAAATGTCAAGTATCAAAAAAAAAGATTCAGATGTTTTTGTGATGTATCTTAAAACATTGAACTTGGCTTCTTTCCCACTCCTCTGATCTACTGTGCAAAGCAAGGGATTTTCACCTCTCAAGCTATAACCCAGTGCATCAGGGGGATACAGATACAAAAATCCATTTCCAAAAGGTATTTGAGGTTAATAGTGAAGATGCTTTTCTTTCTTGGTTCACTTAACGGTACTGCTACAGTAGGGATAATGATGATAGATTCCTGGTTTTTGTTTGTTCTGCACCAGAATCATGACCTCAAAGCAATAACCCCTGGGAAGGTGATAAATAGATTTGCTTTGTATTAGCTGCAAGACTGGGATATCATTTGACCTCAGTAATGGTTGCTAATCATCAAATTCAGGCTCATGGCTACCTGAAGAGTCGGTCAATAATGTTAAAGGAGTATGTGGATCACTTTTTGAAAAGCTCAATTAAGGACTGTGATTTGCAAAAATCTCTTTCCAAAGGCTTTATTGGGAGTAGTGGTATAAGGGAATGGAAGACGATTTGCTGTCTCTTTTAAGTGACAAATGGACAGCTAGGTAGTGCAGCGGATGGAGTGCCAGACCTGGAGTGAGGAAGACTCATCTTCATGAGTTCAAATCCAGCCTCAGACACTTACTAGCTGTGTGACCCTGGGCAAGTCATTTAATCTTGCTTGCCTCAGTTTCCTCACCTGAAAAATGAGCTGGAGAAGGAAATGGCAAGCCACTCCAGAATCTTTGCCAAGAAAACCCCAAACAGGGTCATGAAGTGTCGGACATAATGAAAAACGGCTTTCCAACTTTCCAAACCCTTTATCGGGGTGGTGGTGAAGGGGGATGGATTATGATTTGTTGTCTTTTTTAAGCCTCCAACACATTTCCTTAAGTTTTCAGCTAAGACAGACTTTTAATAGGTAGATCTCAATATCTGTTAAGTCACAATTCAACTAAATTTATTCATTTTCTTTTGTACTTAGCATGCATATGTATTTTTACAGTGATGTCTCCAGAGATACAGTAGACAAGCAGTTAGAGACTAATTTTTTTTTTTTTTTTTTTTTTAGTGATATGGGTTTCTAGTTGGGAATGGGTAAGCATTTTAGAGCAGTTTTTGTTTTTGTTCTGCCTTTTTTTTTTAAAGAACTGTTTTTTAGGTGGAATTGTGCGATATTGGAAAGAATCTGAATCCCAAGTCTATTAACTAAAGCTTATATGGCACGGGGGAAACCACTTCACCTTTTGAGCCTCAGTTTCCTTGTTTTAAATTAGTACTCTCTTCTTCCTCATGTTATCTTTTCATTAAATTACTAAGTGCCCTTGGAATAATAAGGCTGGGGATGTATATTGAGAATTCTACTTTGCCCTCTGTGAGACTAGTAAAAAAATTAGTAAAATGAGGAAATTAGACCAAATGAACCCTAAAGTTCCTTTCAGCTCCAATGACCTATAGCTATTCCTTAGAGATAATGCAGTTCTTTATTATTTTTGTAGAACGTATGCTCATTGAGGCATGGATTGTTTGATTTTTGCCAAGCTCGGTACCTAACAAATCCTTTTTGTTGTTGTTATACAGGTATAATAAGGTTGATTTAAGATCAGCAAAGATGAGGGACACATTCAGGATAAAGGACACATTTAGGTTGAGCATACATTAAATGGGAATTATATATTTAGAGTTGTGACATTTTTAGTTTACACAAAGGGATAAGAAGTAGAATGATACTTTCAGGTACTCACTTCAAATCATGGTAGCTATCTGGTTTAAACCAGCTGTTCAGGCTACTGATTCTTTTAAAACTCCTTGGAAGGATGTCACAAGAAAGATGTGTTGCCCTATTAATGGACTTATTCAACTATTTAGTAGAACTCTCCAGCATAAAGAGCCCAGAAAGAATGATGGGAGCAGAAGATTTGTGCTTGAGAGGGTCATAATGCAATAAATTTAAAAAGCTATTCTAGAGGAAGCACAATAGCAGAAATTTTTAATAATTTCCCCAGATATATTAAAAACCAGTTTCTGCAGCTGTAGGATTCTTCCAGCCAACAAAGCCCTGGCTTCCTTATTTGAGTCTTTTTTTTTTTTTTAAGCACTGAAAAAGTTCATATCCCAATATCCAATATACTTGTGCTCTTAGAAAATTGGAATGACCAATAATAGTAATGAAAGCCTTCATCTCAATGGTGGATTTGTTTTCCTGTTTTTCTGTCCTTCTGAGATGATTACATTGTGAAAAGAAAAGACAGCAATCTGCTTTTAGCTTTTATCCACATTCCAGGCTTTCACACCTGCAAATTGTTTCTTTTATCTTAGATCTATTGTATTGGGGGCTCCAGAATGAAACCATCATTATCTCTGGTGAGCATTTTCTCTTCCCACACCTTGAAGGAACAATGTAAAATTATTCATTCTGCATTCTAGGAATACGTTTTTAACTCAGGAACTGTATAAAGTTGGGATAATTATAGTCTGAAAAATTAATCCCCAATCCAGCCTTCACTTTCTTAAGGTGCTTCAATGTACATTAAATTACTAGGTGCCCATCTAATAATGAGGCTTGGGATGCCTATTCAGAATTACACTTTATCTACTGCAAGAGACTAGCTGAAAAGATTTCAACTCAGCCTATTCTCAACCATATAATGTTTCTCTCTTTTAATAGGATTCCTATATCACTAGCATATAAGACCTTCTTTGTAAGTTATGATCATTGAAATGTGTTTGTGTGCTTGTGTTTCCACTCCTGAATGCCTTGTAGAAAGCCATTTGGTTCTTTCCAATGGCTACTTCTAAAATTGGGGAAAAAATGGGAGAATAAAAGCTTTTTGGAGAGATGGTACTCATGAATAATTGTTGTTGTTATTGAGTTGTTTAAGTCATGTCTGACACTTTGTGATCCCGTTTGGAGTTTTCTTGGCTAATATACTGGAGTGATTTGCCATTTCCTTCTTCAGTTTGTTTTACAGATGAGGAAATTGAGGCAAACAGGGTTAAGTAACTTGCCCAAGATCGTACAGCTAGTAAGTGTCTGAGGCCACATTTGAACTCAGGAAGATAAGTCTTCTTGATTCCTGGCACCAGCATTCCATCCACTGTACCACCTTGCTACTCATGCAAGAATAATTAGCCTGTATCAATTCATAGTTCATGTTTCATGAGAACAAACTTTTAGTCAAAGCAAAACATAGGTGGAAATCTTTCATCAATGCTACAAAAAAGCCAATTATGAAATGAAAAATTAATAAAAAAATAATACTGTAGTTAGGTTCTTTTGAACCACTTAAATTCAGCTTCATGGGGGAGGGGCATGGGTGACAAGAGAATGAATGTGATAAGTGCCATACTATACCCTGAGTACCTATATACATGACTCCTAACATTCAGTGACTGAAAAATGCACTCCTTCAGACCAGTGCTAGCCACACAAACACAATAAGCTCACTGCTCATTATTAGCTTCTTTTCCTATCACTATCTGACAAGTGAACTGAGTGTTTTGTGATTGCTGGCTGACTGATTCTTATGCTCTTATAAGGACCATTGATTTGGTACATCCAACTTTTTCTTGCTCAGGTAAGTGCTATCTGGGATCAAGCATAGTCTCCCTTTTAACTCTTCCTCAATGAGAATTTTTGCTTAAATCAAACTTTTATCTTGGGTCTTTCCTCTTGAAAGGTGGGGGATTTCTTCACATTGAGCAACAAGGCTAGGATGAATTAAAATGGCTCTACACTGTGTCACTACTTTGAATGTTTGGTTAGAGATTGTTTCTTTTTTTAATGTTCATCTGTGCAGCCAAATTTCCATGGACTCATTAATATTTCTGTCCTGGTAGAGCTGATTTAAAAGTTAAAATACTACAGTTAGCCAGGTAGCACAGTGGATAGAATATAAGACCTGGAGTCAGAAAGATCCAAGTTCAGATCTGGTCTCAGACACCTACCAGCTGTATGACCCTGGCAAGTCACTTAACCTCTGTTTGTCTCAGATTCCTCATCTGTAAAATGGGGATAATAATAGAACCTACCTTCCAAGGGTTGTTGTGAGCATCAAATGAGATAATATTTGTAAAGCATTCTGCAGATAAGTGCTATATAAATGCTACCTCCTAGCATCAAGTCTTCTGAGGCTTAGAATAAGTTATATGGAGTCTTAGAAGTACTTCTATATAAGTGAACTGCAAATGAATTACTTCCAGGTAATAAGAAGTAATATGTATTTACATAGTCATCTATTCCTATACAAAAAGGTACCCAATGAGGACTGTATAGTATTTGTATCACTACACCTAAAACTCAGCTAGGTCCATCCTCTAGTCAATAGAGTTGCATCTGGGATTCAAAGGTGAAACAAAAAATAGGTGAGGTTATTAGATTAGAGTTAGGCTAAAACCGAACAATTTATTTAGCCGTGGTCCTATAGATCTGAGCTGAGCGAATGTGAATGAATGGTTCAATGAAAAAAGCATTTATTAAGTACTTACTATATACACAGCAATGTGCAAAGTGCTGGGAATGCAAATCAAAAAAAGGGATAGTCCTATTCTCAAGAAGCTAACTCTAATTGAATTAAATAACAGAGTAGAAGCATGTTCTGTTGCAACATATATGGTAAGATCCAAAGATTTCAGTAGGGGAACGGAAGGCAAAACTTAGGGATCCTTAGATTACATTAAATGTGGTCAGGCTTTATGTAATCATGTCAGTTATCTTGGAGGGAGAAGGAAGGGAAGAGAAGGGAAGAGTAGCAAGAATAGAAAAGGATCCAATATTTTGAGAAACTACGGCCCCTGCCAGAAGACCATCGAGCTCAATTAAATTGACTGAATGGAAATGGCATGTTGGCCTGGCTACCAGGGCCTTTACTCATATAAAAAAGAATTACTTTTTTATATTGAGTTACCTTAACCATTAGAACGCTTTCGCTAGTGGGCTAACGGTCACCCTAAGTCTTCAAATGGCAGGCTAGAAATGGTTCCAAAAAAGATCTGAGTGCAAGGTATTTCCATATATCCTAACCAGGCTCTTCCAGCAGAATAAAAACTCTCTGAAGGTAGGACCTGATTGTCCTTTCCCCACCTCACCCCTTTTTCCCCTCATACAGCACAGTGCCTTGCACCTCAGTTAATCAACAAGCATACGTGGGGCCTATAGGTTGTTCAATGGATATAGCACTAGGCCTTAGGTCAGGAAGATCTGAGTTCAAATCCAGCCTCAAACACTTACTAGCTGTGCGACTCTGGGAAAGTAACTTAACCTCTGTTTGCCTCAGTTTTCTCAGCTGTAAAATGGGGATAAAAATAGCAATAACCTCCCAGAGTTGTCATAAGGATCAAATGAGATATTTTGAGTGCTTAGCATAGTGCCTGCCTATTATTATTGTTATCATTATGTGTCTTACTTTATGTTAGCATGTTGCTAAAAAGCTGAGGATACAAAGACAAAAGACATAGCAAATACTCATTAAATGATTGTTGGATTGAATTCCTGAGAAAGAATGTTTCAGTTCAAGTACATTCTCTTCCGCTGCCTTTACTTTAACAAAAGCTTTTTAGAATTTTACCTTAGCTGGTCTTGTTTCCTTTGGAACAACCTGACTTTGAGATCATAGCTGAAGTTCTCACAGCTGTTGCAGACCAGAGGTGGGCTTCCAGATTCCCGAGTCAGCTGAAAATACTGAGATTTAACCAGTATTCAACCAGTAGGTTCAACCATTCAGCTATTCAATTGTTTTAGCTGATTCAATCAAATACCACTTATATGTATGTGGAACCCTGGACAACTTATATCTCCATCACAAGTATTAAATGACTTCTTGTCTGATAGAGTAATTCCATTTGAATGTCTCCCACAGCTTGAGTCTCAACACAGCCAAGACAGAACTCCTTAATTTACTCTCTGCAAACAGGGATATTCCTAACTTTCTCTTTACTGATAACATTGCCATCATCTTGCACCTCTTATGCTTGCATTCTTGGAATAATTTTTAAATTTGTTTTCATCTCTCCACCCCTTATTCTACTTCCAGTACAAGTCCTACTGTCTTTCTCTGTATTTCTTAGATTTACAGCCTCTGTTCAGTGTTAGAATTCTTACTCCAATCAATCAATATTTATTAAGTCCCTACTATATGCCTAAGCCAAACCCTCATCTTCTCATGCTTAATAATAACTAATAATAGCTAACGTTTGTATTATACTTTCAGATTTACAAAAAAACTTTCTCATTTAATCATTGTAAATTATTCTATTATTACAATAACTTTCTAGCTGGTCTCAAGGTTTTCAAACTATCCTCCCATCTTTATACAGTGGCTAAAATAATTCTTCTGAGACATCACGTAATTCCTTCTTCCTTCTTCCTGCCCCTACCCCCCAGGTTCCTTGTCTTTCTTCCTGTGTAGAACTTAACTATGGAACTGTCCGTTCTCCACTTCTGTCCATCTCAACAATTCCATTCCTTATTTCTTCCTGGCCCTTAATAATACTCCAGATGTAGTCTGACCAGGGCAGAGAACAGTAGGAGTCCTTTTTCCTGGAAGCTGTGTCCCTTAATGGAACCCAAGATTGCATGTTCTTGTCTGGCTTCTATATCACTCTGTTGAATGATATTGAGCTTGCATTCCACCAAAACTTCCAGATTTTTTCAGACAAACCATTCACTAACCATGCTTTTCCAATCTTGTACTTCTAAAAGTCAATTTTTTGAACCCCAGTGTAAGTTATAACATTTATCCCTAGTATACTGATTCAATATTAGATTCAGTCCAATGTTTTAGCATATTGATGCCTTTGACTCAATCATCCAGTGTTAGCTATTCCCTCCCATTTTGTCTTGTCTGCAAATTTCATTAACATGCTTCATCCAAATGTATTGAACAGCACAGGATCAAGCACACATCCTTAGAACTCCTTCTAAAGTGACATTTGAACCATCTAACAACTACTCTTGGGTTTAACCAAGTCTCTGAATCTAATTTTATCATCATCTAGTCCACATCTGTCTGTCCTTTCAACAGAAATAGTACAAAATTCTTTATCAAATGCTTTGCTAAAGTCTAGATCTATTTATATCTACAATGTCCTGATCTACCAGGTTAGCAATCTTTTCAAAAAAGGAAATAAGGTTAGTTTGGCATGACTGGCTCTTGATAAAAGCCATATTGGCGTTTTGCGATCACTGCTTCCTATTCTTAATGTCCAATCAATCAATCAACATTTATTAAGCACCTACTACGTTCCAGGCACTGTGCTAAGCACTTGGGAAATAAAAGGAGGCAAAAGACAGTCTCTGTTCTGTAGGATCTTACAATCTAATGGAGAAGCTTACAATCTAAAAACCTCTCTTTAATAACATATTCTACAGTTTTGCCAGGAATCTAAGTCAAGCTCGCCAGCCTATAGTTTACAGATCACATTCTTTTCATTTTGTTGAAAAATGGGATGATGTTTACTCTTCTCCTGTCCTGTGGTAACTCTCTTGTTCTTCAGAATCATTCAAATATCCCTAGTGGTGATAAAGTAATCACATTTCCCATGGCTTTCAGTAGCTTTGTCCTTTGGACAAAGGAACTTGGATACATAAAAGGCAACTAGGTCTCCTTCCTTATCTTGGTTTTTAACTCTGAATTGAGCCCTCTCTAATTTAAAAGTAACCTTCCTTGGTAGAGAAAATAGTCATAATAAGAGTTTTTTTTCCCTGTTATCAATTGTCACTCTCCTATTCAACCAGCATCCCAATCCAAGCAGTGATTCTCTGATCTCTTTAATCTTCTTCTTTCCCACAATTCTGTTCCCTGACTTTATTACCTAATAAGCAGTGGTATGCATTTGTAGGACCCTGGGTGGGTTTTATGACCTGTGCTCACAGAGTCAGGCTAACTGACCCAGACAAGGATGGAACAGGGAAGTTATCCTCATTAGCAAGCTGTACTCCCATCCTCTCCTCCCAATGCAGTTCTTTACCTACACCCTTACAATTTTGTTCTTGCTCCTCAAAATCTCATTCTTCATGTGTTTTTAAGATTCTTTGTCTTTAAAATCCGTTGTGCCCCACCTCCTCCTCATACTTATAACGTTTGGTAGAATGTTATACAAAGAGTCCTTGAGTGAGTTTATGGAATCACAGAATCATAAATCATTAGAGTTGGAAGGGACATTACTCAATAAACACCAAGTGATTGACTGTCACTGTGTAGGTGGGTGTATGGCATCCTGCCGTGACTGAAACTCATGATTCACTTGCATTCGGTAGTATCCTGTAGACAGCCTCACAGTCCTTAATAATGTCCTGCAAAAGTTGTTTACTTCATGATGGGGAGTCAATCCATCTACTTTGTGAATTATCACTTTTTTTTCTTACCTTCCTCCACATTAGATCATTATATACTCAGCGTGGGAATGAGATTTCCATGCCAAGAAGCCGTGCCATGCTTTAAGAGCAGGTAGTTGTAAAGGGATAGTATGCTTCTACTCATCCTTAAGTGACAGATTGTACTTACTGGTTTGTATTATATCTTTAGCTCTCTGCAAAAGGCAACAAGTCAAAGGGGAAGCTTGTGGTAAATGGAAGATACAAGGCATCTATTTGCTCTATGGGGACATAAGGGTGACAGGATGCCTTTAATCATAGAACATTCTTCTTCTTATGCTGCCCTGTTGAAAAATGGTTGCCTTGTTCATCAGCTGAGCAGAAAGGCTTTCAAAGGGTTCCCCACCCACACAATTCTATGCTCTGGACATTTATTTCCCATTATGTTAAACCTAGCATTATGAAAGGCCAATGAGGGATGTATTTGGGGGTAGACAGAGCATAAGTAAGGCTTCTCTAATCACATCAGATTTCCCCTATGAGTAAGGCCAACCCCACAACCTAGCACAAACTTGCTATACCACACTAGGCACTGGGGAAAATGAAAAAAATATAGTTAAGATGCAGAAAGGCAGTATGGTAACTCTGAGCTGGTCTCAGAGTTAGGAAGACCTGGGTTCCAATCACATCAATCAATATTAATCAATCAATAAATATATGTTAAATGCCTACTATGTGCCACACACAGTGAGATCACATCTCTGAAGCACACTGGAGCATATCACTTAACCTCTCAGTTCTCTGTGCATCTCTATGAGACTATAAAATGCAAGAGAAGGTGCCAATCTGCATTGGTAGAGGGAGTTTCCTGGAAATTTCCTACACTAGTGAAATCATAGATCTGGTGTCTGGTGCCTAACTCTATTCCTAGGTATGAAACAGTTCTTAGTCAAGTGATGCAAAGGGAATATACTAGTATTGTGGAATGACCTTGCTGAATTATCGAGTGTGTATTTATGTCAGGGGAGGGGTGGGAAGAGAGGGAGAAGAGGGGAGAAGGACAGAGAGAGGGAGGGAGAGACCGGGAGAGCAGAGAGAAGGGGAAAGAGAGATAGAGGAAGTGAGAAGAGGATAGGAGAGAAGGGGGAAGGGGGAGACACAGGGAGAGAAAAGGAGGGAGGAAAGGGGGAAGAGAGAGAAAAGGGAGTAGATGGAGAGAGAGAGGGGAAGAGGGAGGAGGAGGGGGAGAGAGGGGAGAGGGAGAGAGAGAGAGAGACAGAGAGAGAGAAAGCACAAGTGAGCATAATTCATTCATATTATGATAATGGTATATGCCCATGTAATTTCTGTTAGTATAGTTATCGTAACATCTAATAATAATAACCAATACATGTTATGCTTTAAGCATTTAAATTATATCATCTAATGTAAACCTTACAACAAACATGTAAGCTAGATACTACAGGTACTATGATCTCCATTTTTTAGGTGAGGAAACAGAGGCTCAGAGAGTTTAAGTGAATTTCCTGTGGCCACACAATTAATAAATGTCACAAGCAGGACCTAAAGACAGGTCTTCCAGACTACTGCTCTAGCAATCTATCTGCAATCAATGCTCAAATTTTGAGGGGGTAATGCTCCTAGAAAACAGTGTAAAAGTAAAAAATATGAATGTTGATACATGGAACCTATAAGTAATCAGGGGTTAGGTTCCTGTGACATTCAAAAACTATAATCTTTTGCTAGAGATTGCTGAAAATACACCTTTCTGCATACAATTCTTTAGAACAAAGCATTAATTCTGAAAATTTGTACTTTTCTTGACACAGTAACCACAAAATAATCCATAAAATGCAGAGGAGAAGAGAGACAACTCAGGATGGAATAAAGGAGGGCAGAGTTTACAGAAGAACCTCAAGGTAAGAAAAGGGAAAAGGGTAACTTGCCCTCTCTAATCTCCATTTTGGTTTCATGGTCAAACTGCTCTAAGATGAAAAAGCACAGGAAAAGCACATCAGGGTGAGTCCCTACTCCCCAGTCCAAGCTCAGAACTCCAGCCTTGGTGTCTAGGCCTGGCACTGCTCTCCAAGGGCTGGAGAGCAGGTCAGCCAGTGCTATTCCTTGCTGCTCCACAGCACCAGACAGAAGACACTGGAGCCCCACATTTTTTGTCTCTATTCTGCACAGTCACAAATGTGTGCAGTTGCCAATGGGAAAGTGAAAATGAAGTTACTAATAAAATCATGCCAATGCTTGAAGTCTCAAAAATTAAATTCAGGAATGCTAAGGGTTCCACCACAACTCTCAGATTTCATCCCAATGTGTTCAGTGACTTGTGAGTCTAAGGTTGGGGAAATGATTGGATGCCTCCTAAGGATTAGGAAGAGGTACTGAATCTCTTCAGGCTCCCAAGTGTGTTTTTCTGCCTCCTTTGACCAACATGAGATCAAATCTACCTTGGAGCACAGTTTCAGAATGAGAAGGCAAGTTATTCTGGAATAGACATTCATGGAGTGAGTAGGCACAGACTGAGGGAGAAAATCATGTTAGCTTCTGGTTGTATTGTTATTTCTTGCACAGACCCCATCTCATTTGCCTTCTTGTACTCCCATCATCACCAGATCTTCAGTCTAAACAATGGTTCATTACTTTCCATGCCACACATAGTGTGATTTGATTAACACTGAATGTTCCATCAAATAAAAATCTCCTTTCTAGTCTGACTTGGTACTGCTTTGGTATTCCTAGTATTATTCCTATTTAAAAGCTAAAGGCCATTCTGAGATGGTAACACCCATTTGCTAGCAAGCAGATTACCAGGTAAAGAATGCAATACAGGTTATGGAGGTTTTTATAGGGAAATAAGTTCAGGAATATGAAGCGTTGTCCAAGTCTAATGCATGGGGGCATTGGGTGATGAACATTGTTTGGGGGTCGGGGAAGGGTGTGCAGGAGGGGAAATGAAACAGAGGAAGAGGAATGAAAAAGGGACAATGGAGAAATGCCAAAGACAAATCCATATGGCTATGGTAGGCTGGCAGCCAAATTCAGAACCACATCTCTTTATACACAAAGCCCTATTTCCTTTGTACTGCCTATGACTTTTTTAATCTAGCGTTCATTGCCACAATTCTACAGAAATAAATGACTAGATTATAACTACTGAATCCAAAGCCCTCTATGGTCCTTGGTAGCATTTGATTGGGGACCACTTTGTTTTTGAAAACTTTTCTCCCTTGTATGCTGAGACAACATCTTTTCCTGGTTCTCCTACTTTCGCTTCATTTTGTTTCTTGGGTCTCTTTTTCCTCCTACTTACCTAATCGTGGAGGAGGTACCCAGTAATTCACAGGACGACACTACTAGGCATAAGACTGGGAACAATACTCATGCAGTCAGATGTCTAATGCCACTGCACACCAACGCTATCCCTTTCTTTCTATAATTGCCTCTCTGACTCTAGTTATCATTTTCTTTTTGCTGCTCAAAACTCTACAAGAAAAGCTTCAGACTCCTCAGCCTATCATTCAAGAGTTCCCAAAATTTTATCTCAGTCTTAGGATTACAGAATTAAAGGTCATTCAGTCCAACTGTTCCATTTTGCAGATGAGGAAAATGGGACCTGAACAAAGGTGACTTGTTCAAGGTTAACTAAAAGATGAATGAGGAGTTGGCATTTGAACCTGGGTCCTTGAACTCCAAATCCAGACCTCTCTACCTCTACCAAATTGCATCAACCAGGTTGGCCCACTCTGCCTAACTTCATTCTCTCAGGAACAACTCCAATTTCACCTCCTACATTCCCTTCAATTCAATTCAATAAACATTTATTTCCTCCACCAAACCTTCCCTGACTTCTCTGACCCTTCCACTAAGCTTTCTCTTTTCTGCCATCCTGGAGCAGTTATTGTCTGTCCTACTCACTTTAGCCCTGGATTACATATTGCCTTGCACTGTTACTTACCAGTTTCGTTTATATATGTCTTGTCTCTACAATAAGACTATGCGAGACACAGACAGAGACCACGAGAACATGCCCTGCCCTCCTGCCTCTTGCAAGATGCTTCTCCCAATAAGTCACAGCAGTGTCTCCGTAGCATTTATTCAGTTGAACTGAAATTTGTAAAGACCGGGCTAAAGTAGCTGAAACCATACTATACTCTTCAGGGCTTAATACTCTGGAAAGAATTAAGGAAATTCTGAAAGTCATTCCTTCTCTAATGTGATTTTCCTTTACTTTTTTTTTTATATTTTCTTCATTTTTCCTAGATACGACTTCTAAGTATAATATGAGCATAAAGCCAAGACAATGACTATTATTTATATAATTGTCTTATCAGGAAACTTGCAAAGGAATTTTTTTAAAGAGGTATGATTTCAATACAATGGCTTTCCCCTAGAAATGGTTCAGACTTTGGCAGGAAAACTCATGGTTTACAATGAAGTTTGAAAACATCTTGTTACTTCACCAAAAACCAATCTCTTCCTTTCTCTCTTCTTCTCTCCTCTTTCCAAAGACCTCCCCCCCCATACCTGACCCTCACTTTTCTTAACACAGTCTCCAGTCCATAGTAAATGCTATCTATAAAGTCAAATATATACTTTTATATTGTCAAAATCGTCTCCACCTTCTATGATCTCCTCTATCTCCTGTTTAGCTAGGAATTCCCCTTCCCCACAACATTCCTATGCCCAACCACTAAGATTAAATTCTTTCTTCCATATCTTAAACTTCTCTCTTTCTTCATCTATCTTCTCATTTCCCCTTCACTTTCAGGGGATGCAGTAGCCACTATTTCTAAGGTCAGTTCCTGTGATCCCATAATATCATGTATCCTCCAAAACTTGCCTACAGTAAACACTCCCATTGTTATCCCTCCTACCCCAACCTGCCCTTTTATATTTAGTCTCTGTCTCTCTGTCTCTGTCTCTTTCTCTCCTCTGACTCCTTCTCTTTGCCTCTCAGTAGACTTAGGTCATCCTAAAACCTAAAAGAAGTTCCCTCAATCCCCTTGTCCCCTGGGGCTAAGGTATATAGCATGTTATAGTAGAAAGAACACTAAATTTGGAATCACAAGTTTTGGGTTCAAATCTTAGCTTACTAGCTGTGTGACCTTGGGCAAGTCACTTAACTCCTCTCATCTTATTTCCTCATCTGTGTACTTATGTATTTTTTCCATTTCTTCTAATTCTTTCCCTAGCACTTTTCAAATTATATCAAAACCACTTTCAGAGGAAAAAAAAGAGATGATAGAACTTTATATAAATGGAAAAGGACAATTAAAAAAAGCATTTTCCCCCTTGTTTCCTTTTTTGTTAATTTGTTTGGTTCTGTTTTGTTAAATGCAAGACATTCACATAAAATTTTATCCCTTAATTTGTATATTTACTTGATTTTTGTTCTTGCTGGTCATGAAATGAATTTTTAATGAGCTTTTCTCTGCCCTTTCATTGCCAGATTTCTAGATAGAGTATTTTACAATTGCTGCTTTTGCTTCTGTATCAGCCACTCACTCCTCAGACCCTTACAATTTAGCTTCTGTCCCCATTAGTTTCCTGAAAAAGCTCCCTCAAAATGGCTCCCTAATTGACAAATCCAGGGACCTTTTCTCTGTCTTCATCTTTGAACTTTCTTCAGCAAATGGCACCATTAAGGAATGCCCTAAGACTCTTGCTTTCTTTTGGTTTCCATGACACTGAACTCTAGGTTTTCTCTTGACTTCTGCTCCTTCATTTCTTTCACTGACTACCCTGCCTCCTAACTATAGGCATTGCAGAGTGCTTCTCCCCATTTCTCTTCCCTTTTCCCTCTCTCCCTTGGCAATCTCATGCACTCACACAATTTCAATGATTATCTTTATGAGGTTGACCCCCACATTTCTATCACCAGGCCTAACCCCTAACCAACAGATTTTTGAGCAGATGATTGCACATAACTCTAACACAGCTGAACCCCAGGATTTTTGACAGCTATACGCTGCAGGGAAACCCATAATCCCTCCAATGCAGCTTTGCTAACTAAGGGCTATGGAGCCAGAGGGACAGGTTCACAATCCAGGATAAAGGAGAAAAGGGTACAAATTGTCAGAACCAGCACAGTTTTCTCAACGTTTGTTGGTCATCAGCATTATCTTCCCTCCCCCCAAGAGAATCATAGATTTAGCAATAGAAGAGATCCTGGGGGCCATTAAATCCAAACCTCTTTTTTTTTTAAACAGATGAGGAAGTTGAGGCTGACAGAGATTAAGTGACTTATCTAGGGTCATACAGCTTAAACTAAGGCCTTTCTGACTCTAAGCCTAAAGTCCCGTCTACCTATCTGACAAGCTCCAAGTAGGTGGGTAGAAGGCTATTTTAATGCATACAGTATGGACTTGGTAATAAGACTCTTAGTGGGTTCAGTGCTATAAAGTACTTCACCTCTGCAGTACACCACCATTTAGTTCATCCCTTGTGTGGTACAGACAGGAAGTACAGAAATTAAATATCAGAGTACCAATGATTCAAGGTATTCTGTCTTCTGGAAAGGCAGGTTCCCTATTGGTCGGTGTATACTACTGGGAGCTGGAACAGGTCATAGCCTGGTTCTGGGTCAGTTGATCCAGAAGAAGTTGGCTTACAGTCAAATTACTGCCTAGACATGTCTGAGAAATACTCTCCTTTGCCAGTAAAAGCCATGCCTGTTTTGGCTTTTCCTCTGCTACTACCCTTGCTGAGGACCTCATTACTTCTCGTGAACTATTTCCACAGTCTTATAACTGGATTCCCTTATTTCTTTTCCATCCTACCCCACACATAATTCCTAGAAATTTTGCTTTCATGTCAGTCCTCTGCTCTAAAGTCTCAAATGACTCCCCACTGCCTACTGAATAAAGTCCAAATTCCAAGCATCCAAAGTCTCCTAAAATCTAGTTCCAATCTATATTTATAAGCTGATCTCATGGTGACTGTCCTTCATCTATTCTGTGATTCTGCCAAACTCACTGTTTCCCAAATACATCTTGCTTTTTTCCACTTCTAGGCATTCACTTATTTCTCTGTCTATGGAGCCTCTATTTGCTCAAACTCTCCTCATCCCAGAAGCCCAGTTCCAAAGTCCTTTCATCATGAAGTCTTCCCTAATCCCTCTACCTTCAAATAGTCCCTTTCCTCAGATTTCTCAGAACACTTATTTTTATGCATTTCTTGTGTTCTATTCTCTATCAAATCTATTTATACTTTAACCTTCCCAGCTTGGTTATAAGCTCTTTAATAGCAAGAACTTTGTGTTTCCCAGTACCTACTAGGGTACTAGCAGTTGAGTGCCTGTTGCATAACTTATATACTGCAAGCACTAAACAGATGTCAAATTGAATGATTTTGACTAGGAGTAAGATAGGGCTCATGAAATGCTCAATTGTGCTCAACTGTTCATATAGTCAAACATGTCTAATTTTTTATCATACGTGTTCATTTTCTTTTTTGTATGTAGAATTTATTTTTAATTTTACTTCAGTTTCTAGTACTATTCTAAGTACTCTCTACCTTGAAAAATATAGGGAAAAATGTGTCCCAAGCATGAAAACAACTGTTAAGTTAGCATAGATTATGGCACCTTGTAGGTATTTAATAAATGCTCACTGACTGACTGACTAAAACACACACATATTTATTTTAGATCTTTCCCTAAGCTGTTTTGAGTCATTCTTTAAAAATCAACAGCAAAAAATTCCCTATAGGAGTGTAAAATATCAAACATCTATATTTATTGCATAGTAATGTCTGCAATTCGCTTATTCCAGGGAAACTGATGCATCCTAGAACAAGACTGTTTTTGAAAATAGGGTTATAACTAAAGAAGAATTTTTTTTTTGGAGAGGCAATGGGGTGAAGTGACTTGTCCAGGATCACACAGCTAGTAAGTGCCAAGTATCTGAGGCCACATTTGAACTCAGGTCTTCCAGTGCTCTATCTACTGCACTATCTAACTGCCCCTAATGAAGGATTTTTTTCCCTCTTTCTTTGTTCATACTTAAATCCTATTATGACTTTGAAAAAAATTACTTTTTTTTTTGTTTACGATTACTGATGATTTCGAAAACTCCCTTTACCTGAAGACATGTCAGTTTTCTAGAGTGAGTCACAGCAGCAGCTTAAGTTAAAAGGAGTTTTGGAAGCTTGAGAATCTGTCAAATCGCTAAAGTTTTCCAAACTTCCATTTTCTTTGTTTGCTTTCAGTTGGTTAAGGAAAAGGATTGGTTTTGAAAAAGTGAAGCATTGCTTTTTTTTTCTTTTTTTATAGATGCATTTTTTTTTTTCTGAAGGAGAGTGGCAGGATTCTATAATATATAATCATTTTAAAATGTGTGTGGCTTGCTCACAATTGCTATCAATCAGGCCAGTTGAAGGCATGCTGTTTTGTAATTCCAAGTTCTAGCTTAGAGTTCAGACCAAATATTGAACTCTTACTTTTCTGCAAATCCTTTATTTTAAACAAATATTGAACTCTTACTTTTCTGCAAATCCTTTATTTTAAACAAAATTCGTGTGAATTGGAACCAGTCACCAGCAACACATCTCAAACTCATCAACAATTGTTTCACAGAGAAGATGGTCTTGGAAATTAACGTTCTGGAATGATTTCCCATGAACTGATTACCACTGCCAATGTATAATCTAAAATGGATATGCTAGGCTGCAGGTTATGAATAGCTAAGTTGCCTTATCATCAGCAGGCTCTCTTTCACTGCTCATACTCCGGAGGACTTGGCACTGGCATTATCTCTCCAGTAAAACCTTGCTCCCTGAACATTTGCAAAGGTGTTTAGAGATGAATGCTCCACTGGAGAGAGAGGAATGTAACCAAAAGAAGATCTAAACTAGAATTCTAATAATCCTTCCCCAAAATAATAATTAAAAAGCCTATGAAAATAAACATGGAAAGAGATAGGGATAGCATGGGATTCAAGGAAGAAATAGAGATAGTGACATAATGGTGAGTTGAGATCCTTCTAGAGTGAGGGCACTGTGCTCATGGGGAGAACTGGCAACTCAAAAAGGAACAGATCCTAGGACCTTGGGAGGCCTCAAGTAGATTGAGTAGGCTCAATGTTTAGCATAGTGCCTGGCACATACTAGGTGCTTAATAAATATTGAGTATTCACCAAAGTGGGCTTCAGATAAGAAAAACTGTGTTAAGTAATTTGCCATGATCAGATGACCACTTGTCAGTGGTCCTGGGTATCGCCTCCATACTGAACCTCAAAGATTATATGATCATACATGTAGGGCTACAAAGGAACTTAGAGGTCATCTGGCTCAACCCTCTCATATTTTAGGAGAAGAAATTGAGGTAAAATGATTTGTCTAAGGTCGCATAAGCTTGATTTGAACCCAAGTTTTCTGCACTCAAATCCAGCATCTCTGTACTATCCCACATTGCCTCAGTGCAGATCCTTTGGGAGCCCTGATAGTCAACTTGCCTTTTCATCTAGGAATTCTATGATAATTTGGCCAAAAGACTGTCAAGCTATGTTCATCCTTCACCTTGATATAAGGAGAGTGCCGTGGCTAATTTGCTTGCCTACAGTCAAGTGTCTGTATGGAGACACTACCATGGCTCATGTACTTATCTCTATTCAAGTATCTATAGGGGGACTCTGCCATGGGCCATTTACTTGCCTATGGCTAGAGTCAAAGGTGGGATTTGAATCCACATCTCTCCTCATTTGAAATTTAATACTCTTTCCTCTCATCTAAACACTTGGGATGAGTTCCCATGGTCCTCTAAGGTAGTAGGGACCAAGTAGAAAAAAATTACATAGAAGAGTTGGAACTTAACTGGCTGTATAATCTTTCATTTGGTTAATCAACGGCTAGTCATAAACTATGACTTAGAGCTAAGAGGGAATTTGAGGCCATTTAGTTCAATACCTTTATTTTACAAATGACTAACTCATGCCTAGGGGGAATGTTTTGCCTCTGATATTTACTGGCTATATGACTGTGAGCAAGTCACAACTTTTCAGTCCTCTAGAAAATTATTCAAGACTATACATTGTAGAAAAGGGGCCAATCTACATCAGAAAAAAGAGAATTTCCTTTATAACAAGTCCAGTCACTATCACCCATCCTTTTCCTAATGTACCAGATCACTTGTTATACTTCTTTTATGAAATGTGCCATGTACTGCCTCATGTTTTTATTATTTATATACACGCTTCACCTCCCCTGCTAGATTGTAATCTCCTGAAGAAGAGGACTTGTGAATTATCCTTCTTGGTGGTCAAAGAACATTACAACTAGAAGGGTCCTCAGAGATGATTTGTTCTAATCCTGTTATATTTTATAGATAAGAAAAATGAAGCAGCTACATAGAGTGTAAATGGATTACCCAAGGTCACACAGCTGGTTAGTGGCAAGACTAGGAACAGAATCTGGGTCTCATGTCTCCTATTTCAAAGTTCTTCCCATCATACTAGTCTGGTCTCTAGTAGAAATGACTAAATATTTTTCAAATGCATGCAAAGTGACCAAATTGAGAAAACCACCATTGCAACCATTGTACCCACCATTGCCAGCAGAGGCAATGAAACACACTTTGTAGTAACTGCTTCTGATGGGGAGGGCTCAGAGGCACCCACAGAAGAGATAGCCAGGCCAATAATAACAAATGCAATAAGCATTCATTTAGCATGTTTCAATGAATGGCTTCTTAGGGTTATGAAGTCTATGTACGTGTGTGTGGGGGTAGCAAGGATACTTCTAGATCATAGCCATCAAAGATAGGACAGGGGTAATTAATGAATCTGTGACTGCAATGATATAAGAAACCTCCAAGTGAGGAAAGTTCCTCTACCTCAGGTAAACACCTTCCCTGCAACCGGCATTCTGAGAGTTGCTTACAACACTGGGAAGTTAAATTACTTGCCTAAAGTCATAAAGTCATGAAGTTAGAGGTGGGACAGACCCAGGTCTTTTTGGCTTTACTTCTAGCTTTTTAGACACTATAACAAGCTATGGATAGTAAAGCATGCCTTGACGGGCAGGCTACATTTACCTTTGGGCTTTGGGTAATAGAATCTCCAGCCCATGGTAGAAGGAGGAAGAGAACCAAGTATTCTCCACATTCTGGTTTCTAGGTTATACCCGTCTCTTATCATGTTTCCTAGTTTGATACAGAGAAGCCTGGATTCCATTTTATGTCATAGGGTTCCTTGGGAATGAGAAAGAGGGTCCGGAGTTTTATATGGTGAGGAAGAGTCTAACACAGGCACATCTGATTGATGTCCTGCCTTTGATGTCACAGGCACAAGAGCACCGATCGACAAGGAAGCTGAAGTTTGTGAACTTGGAAGAGCTAAAATTTGAGGGTATTCCAGGAAAGCAACAAGAATGGAAAGGAAATGGGTACAATGAGACGTCACGTCTAGAGGTGAGAAAGCCTGTTACAAGAAAGGCTAGACCCCCCAAACCAGCATCTTCAAGCCAAAATAGAGGCTCATAGAAATGGGACTGTGGAAAGAAGGATTTCACTTATCCTGACTCCAATGTCCTTCTATGAGTGTCTGTATAGTGTCCAAAGTTTATGAAACTGTCTTAAAACTACTTAAATAGTTGTCTTTGTAGAAAGTTTCTCATATCCATCCCCTTTCTCTTCACCCATACAGCCACAATCTTAGTTGAGGCTCTCATCACCTCTTGTCTCTACTGTGATGACCTTCAGGTTGATTTCTTTTCCTCAAGTCTCTTCCCACTCCACCCCATCCTTCACCAAATTGCCAGAGAGATTTTTTTTTAAAAAGCGCATCTGACCATGTCATCCTCCTGTTTGGTGAGCTCCAGCTGTTCTCTAGTACCTCTGGGTATTGCTCAAGGTAGGAGAGCTAGTCAGTGGCAAGGCTAGGAATGGACTGTTTGCCATTTAAATATCTTTATATTTTGACCCTTGTTTACCTTTCCAGGCATTTAACATCTTACTTTCATCCATATACTCTACAGATTGAGCAATGCTGTTGTTTGCATATGATGCTTCATTTCCTGTCTCCCTTCCTTTGCCTCAACTTTCCTCTGTGTCTGGAATGCTTTACCCCCTCACCTACACATCTTGGTTTCTCTTACTTCAAGATTCAGCACAATGGCAGCCTCTGAAGGAGGACTTTATTGGTCCCTCTAGCTAATCATGCCTTTCTCTCTTGGATTACATTCTATTTATTCTGCATACATCTTTTATGTACCTTGTTATTTACGTGTTGTCTCTTCCATTAAAATGTAAGCCCCTTAAGGGCAGGTCCTTTTTTTATCTCTCTCTGTGTCCTCAGTGCTTAACATAATGTCTGACCCATTGTAAGCCTTAAAGGTATGCCTAACCTCCCAAAAGTCTATTTAACATTAATAGCCCAGTAAACTCAATAGCAATGGATTTCTGGAAGCTCACATGGAAACTCTAAGGATGGTACTAGAAAGGAAAAGTAGAAGGAGCAGCTGATGTAAAGAAATGATGTAGAAAAACCTCCAACCTGAGTGAGCACTGTCTGACACACCACGTTAAGCAATGCTGGAGAGCTATAGCTTCACAGACAGTAACAGGAGTAGAACAGCTAGCCTTGGGTGAAATGATAGAAGTCCCTCTTGAAGTGAAAACAGGAAGATTTTCAGGGTGTCCTGTCCATAGGGCAGAGGGGAAGACTAGCAGAAAGGAAGTCCTTAAATAGACAACTGCTCCCCCTACAAACCAATGAAAAATATACACGGATATTCAGCCAGTCTTGCATATGGTTAGAAGCACCAATCAAAGTCATCACTGAATGTAAAAAAAAAGCAATACAATATGGCTACACTAAATTGAATTATGTTGTTCAAGGTTGCAATTCCTCCATGAAACCAAAATATTAAGACAGGCAAATGGAGCTGTTTCCCTGATAATTGTGTTATGCATACATATATACATATATATAAATAATGTATATGCACACATTAGACATGAATATCACATGGACATACATGAGTGTATGTATATGCACATGTGTGTTTATACATGTATATTCACACACAATACATGCTCACTTGTGTGTATGCACAGGTCCTCCTGACTTCAGGGCCGGTGCTCTATCCACTGCACCACCTACTTGCCCCCCAAGATTTTAATTTTCAGATGAGTAACTGTGGCCCTGAGAGATTAAATGACTTGCCAACTCACACAGAGGTAACAATGGAGCTGTTTCAACAATAATCTGGATGTAATAATCAAGTGAAATTGTGATAATTCTGGTAGGGCTAGAATTTGAATCCAGAACTTCTAATTCCATTCTTTCCACTGTAGCAATAAACTTCTACAGTGGAAGTTCCCTACTACATTCATGCAGTCACAAGTTTGGACCAAATTATACACATACACACATCCATACACACATCCATATTTCTATGAGCTTTATATGTGTATCTGTATATACACACGTGCCGATGAACAGCTTACATGCACACATACATGTGTACACACAACAATGTCCATGTGTACATACAGGCATTTCTGTATATACATGTGTGTGGTATGCACGTACATGCATATACATGTGTTTATATACATACTCACATATCTAACCATTCATATACATTTACAAATCAATAGAAATGAAAAGTGTGAACTGCAGCAGAAGAAAGTGCTTTGCCCAAACTGAATGATCCTAAATCTGTCTGGAGGTTTTCTTATCAAAGAATAAATGACAGCAAGCGCAAATGAACTCCCAAATTGGGTACTATCTAATTTTGGTAAGGATACCTGCTAGGATATTCAAATGAATGAGATCCCAGATGAGAAGCAGGATGCAAACAATTAGCAAAGTCTTGCTGGAGTTGTTAATGAAGCTGAGATTTAGTTTTAGGGACACAGAGAAGAAATGGCAGGTGTATCTCTTGATGTGCTGGCAGAAAAAGATCCTTCAAGGAACCCCAATTATTTACTTAGAATAACATCGTGATGCACAGCAGAAGAACTCTAGTCCTGAATTTTCGTCAAGACCTGCTGCTGGAAATCTGAAGCTGGCGGCAGAGCTCTGAAGGGATGCTCGTCTCTACCAATGTTCAGAATTACTGCAAGTCAGTAATAAGAAAATGGAAGGATGGATATGTTTGGACATGACCTTGGAGGACTACTGTCATGGAAGCTTTCTGCACACAACAAACAGAACGTGTATGGGCACTGCTTTTTTCCCTCTGATTAGACAGCTTGTTATCTCGCTTACATTCCCAGAAAAGAAGTATGAATAGGAGAAGTGTGACTGCCACCTTTTGGGGTGATAATTATTCCTTTGCTGACCAGTTGGGGTACTAGTAATCACTGGGGCAGCTCTTATAGTTTTTGCTGGTGGAATCTTTCAGGTTACAAATACGACGTGTCCTGGCATGATTGTTAACAGTGTGGATCTTTGTATGTTGAATTCCAATCTCCTAATGATTTCCATCATAAAATGGAATCTATACTCCTATCTCAAAAAAGTTGCTTTTAGGATATAATAAATACATACATACAATGTGTGTATATTATATACACATAATATATACATATAATCAAATTAGTATGCATATAATATGTATATATTATATATACAGATAATATGTATGCATTATATATACAGATAATATCTATACATTAGAGATATACAGATAAAATGTATACATTATAGATACACAGATAACATGTATACATTATAGATACACAGATAATATGTATACATTGTATATATTATACACACAATATGTATACATTATATATACAGATGATATGTATATATTATATATGCAGATAATATGTACATAAAATACAATAAACACACACATATAATAAATACATTCCTGGAATATAGTCACCTTAAACTTCATATTTAAATAAAAGTGATTTTTAGATGAAAATAGTAAGACTGTATCACTATATTCATGTAATATATTAAAATAAGTCTCAGAGCAAACGCATGAAACAAAAATACCAGGTGAGGTTGAGGTAGAATTAAAAACCTTTTCCAATATTCCTACATCTATTTTTCTAAAGCAGAGGTTCTTAAGCTGGGGTCAATAGTCTCCTAAATAGTCTATGAATAGATTTCAAGCGGCAAGTGAATTGTATGTTTTAATATTTTGATAATTATATTTCAACATGATCAATTTCATTTGTAATCCAATCCTTTGTATTTTATGAATTTAAAAATATTTTGAGAAGGGGTACATAGGTTACATTGTATTGTCAAAGGGGTCCATTGCACAAAAAAAGGTTAAATGTAGACTGACTCATCCTCACACCCTCTACAGTTTGGCCAAAGGGGTCTATATCATGTTTCTGTGCCTCCTACATCTTTGCTCAGGTACTGGCTATCCCTGAGCCTCGAATGTTCTTCCTCTTCTCTTCCACCTCTTAGAACTCTTATCTTAGTTTAAGACTCACCTCAAGTATTTCTATTTCTTTTTTTATTTCTGAGGTTGCCTTTGAGCACATTCAGCCCTTCTCAGCCTTGTAAATATTATTTATATTTTGTTACAGTATTTAGGGATAGGAAGTGAAGAAGGGGGCTAAAATTGCCAATTTGTTTTCCCTTTATAGCACTGGTTGTGCGGTTTGTCCTTTGTTCTTGAAGAGGACCATGACATCAGAGAGATGATAACGTGACTTGCAAATGAATTGGATTTGAGTGAGGGAGGGTTGTGCAAAGTCACCAGCTTCGCTTTCTCCCTCTGAGCCATCTGGATCCAGTGGCCAGATGTAGATCGGGTTGACTGGAGATGGCCCAGGATGCAGTGGGAGACTTTGGCCCTTTTAAGCCAAGGTGTTTTCAAGTTCTCCCTTTGAGTGAGGCAAAGCCCATTCAGTGAATAGGCCTTTTTAAGAAGTGAGTCAAGGGATGGCCCCTTTAATTAAAAAAAAAAAATCAAATTGGGAGGCGAAGACTCACAGTGTTGCTGGCCAAAAGAGAAACAGTTACTATTTACATTCACTATGAGCAAGGACAGCCCAAAAAATAACCGTTAAGTGGTGCTTGGGCAGACCAGGGGCCTACTGTTGTCCAGTCAATGAGATCCAGAGTGAATTAGGTTTAAGGCTTATTGGTCTTTAAGAAAGAAATTTAGCCAGGAAACCCCAGGTTAACTAGGTAGGTTTCAGCCATCAAAATTTACCTTCCTTTGGGTAGAACACCATTACCATCATCACCACCACCACTGTCATCATTATCATCTATAGCATTGGAGTCTGGCTACACACACACATCTATATATCAGCCCATAGGCTGATGGTGGTAGAGAGGGACAGTCTTGAGAAGTGTTCTGAACCTATCAATAGTGTTTTTTAATAGCTCTTTTAGTTTGATATGGACTACTGATCCTAGATCTTTCTTTCCTATCTTGGTGATGGCTCCATCAAACAATGATAATTGTGTACTCCTGCCATGAATCTAGAGGCTGCCCTTTTAGCTTTGTCCTGTACCCCATGGTAAATCAAATTTGGCCTCAGACACTTAGCAGCTGTGCAGCCCTGGGAAAGTCACTTAGCCCTGTTTGTCTCAGTTTCCTCATCTGTAAAATGAGCAGGGGAAGGAAATGGCAAACAACTCCAGTATCTTTGACAAGAAAACCACAGATGGGGTCACAAAGAGTTGACGTGACTGAAAAATGACCGAATAAGAAGTGCTCCATGGAGCATGCAGTAAGGGCCAAGTAGTCAATCGAAAAATATTTATTGAATGCAGACAAGAAAAGCAAAAAAAAAAAAAAAAAAAAAGGAAGATTAAAAAACCAAAATAGCAGAACAAGAAAAGAAGGATAAACCATAAAAAGAAAGGGAGAAATAGAAAATAATGGTTTATATAGTGGGATACAGGTTCATGAAAAGTAGCTACTCGGTGGTGTTATGTCTACCAGGATTTTAAAGTTGATTTTGGTGATTATGAGAAATATAAATTTGTCACCAGGCAGAGTCCCTCTGAGAGGCTCATTTATTTTCTTGCTGGTGATTCATATTAGATCTGACTATTTAGGCTTCTTCACAGAGTGAATTGGTCTAAAGAGGCCCAGAAAGAATGTAAAAAACAAGCTTCCATTGTGTTCCTTAAGGGAACTGACAACCTTTACCTCAAGTAACAAACTACTGGGTAGCCAGGTGGTGCAGTGGGTAGAGCCCTGGGCCTGGAGTCAGGAACACTCCTCTTACTTAATACAAATCAGGCTTCTGACACTTCTTAGCTGTGTGACCCTGGGTAAGTCACTTAACCTTCTTTGCCTCAATTTCCTCGTCTGTCAAATGAACTGGAAAACCACTCTAGTATCTTTGTCAGGAAAATCCCAAATGGGGTCATGAAGAGCTGGACATGATTGAAACAACTGAACAGCAAAAACAAAATATTAACGGTCTAGGTCCCATCAAATATGTGGCACTATTGGGAGGTGGGTTAATTCTGTTACATAAGTATTTTATTTTGTTGAAGGCTTGATGAAATTGTGTCTATGAGACCCCAAAGAATTAAGGTACCTTTGATTTTTTTTTTAACTCAGTGCTAGTTGACTCAGGCCAAAGGATCTGGTCTAAGGTATTGAAGAAAGGAAAAATTGACATTTGTCTTCCATTTTCAAGGCAAAGAACAATTAGGCTTTGTTGAATTATTTATTTGCTTCACTGAGACCCTAGATCCATGCTGTTATAAGTGTCTGGGGTCAGACATCCACTGTTCTCAACAAATGGCAAATTGGTCAAATATCCCCCTTTTACTGGGTTGTTTACCCTTCCAGAACATTTTTTCACTTTTGTATGTGAAAGCAACTTAAAGATGAACAATTAAGATAGTGCATTTATTGGAGTTTTAAAATCACTTCAGAGCAGCAGTTGCAGGGAAAGGTGTTGCTTTGTGGGGAAAACTTTGAATGCCCTATCTATGAGCCAATGTGTTTTTTTAATCTCAGTTAAAAAAAAAAAATTTGAGATGAATTCAGAAGAAGGACTGGAGAAGCCTATCAAGTTTAAACTCTTTTATAACCTCTTTTCTCATGCAAATAACTAAAATTAGGAAACCATTTCTAAGCACTAGAAATATGATGGTAATACCAATCTCCCTCCAGTTTCCTCCATTTATGTTCTTGGTTCAATTTAATATAACATAAGCTGACATGACTTTGACAGGTTGACAATTTTTAAAAAGTCAGAATGAATGGAAAGCAATATCCATAGTGCTTCCAACATTAAAGTTTTCTTTATAGATTTGCCTTTATAGACATGTTTTATTTAATGAGAATTTAATTTTAACATTCAATCTATATTACAACAAGGTAAAAAGTGGTTTTTTTTTCCAGACTATATATTTTTTTAGAAAAACATGTTTTGGTATGGGTGTGTGTTTGTGTAGTACATTATCCCTGAATAGTCCCTGAATATGGTGAAAAAAATGCTGTATTTGGAGTAAGAAGACATGGGTTCACATCCAGGTTCTTCTACTTGTCAGGTATGTAATGGTGGGCCTCAGATTCCTCATATGTAATACAAAGGGAGTTAGACTCAATGACCTCTGGGGTCGCTTCTAACTCAACACCTACGATCTTATGACCTTTTTTATTACTTCAGTATCTATAAGGATTTATGATTTCATCTATGCAGATAATGCCTCCTTTGTAGGGAGTCATGACATCATTTATAACTCCTCAACCTGTGTGACTCTTGTCCCTGTTCTCTTGTTAAACCCTCCCATAGCATGTCCACCTAACATTCTAGAAGTCTTCCTTTAGATCTTTTGTGTGTACCAATGCATCACATGCAAGCTGTCCATTGGTTTTCCCTTATTTTTACTATATAATTGGCTAATTTTTTTTCCTGTTCCTATAACTGATGACATTTTTATGCTACCTCATCCATATAAGTCTTCAGGGATAATACATTATAGCCGAGTCATTAAAGCTTCTCCACTGCCCTTTGGGTGACTCATGACTTTAATTCTTCAGAGACTGTGGTATTCCAAAACTATATAGCATTAATAATGCCAAACATTATGTTTCAATTCCAAATATTATTATTCCAAATAATATTTCAATAATCCCCAAACTTGACAGCATTAACAAAATTATTATTATTAATATAATTATAATGTTCATTCATTTCAGTTTTATCCGATTCTTCATGACCCCAATTGGGGTTTTCTTGGCAGAGAATACCAGAGTCCTTTGCCATTTCCTTCTCTAGGTCATTTTTTACAGAGGAGGAAACTAAATCAATCAGGGTTAAGTGACTTACCCAGGGTCATATGGTTAGTTAGTGAACTTAGGTCTTCCTGACACCCAGCTTGGGGCTTTATCCACTACACCACCTGGCTACCCTACACTTAGCTGCAAGTACATAGTAGGTTCTTAATCCATTTTTATCAATTGATTAAATATCACTTGTGGAAGTTTTCCTATTCTTTCCCATAGATTCTCATTAAGGATGCCCTCTGTATGTGTGAAGATGATTCTATGATTTTCTAGAGATTGAAATAAGATTTTCTTCCTAGTTATCTGTAGCTATCCTAGTGGAATGTTGAAAACACTTGAGTAACATGAACTAATGTAAATGGGTAAGAACAAAACAAAAAATGGGGATGCTCTAGAAATTCAGCTGTGGTGATAACTCATTGCCTTTTTCTCTCTTCCGTATGAGCTTACTTTCTATTTACTTGGCATTTATTTTACATTTTCTTATATGTGCATATGTTGTTTCCCCAGATAGAATGTAAGTTCTTTGAGGGCAGGGACTGTTTTGTTTGTCTTCGAATCCCTAGCATCTAGCACAGTTTCTGACAAAGGGCGGGTGTTTAATAAATGCTTGCTGATTGATTGATTGCTGTTAGGAAAATTGTTGTATTTGTTGTCCCTAAGTGCAAGTCCAGTATTCTGTAAGTTCATAACTACCCCATGGCTCCAGTTCATTTTAATGGCGTGATCTTCTGGGGGAACTTCACTGAACAGGCTTCTAAAAGGGAAATAAAACCCAGTAGCATATAAATAACATTTTTTATGAAATCCCCACTGAACTCTTTGAGGGCAGGCTTCCACACAATTTGTACCACATTTCCTTCTGTCAGATTCCACAACGATAGGACAAAAACATTCTCTATTTCTCTGAGACCCTTTCGGATCCACCAGATAAACCTCCTGCAATTAGGCATTGTTGTTTAATGACAGCTGAACACAACAACTGTCCTTACAATAAAAACAAGGCTTTTAGAATTACGGACTCTGATGAAAACGAAAGCTGCCTGATAACGCAGTGGGTGCTCCATAAATCTGTATTCAGTAGATGAGCGTGAGTCATCCAGACTGGACATGATCTTCCATGAAATTTGGTGACAGACTGTACCACCAACTTATAACGCTGCTTCCAAATAGCTTTCTTTAGCAGCAGGAAAGCTTTGTAGAATGATGTCATGTATTCACAGGGCAAGAGCTTTGCGTTATTAACGCTTGTCAGCATCTCCCCTATTTCTTACAGGTAATGATATTTCATTATACCGGGAGGAAGAGATTAAGAAGTCCACTTGTCATTTTCAGAGGACGCATTTCAGAACTGAGACTCTCCACAGAGACAGCAGCTGAATCAAGGCTGTGTACATAAAAGCCAATTTAGGCAGTGGAACAAACTGTTACTGTTCAACACTGGAGAGAAGACAGTTATTAAAATGACAAAAAAAATAGTCTCATATTTGGGCAGGGAACGTCAGTGGAGAAATTACGGAACCTGACCTAAGGAGGTTAAATGACTCGCCTACAGTTGCAGAGGGGAAAAAAATATGACAAGCTTCAGCCGACTCTGAGATTGTTGAGTACTTGTCTGAGCCTCTAATCCTAGTCATTAAAAAAATTATAAAAATGCATACAATTGTCTTGGTTTCTATGTGTACATACAAAAACTGACCTAAAGATCAACACAAAGGCTTAGATGGAAAGAGCCCTATCTCTTGAGGAGTCGGAGGACCTGTGTTAAAATCAGCTTCTAATATTTGACGAAGTCATAAAACCCCTCGGTGCCTCAGTTTCCCCTGATAAAATGTAAACTCTCTAAAAGCAGGTATTGATTCACTTTTATTTTTGAAGCTAGATGCTAGGTGTTTAATAAATGCTTGTTGGTTGATTAATTGAAGGGGGAAATACACATTTAAAAAAAAAAAGAGTTGTTCTATGGATGTGATCTAACTTGCCAGTGGCCTCCCTAAAATATGATGACTCATACTGAACACAAAGTGTTCATGGTGGTCAGATGTACTGGGCCCAACCTAGAGACACTACATGAGGACTTAACACCATATTCATTCTGGATATTATATTTATACTAATACAGTCTATAAGATTGGTTTAGAACTTTTGGCTGTTATGTTACAAGAGCATCATCCCTTAGGGAGACAGTATGTTACAGTAGAAAGGGCATTGTCTCTGGGTCAAAGGACCTAGGTTTAAATCCCACCTCTGATGATTACTACCTATGTGACATGAGCACATCACAAAATCTCTCTAGGTCTCGGTTTCCTTTTCTGTAAAATGATAGGGTTGGACCAAATGACTTCTAAGCTCATTTCCAGCTCTAAAGCTAAAATCCAATGATCCTGTGTTGGCTCACATGGCTTTCCAACATCTGGTGAATCACTGACACTATGGTATGAGGGAATAAGATATTTGGTCCTTGTCACTATTCCCAACCCCCACTCCCCCAAACAAAAACAAACCTCCCTACAGAGCCTTAAAAATACACTATAAGCTAGGAGCTAGAGAGACTGTCAGTAAGTTCATCTGTCCTACTAGAAGGACAGGCTATACCCATCCCTAGAAAGTTCTCCTTCATCTCCCCTTCTTCTGGGAAACCCCAGTTCCCTTCAAGGCTCAGCTCAAGTGCTTCTTTTTCCAAGAGACCTTCCCCAATTCTCTTAGTTATTAATCTTTCAACCCCCTTCCCACAATTACTTAATATATATTTGACTTTGGAGACCCCCTGTATGTGTTGTTTCTCTTTCTCTGACTTCCCTTCCCACCTCCACCCCAAGAATGTAAGCTCTTCAATTTGGAATTGTGCCCAAAGGGTTATAAAAATATGCATACCCTTTGACTCAGCAATACCACTTCTAGGGCTGTATCTCAAAGAGATCATACAAATGGGAAAAGGACCCCCATGTACAAAAAATATTTACAGCAGCTCTTTCTGTGGTGACAAAGAATTGGAAATTGAGGGGATGCCCATCAGTTAGGTAGGGAATGGCTGAACAAGCTGAATGTAACGGAATACTATTGTGCTATAAGAAATGATTAGCAGGCACACTTCAGAAAAACCTGGAAAGACTTGTATGTTCTGATGCTGAGTGAAGTGAATAGAATCAGGAGAACACTGCACACAGTAACAGCCACAATGTGCGAGGACTAATTTTGATAGACTCATCTTTTCTCAGCAATGCAAGGATCCAAGACAACTCCAAAACACTCATGATGGAAAATGCTATCCACATCCAGAAAAAGAACTACTGAGTCTGAATGCAGATCAAAACATATTATTTGCTCTCTCTCTCTTTTTCTTTTCTTTTTGTTTCTGCTTTCTCGTGGTTTCTCCCATTGGTTCTAATTCTTCTTTACAACATCACTAATGTGAAAATAGGTTCAATACGAATGTATATGTAGAGCCTAGATCAAATTGCATAATGTCTTGGGCTGGGGGTAGGAGAGAGATGGGGAGAAAATTTGGAACTCAAAGTCTTATGGAAGTGAATGTTGAGAACTAAGAATAAATAAATTAATTTTAAAGAAGAATATAAGCTCTTTAGGCAGGGAATGTTTTTATTTTTTGTCTTTGTATACCCAGTACTTATTACTGGACTTGGTGTATTATAGGTGCTTAATAACTGCTGATTGAATTGAATTGGATGAAGTGTTATTTAGTTTTTGTGATCCTATTTAAAGGAAGACATACAAAAGGATTACGAAAAAAAAAACAACCCTAAATATGATTCCTTTTTATCCTCTCTGAAACCCTGGGAGGTAGGTGTTATCCCATTTTACAGATGAGGGAACCTGAGGCACAAAAGAGCTTAAGTGAATTTAGAGTTACACGGTTTTGTTAAGTGTCTGAGGCAGAATCTGAACTCGGGGCTTCATGACTTCAGGTCTGCTCTCTATCATCTAGCTGCTTTTAAAAGAATTATTAAGGCAATCCTGACCATGCCCAGAGCCTGAATCAACTGGAGCACAGTCAATTCATTCTCATGACGTTCCCAAGGCTGTATTCTCAGCAGTTTTCAGGAGTAAGCTCCTCTTTGACTCTACTAGGAAGTAACCACTTCTGTCTGCTATTCTGACTTTGGGATATATTAGATGACATGAAGACAGGGATTTTTTTTTTCTTGTCTTTTTTCCAATGGAGAAGGAGAAGTGGGAGAGAAAATTGTTTTAAAAAATATGTAATAAAGAGGAGAAAAATAAACTTCTTGTCTTGCTGATTGATGTCTCTTTAACCATCAGTATCAAAGGTATCTCTCCCATCTATTTCTTTCATTAGATGCAAAAACTGTGGTATTACAAAGTTTAGTAAGTAAATCTAGGCTAGGGTTTCTTAATCTTTTTTTGGGTCATGGATTGGTCGGGTAAAGCCAATGTACCCCCTTTCGGGATAATGTTTTTAAATAATTTTTTAATATTTTAAAATATGTAGGCTTACAAAGAAAGTAAATTATATTCAAATACAGTTCATCTATCTATCTATCTATCTATCTATCTATCTATCCATCTATCTATCTATCTAACTAATGATAGATCTTCATGGACCCTTGCTTCAGGCCAATGTTTCTATGAGGCTTATCTCTACTATTGCAAGAGTATTATTTGTTATAGGGCAGTGTGTCTTCTTGTGTTCCTGGAACAAATTAATAGTTAGCTTTTCACAATCTGTACCAGTATCTCATCCAAGCCTCAGCAGCTCTCTCTTCATTAATTTGGAGGATGGTGGTTATTATTAAGTCAGCACTGTACAGCAAGCAAAAACACAGGTTTCACAAAAGATTTGGATTCAAATCTGATCCCTGAGGCCTACTAGTTATATGATCATGGACAAGTAGTTTAATCTCTGAGCCTTAGCTTTCTTATCTGCAAAATATAAGTAATAACACTCCGATTACCTACCTTCCAGGGTTGCTGAGAGACAGCAATGATTTGAAGTAACCATGATATGTTGTTTGTCCTTCCTTCTTAAGAGGACCATGGCACCAGGCAGGTGATGCCATGACTTGCAAGTGGATTGGGTTTAAGTGAGAGAGGGCTGTGCAAAGTCAGCAGCCTCACTTTCTGCCCTCTAGTCCAGTGGCAAGTTATAGATCAGGACAACTGGTGATGGCCCCGAGAAGCAGTGGGAGACCTTGGCCATTTTAAGCTAAGGTCTTTCCCAGGTCTCAGTTTGACTGAGGCAACACCCATAATATAAACTGTAGAGTAATAGGTAAGGGTCCTTGATTACAAGCTCTTATTTGAGGGCAGAGAAGTTGCCAATAAAATTTATGCCTCATTCAAGTAGTCCATGGATTTAAAAAGTTGAGAATCAGTGTTCTAGGTTCCCCATTGCATCAGTAAGTTAGAAATCAATCAAAACCCTTCATCAAGTGTTAATTAAACAACTACAGGTTCGAAGTACTGTTAGTTACTGGGGATAAGTCGGAAAATTAAACATTCCCTGTTCTCAAAAGGGTTACATTCTCTCTGGAAAGTCAACATACACATAAGTATATGAATACATACTAAATAAAAAGAAAATCTATATAGCAGTTAAACAAATAAATAAATAAAAGATGGAGGTAACTGTAGCTGTGTGAGGGACAATCAAGAAGGACTGTGTAAAAAGTTTTACCTGAGCTGATTCTTAAGGGAGGTGAGGGATTCTATAAGATAGGAGTGAGGAAGACAGTGTGCTCCAAATATAGGGGATAGCTCTTAGAAAGGCATGGTGAAGGTAGGTAGAGTACTACATATAAGAAACTGAGAGAAGACCAGTGTGGGTTACAAAATCACTGGAGTGAATTCACAAGTCTCTGGAGGTTTTTCAGACCTAGTGACCAATTTGTCCTGAAATGACATCTTAAGTGGAAATATTTAGGTATATTTTAATAGCCTTAATTATGAAAATGTTTTAATAATTAGTATTTTAATAGCATATTTTGATATATTTTAATGGTATAGCACGTGCCTGAGAATTTTGTATCTTCCCTGGGTAGACTTGCTCATTTTCCTTTGAGTGAAAAGTGGTTCCAGCTATCTGTCCTTCTGCTGTGTTTAAGGGAAAATGGCATTCAACTTGAAAGAGCTCACGAATATCCCAGACCTTAATCATAGCAACTTGAAAAACATGAGTTCATGCTTTGCAAACCATCCATGACCTCAGTCCTATTTAAAGAAAATCAAAGTTTTCAAAATAAAGAAATGATGAAAATCCTTGTCTGTTTCATTTAGAAAACACTATAAAGTATGAAATGGAAGATACAAATCCTTCGGTATTTACCATTTCTTTTAAAAACAAATATTTTAAGCTTTGTGCCATTGGGGATGATACCATCAGGTAGTTTGGTTTGAATATGTTCCATGATGGACAGTGCAGGTATCCAACTAATGACACGCACACTTATTGCCATTGTAACACCTCTCTTCTTGCAAGAGGGAATTTCAAGTGACAGACAAAAGCTGCTGGCCATCAGTTTTGCAAAAATCACATCTGCCAGACAGCCAAGATTTAGTTCAGAGACCAAAACTGATTAATATTCTAATTTGTTACTTGTAATTAGCATCACGCTAAATTATAGCTAGACCAAAGTGAGAATGTTGATAGAACCTATTTCTTGAAAGGGATTCATTTTGAGCCTTTCTTCGGTCTCACTTCTTGTATGTGAAAGATTCCAATTATATAGGCAGTGAAAGTTGTTTGGGGTTTTAATTAAAGAGGTAGCTTAGCCTAGGCCCGTAGGGATGACATCCCAGACCTGGAGTCAGGAATATCTGAGTTCAAATGCCACCTCACACACTTACACATCATGTGATCTTGGACAAGTCATTTAGGCTCTTTTGGCTTCAATTTCCATATCTGTAAATTGGGGATCACAATGGCCTCTAACTCAAAGGGTTGTTGTGAGGATCTACGGAGACATAACACATAAAATACTTTGAAAAAAATAGAAAAGCACTATGTGAATGCTAGCAATTGCTACTGTTATTAAAGTGTGCATTATTCACTACACTTATTTACAATAAATACTTATAACAATATCTTGCCACAATGTTTTTGGATCATCTGCATTTACTTTTATCTTTCCTTTCTCATGTAAGTGAGAAATAACAACACAGTAATGAAAAGAATGCTGATTTGGGAATCAGATCAGGACACTTGGATTCAAATCCTGACTCTGCTAATAGACTGATAAGTGACTTTAAGAAAGTCATTTGACCTCATTCTTCTTCATCTATGAAATTAGGAGCTTTCCTTCCAGTTTCTTCCATGTGCGCCCTTTGCACCAAGTGTACTGATGGAAGAATGACCAAAGTGTATGTATGTATATATATATATATATATATATATGTATATATACACACACACATACATATATATGTATATATACACATATATACATATATATGTATATATATATGTGTGTATAATATAAAGTTTATATGTATATGGTAATATATTTTCTTATTTTTGCATTTACTTTTAATTTATGAATACCTATGATGTCACTATTATTTATTTGCCTTTCTGGCAAGTAAATGGTTAATATTTGAAAAGTGTCATTATGAGTGGCTTGTTGTATAGATGTCATTCTCACGTGTGAATGAGAAACACATCAGATGGGTAGGGGTGGGTCAAAAGCTAGAATGTTGGAGGTAATTTATCCCTAGGAATCTGGATCCCTCTGAATGAGGGAAGTATGAAAATAAGGAAGTCATCTTACAACATGGCAAATGCTGCTAAGAGATGTGACTATTTTTCTATTATGTGAATAACCAATTATTAAATTAGAATTGGGGTTTTCCCTTTCTATTTCCTCATTCAAGACTAGTTCCCCTTGGAGGTCATTCAGCCATTCTCTGCAGAACAAGGGTGATAGATTAGATTGGTTAAATCCTCTGGGTACATGTTCTGCAATCTTGGGCAGGACCTCACCCAACTAGAAGACCAAATTTCTGTTTACAGTGATCTATACAATCTACACAAGCTGTATTCCAGCCCTAAAGCACTGAGTCCATGCCCTTGCACCCCTCCCCTGTAGTCTAGGGGAACTCAGCTTATGAAGGAGAAAGTCAACCAGAGTGATCTGGGTAGAAATGGATTCCTTTGTCCAGATTGCTGGAGGTGGCTGAATCTCATGATCAAGTCACATTCTCAGTAGGAGCAGTTGATGACTTTTCACCTACTCCCTCATTAATACGTCCACCCCCTCATTAACTTTTCACCAATCAGAACCAATTTTCACTTGTCAGAGGCACCTTCTTATCCAAAAGTTTTTAAGCATTCAGGGATCTCCAAGGTTTTGTCTTTGGTTATGGAGAGAAACCACTGACCACCAATGTGTTGATTTTCAGCTAGCCTAACTAATAAAGTGATTATTAATTACCCAGAAACTCTATCTCTTGGGCTTTCCATTTATCTCACCACAATGCCTGGGTGAGAAGAATTCAGCCACTAGACTTCATGAGTAGTTATTAGATGCCTCACTGATGCATACTCCAGGTACATTTTGGAGTGTGTGTCTAGGCATGGTAGCTCAGCACACACAGACACACACAGACACACAGAATATATTTGGGGAATGATGACTATTAAATTATGCTCATACTCTTTGAAAGTTCTAGGAAATATCCATTAATGGTAAATATGCCTCCCCTCTCACCACACTAGGTTTTGAGCCCCCATCCAACAGGTAGCAAGAGAGCAGAGAGACCCAGAAGAATTATCAGTGAATTCCACATTGTACCTGCAGTTGGTTCAGGTTTCAATTTCATGTAAGAAGCTGCCCCTCCCAGGATTAATCCATCACTTCTAATCTCATCACTGTATTGGGAAGTCAAATCTAAACTCCACCTCACTCAGCCCTTCTGATTGGATGGAGGGCTAGAGGGTAGAGCACTGAACTCCTCCCCAAACCTTCCTTTATGAAATTGAACTTTAAGCTCATTCCCCTTTGCATCTGCAGCTCTGCCAGCTTCCAATTCCACAGAACAGGATGCCCCATGGTGTTGCTCCCCTCCTCATACTACCTTTCCAGACTTCTTTTGTGTGTTATCTTCCCCCATTAGATTGTAAACTCCCTGAGGGCAGAGACTATCTTTTATCTGTTGTCCTTGTTTTTTTCATTTGTATCCTCAGTGCTTAGCACAATGCCTGGAGATACACAATAAAAGCTTATTGAACTGTTTAATGACGCATCAAGTACATTGTTCTGGAAGGGACAAATAACATCAAGGCTTCCAGTCCAGAATTTTGAGTTGCCCCAGGCACATATACTCCCTCATGGTGTACCTCCATGCTATGGTTTTGTAAATTGGTGTCCACAGGGCCCAGTATGTGGTAAGTACTCTATAAATGCTTGTTGACTATTCCCCATGGACTTCCCCTGAATTGGAAGGAGAGTGTGTCCCAGATTTATGGGTGGAATGTTATGTTTCTGTTGGTCTTGCTTTGCCTTGTATATATGAAATGTTATATCTTGGCTGATTTGTTAAATGATGAGTCTCTGAGTGGGGAGTTAAGAAGTTATAGTTATCAATAATAAAATGGTAGTATAATTTGCCCACACTAGGGTTACCTCTAAATCCCTGAGAGTGACTCCTAGCATTGCAGGCCACTGTGAAAGCCCCTGTCCTGCCAGTGGGAGTAAAGGGAGGGGAAGAGAGAAAAGGAGAATTTGAGTGCCACACCAACACACGTCCCATACATTAATCGAATTAATCACTAGAAATCCAAACATTCCCACAGCTCACAAGTGAGGTTCACCATTACCATAGCTTCTTGTATGGTGAAAGTGAACCATGTTTACTGTACTGTCTGGTCCTAAATATTTTTCTTCTTTTCATGTCAGCTTTTGGAAGAGTCATACAAAGAAGGCAGGATGTTCGTTCGACTTGGGTCATCCATTTAATCCAATTCAGTTCACTGAACATTTACTAAATGATTATTCTGTACACTATGCCAGGTGCTGGGGATTCAAAAACAAAAAACAAAATTTTCCCTGCCTTCATGGAGCTTGTATTCTACTCAGGGGGACTGTCTCCTGCACCACTTTTGTTGTTCAGTTGTTTTAGTCTTGTCTAACTCTTTGAGACTCCAATTGGGGTTTTCTTGGAGAAGATACTGGTGTGGTTTGCCATTCGTTCTCCAGCTCATTTTACAGGAAACTGAGGTAAACAGGGTTATGTGACTTGCCCAGGGTCACACAGCTAGTAAGTGCCTGAGGTCACATTTGAACTCAGGTCTTCCTTACTCTAGCCCTGGCACTCTATCCACTGTGCCACCTAGCTGCCCATTGTCTCCTCATTTCCTATACAACAAATAGCTTCAATGCATACGTACTGGTGAAACTTTTATAGGGCACAACTTGTACACAATTGGCATGCAATGAAAAAATCATCTCCAAAGTGTTTTCTTTCTTGTCGTGTAGACATGGCATCAAACAGAAGAATGTCAAAAAAACATTTCCTCAAGGTTAAACTGCCAATCAGCAAAGCAGCAGGCCAAAGATGGCACAGAGGTCTCATGAGTCTCAGTTCAGTGCTCTAGCCACTAGACCAAGCTACCCCTACATTTCCATTCAATTATTCATCTTCCTGCTGAGAATTCTAATTAGTGCCCAGAGTGGTGATGGGCTTTCTCAGATCAACTTGAATTTTTTTTTCTTAAAAGGACAGATAAATCAACAACTTCCTAACTAATGGTGGCAGAAGAAAATGACCTAGATTCCGATATTTTTAACTTGATCTCTGAGTTTCAGAAATAGGTCCCTAAAGGTCTAAGTTTTTGGTTGAGGCACTAGTGATATCAACGTTCAATGGCTCCTTATTGTAGCATAAAATATCAGTTCCTCTGCTTAGCATTCAAGAAAAAAGTTAATTCCAACTTACCTCTCCTGCTTTACTGTACATTCTTTCTTCTTCCTCACACTGTCCATTGTAGCCAAAGTGGACTACTAGTTGTTCTCAAACTCTGCTACTCATCAGGTCTCCCACGCATGCATGAGCATGACTCATTTTCCATGCCTAGAAGGCAATTCTTCCTCATCACCACCTCTCAGAAGCCTAATCTTCCTTCCAGGTTCAGCTCAGATGATTCCTACACAAGTTTTCCTTGAACCTCTGGATTGTTAGTGACCCTCTCTTTATCATATTGCTTTATGTTTACTTATCTTTACACTCCTCCAACTCCATGGTAGAACCTAAGGTCCTTGAGAGCAAGGACTATCTCAGTTTTGTCTTTGTATTCCCATCACCTAGAATGGTGTCTTGCCTATAGCTGGCACTTAAATGTTGAAACGAAATTAAATATCATTCATAAACTACACATTATATATTAGGACCCTGTACCTTTCCTTGGTCCAAAGGGCTTTGATTTTCAGCCTTTACATTCTATCATTAGAGGTTCAAGGGAAGAGCTATACTGGAGACCCTTCTTTTGAAAATTTCAAATGTTTAAGCTATACAGCAACTCTAAGATGGGTAGGATGGTATAATGCATAGAGAGCTGGACGCAAAGGCAGGAAAAGCCTGGGTTCAATCCTACCTCTAATATATATTGGTTGTGTGATCCTGGGTAAATTACTTACCTTCTCAGTACTCTTGGTAACTCAAAAACTATAAGTTGCAGAGAATTGGTAAAGGGAGTTTCTCCACCCAGAACTTTCCCATACCAATAAAATCATAGACCCTGTCTCTATTTCTAAGGCAATTCTAGAAAGAAAACTACAAACTCAAGCGCATGACATATTTTAGTAGTACAAAACTAAAATATTTAATTTAAGCCACATTCACTAGAATTATTGCTATAGGTATAAAAAATAAGCTAAGGAAAAGATTACTCACCAAAGGCAACGTAAGAAGGTGGTTTAAACAAGTCATTACATTTAGAAATAGAAGATTAAGCAAGAAGGGACAAGTCTTATTGCTTAGAAGAGATAGCTGAATTTTAACAGAGAGAAAAGGTAAAACTAGTCCACTATCAAGAAAACAAAATTTAGTCATTGTTGATGACAAGAAACAATTGTCTTAGAGACGAGAGAGAGCCAAAGTTTTTGATCATTAGTTCATCAACCAAAAAGCTAAAACTTTAGAGACATATTTCTGAAGCTGAGATCAAGATATTTAGCCATGAATGATTCTAAAAGTACAATCCCTCAAAACCTTAAATTAGTATTTTGGATAGAATAAGGAACTGATAGAATAGATTTAGATTATATAGGAACTGGAAACATCATAAATTGGATTCTTGCTCTTACCTAAGTGATTTGATAGAATATACGAGAAGTTCCAATCATAACTAGTGTTTCGATAGGTTCAAAAGAAAGAACCACATTATTTGCAATTGACTGGCATGAATCTTGACCATCTACTTTTATTATATTAAAAATATAATACTCACATGGAATTTTATTCAACTCATTCATAAATTTCTCCTTAATCTTAGAAAAAGCATCTTCCTTCCCTTCTCCTGGGGTGGCTGGTTCGGTGACATTATGTGGGAGCACAGGTGCAGCAGTTGTCACTGGGGGGGCTGCCAGGGCCTCATGGTGACTCTCACTTTCTCTCACCATTTTGGTTCCAAGTAAAGCTGTGGGGGCAGGGCAAAGAGCAAAGAAAGAAAAGAAATTCAGAAAGCCTTAAAGTGATCTCACATCAAAGGTAAACCAAAGAGAAATATCAGTAGGTGCACCTGCTTACTGGATAAATATTGTATCATTAGCATATTACTTCATGTTGGTTCATGAAATATTTATTAAGTCACAGAGGAAAGCCTTTTCAAAAAGGTAATATCAGATGTAATAATTATTACTTCAACCCAACAATACTGAGTATGAATCGTCAAGACTCCTAACTCTTTAAGAACTGTCATGAATCTCTTGTATAGATTTACCTCCCAACTTGTCTCCATGACAAACACACACAAAGTTGTTCTTGGGGGAAGACAATGAACTGTTGTGTTTAAATACTGTTTATGCTCAGAGGACACCATGATGTTTACATTACAAATGATGATAAACCATGTAGTAAATTTGAAAATGCCTCATAGGCCTATTTAAACCATAACAGGGTAACAGTATTAAGGCAAGAGTTTTCTAAGCATGCTTGTACATTATTCAGAAACTAGGTTTTGACTCTCATTTATTGATGGGAGTTTTCCTTTCAGTCACTTTGTTTGACATTTACTATAGACAAAACTCTGCTAAATTATTAACTTGTCTTAGCATGCATTTGTGAAGCCACCATATCTGTAGCACAGCTGACTATATATACATTGCGGCACCTACAGTACTAATAACCAGATGTGTTAAAAATAGTTTTAGCTTTTTTGCTTGCTTTCAAGATGTTGGGAAATATTAATCAATCCTGATGGCATTCTTGCAAAATGGAAGTTCACTTGTATCACTGAATGTCCCCCCCCCAAAATACAGAAATGGAAGCAAGCCATTAATAGTTTAGAAAAATACACCCTGGAAATTCTGAAAGAGTATTCAGTGATAAGCGACTGGAAATGAGAACTGATCCTCATGTGTAAGAGCAAGACATGGCCCAGGGTTTGAACAGGCAGTTAGGAGAAGTGGAGCCTACTTTCATATAGGTTATTGTCTTACTGTGTGACTACAGATGAGTCAAGCTGTGGGACTATAATGGTGAACATGCTTTCAGGCAGGAAAAAAAAATTAGTGCTGGCAAGCCTGGGCAGTAGTATCTCCACAGTTCTTGCAAAAAAATGCATCTAGCATATAAATTAACTCTGCCTTATCAAGAAATATCAAGCTACCATCTGAATCAAAAGAAGAAGAAGAAGTGAATTTTACAGAAGTACAAACAACCTCAGTTTTGAAACTTCACATTTCTATCAGCTGAAACAATTTCAAATGTAATAGTCTTCTGGCAGAATTAAGAGATGAGAGAATTTCAAAACCAGTGAAATCTATAGTGAAATGTCATAGCTAGTATTTTCTAGGAGAAAGAGATGACTATATTTGCACATAACTGTTTGTTGTTTGCTATATTGTAAGTGTGTAATTTTTTTTTCTTATGCTTTCAGTATTATATTTATCACCATTGAATTTCATCCTGTTTATTTCTGCCCTCTACTTGTCAAGGCTCTTTGGGAAGAAAAGTGTCACATCTCTGGCAAATATTAGAGTGAATGAAGAAATTTTTAAAAATATTCAAATATAAAGCATGTCTTTTACCATTCTACAAAGTTTATACTAATTTTAACTTACAAACCATGAATATATTTATTAGTATTCATTTTTAACTTCTAGATCAAGAAGGTAGTCTTAGGTCGGTCTATGTCATGAGGCAGTGTTCTGCCATCTTTGGCAGTATCATAACTGGGATTTCCTCTCACACTTAGCCACAGGCAATACTGAAATGGCCCCTAATTGGATAGAGGTTGTTTTTTAGCTTTCCTGAATGGGGCAAGACCCCATTGATTTAAAGCTATGGTTCCTGTTGCCTCATAAGTACTGGATTGTGGACATGGCATTCAGTTCATCAGTGGGAGCAAGGAAACCCTCAATTCAAAATTAACTTTCACCAGAACAGTTTGGACTGAGGAATGAGGTGGCACTAGGAGCATGTGACCCAATCTTACCACAATTAGTAGGCAGGGATTCAAACAGTTCTTTGACCTTGACCTTGGTCTTCCTCCTTTCCTTTCAACCAAAGAGTTTGCTTTTGGACTGTTCTCTAGTTTTTCTTCAAACTTTGCTCTCTCCCTTTTTGGGGAATGGAGCAATGGAGGACAAAAATGGAGGACAAAAAATCCCAACTTCTCTTCAAGCAGAAATGGATAGAGACTACTTTTCTGACATACAGAAGTCTTTTTACCCCCATTTCTTTCTTTTCTCCCTTCCTCTCTCTCTGTGTCAGTTTTTCATTCCCTCTTCTCACTCTCTCCTTCCTCCCCTCCTCTCTCCTTGCTTTCTTATTCTTTCCCTTTCCTCTTCTCTCTCTCTCTTTCATACTATTATGTACTGCTGACTCATATTTTGTCTTTCTTCTTTGTCACCCCTTGGAAACAACTCCTTCCATTCAGTCTTTGAACACTTCATCTTTGCTGTTTATCTAGAGAGTAGAGAAGATTGAAAATAATTAAGCACTAAAGACTAAGTGCTTTAGGAGTTAAGAGGAGAGGATCCAGAAAAATCAGAATTCACAGAGCATCCAGGGTACTACAAACTGATTCTTTCTTTGGGCTCATATCACACAAAGTCTCTATGTGATATACATATATTTGATAAGATTTTCTAGTATTTTATCAGTTGTTACAGCTAATAATACATGCGCTTGCCTGAACTACTATTTTATGGAGAACTCACATAGGGCGAGTGCTCACATGTTTCTCAGAAGAAGCAATACAAGGACACTCTCAGAGTCTCTCAAGAACTTTGGAGTTGATAGTGTGAAGCGGGAGACACAGGCATAGGACCTCCCAGCATGGCATGCCCTCATCAGAGAAGGTGCTGTTCTTTATGAGCAAAACAGAATTGAAGCAGCTCAAAAGAAACACGAGATGCACAAATTTAGAGAATCCACCCCAAATGTTACATGGACTATTTGTGCCTGACCTGTGGTGCAGCATTCTGAGCTCACATTGGCTCAATCTGCTATAGTCAGATGCATTGTACCTTGATTCTAACATAGTGAGGTCATTTTGGTCCTCTGATAACAAAGCACAACAACCAATCAACAGCTAATAATGTTTCTCAAGGCAATAATTCACATGCAAAGTTGAAAATGAAATTAAAGAATTGCAAAGTTAGAGATCCTAGGAGGTCTGACTTCTAACCTAATTGTAAATCCTGCCTCCAATACGCAGGACCAGTGTTCACCTAGTTTTCAATGTATAATACATAGTAGTAAGTAAAAAATTAAGTGCCCCAAATAAATATTTTGGAAGTATCTCCCTATCCATTATGACTTCTCTCTTCCCCCTCTCATCCTGAAGTTCGGATCTGGAAAGACATTTTTGCCTGACTGTGAATTCCTCCTACAGGAAGAATTTCCCCAATTCTGTGCCCTTACTTAGGGATCTAACCTCAAGGTGCCAAATCCTGGATTAATTTAAATCAAAGTTCTAGGGTTTTCTCTGCACTGCATAGAAATAATGTTATGCTTTAATGCTATGGATAAAAATCACATCACTTCCAAGTCAGCAGAAATACATTTTTATCTATTGACCACAAGGGACATTTCAAACCAATCTCCTGTTTTTTATCAGTTGTCTTCCTCCTCTTCAAAGCATAAGAAATACCAGGGGACATGTAGCTGAAAACTGAAGGGGAATCTATTCATTTGCTCTGGTGCTTGCTCAAATATGATGCACAATACTTAGCTCCATTAATTAGATATTTTGTGGAAGTAATAGTATGTTATGAGATTTTAAAAGGAAATCATATTCAGATTAAGAGTAAAATGCATCATTGACATTAAATTAAAGCTATAGTGCCTGACCGTGGTATTCCTGTTCTGGGAGTTGAGTATTATTGGTTGTGATGGAACATAAATAATTTCTATGAGTAAAATCGAGTCTCCTAAAATGTGACAGAAAACAATGGAATTGATTCCCTGATTTCTAGGGATTACATCTAGACAATATGCTTGAAGAGTATGTATTCTTAAAGGATACTCAAGTAGCTTTCTGAGGGCAGGAAAATAATATTTCTTTAATAAAAAATATAATTCTACAGATAAAAGGAATATTTGGCTGTCACTCCACTTAATCCAACTCTGACCCTTGTCATGAACTTTTGGCTCTCACTTGACAAAGGAAAAATTGTGACATTTTCTCCTACATGAGGAGAATATTGTGGGCTTATATGATGAAACATTTTATTGTAATGTAAATAAAAAAGAAGGCTTTTTATAAATGTCAAAGACTTCTATAAAGGTTCCCCTAACAAATATTATAACAGTATCCAGAATGGATGCAATAGTTCTATAGACAAACATGGCACTGTGGAAGAGGTACTGGTTTGGAAGCCTGAACACCTGAGTTTGAGGCTGAGTTTTCTACCTGGATGATCTTGGCAAGTCAACAACTTCTGAGTCTCAGTTTCTTAATCTGTAAAAGGGACGTAATGATGTGGTCACTACTATAACTCATGAATGGAAAGTTCTGTGCAAGCCATAAAAAGTTACATAAAGACAAGAATCTAAGCTTAAATTATACTCAAACTTGGTATGGTAAAATATGAAATTATATATGTAGATACATATACAGTCACTTTATTATATACATGTATACACACACATACACACATACTTTCAATACCACTTGAAATTATAATCAGCAGTGAATAACACTGATAACAAAAGGAGAGTAATTAATGTCCTAATATTTTTACCTTAATTCCTGATGCCAAAGAAGACATCTTCCTGAGTTCGAATGTGGCCTCAGACACTAACTGTAAGACTCTGGGCAAATCACTTAACCCTGTTTGCCTCCTCATCTGTAAAATGAGCTGGAGAAGGAAATGACAAACCCTTCCAGTATTTTTTTGCCAAGAAAACCCCCAAAATGGTCATGAACAGTCATGAAGAGTGCTGATCTGCATTGGCAGAGGGAATTATCACACCAAGAGCTCTTTATAGCAATGAAACCACAGGTCCAGTCCAAAAACAGAAACAAAAATAAAGAGGTGATAAATAGGTACAATACAGCAAAACATTTAACTGGTTTAAAAAAATGGTCAGAGGTTTCAATACAAAGTATGTGAGTGGGAGAGGGAGAGAGAGAGAACAAAAGTGAAAGCATCACAGGACTTTTTTTCCCCCAGAATCAGGAAATTCAGAATTTTAGTTGCTATGGCAACCTCTCTCTATCCTTTCCCCCTTATGCTTTATGGCAGTTTTAAAATTATATATCCTATCCATAGATCTACAAATTGATAAGGATTTCCAAAGACATTATGGGCAATATTGTCGGATTAAGTGATGAAACCATTTTCTCCAAAATACATAAAAAGAATGATTTCTAGATTTTAGGAGGTGATTTTGTCATGCTAACATTTGTAATTAAAAAGCAAAGAATGAATCAAACCAACAGATGGAGGCTTGTTAAAAATGATATTGAAAGCTCTTAATAAAGAAAATACTTTTGTGGAAAAAAGAGCAGAAATACAACCAAATAAGTATATAAATAATAAATATATAAATGAAAATCCCCTGGTGTTTTCTGAACAGAGTGTTAGTATGTGTGAGGAAGGCAATGAATGCCTCATGCCCTTATACTTTTCCATAACAGACAATGAAAAAGTCTTTAAACGAAAATGACTCGGCATTAAAAGCTACATATAAAACAACACATAGGAAACCTGAGGACCCCGAGGCAGCAATACGTCTTTAGCACCTCAAAAGTCCCCAGCAAGCCTTCAAATGTACGGTTGCTTATAGTTGCTTCCCCTATTTGAGACAGAATTTCTCTTCAAAGAGTTAGGAATGAGCTACAGGATATGTAGCTTCTTGTCACTGTGGGAAGGCGCTAGCTTCTGGCAAGGCTGCCAATCTAGGTTTATTCAGATGATTAAAAAAAAAAACAACGCTAATTTCCAAAACTTTGCACATGTGAAACACCTGGGTGCTTCCCAGGCATGCTGTTCTCCCCAAAGGCCCCCAACCCCATGCACCTGAAATCCTTTCTCTGGCATAAATAGAGATCCCTGTGAATTTTACTTACTCATCTACCCACCCACAGCTAGGTTATCCAGCAGATAGAGATGAGCTAGGAGAATATTCCTTAACAGGGTTGCACCTGGGCAGTTAACTTAATAATTCCAGTTGTCTTTGCAACTTGTGATAAGATGCTATAAAGATCTGAATCCAGACTGCAACTGTTTTTACCCTTCTTTATATCCCCAGCACTCAGTATGGTCCCTGACCTATAGTAGTACTTGTTGACTGAACAAATGACTGATGTTATCACCTTTGCAGTCAACTCTGAAGGCCAGGACATCATCCAGCAAGTTCTGTCTGTTTTTAATTTTGGTTCCCCAAAGATGAGCTGTATTTGATAAATGAATGAATGAATGAATGAATGAATGAATACATGTTGAAGTGATTTGACCAAGTCTGTACCTTGATCCTTTAGGCCTGACATAATTTTCTCTATTTTCTAGGATATTTAAAATATGTGCTGTTTAAAGATAGGGATTGTGGTTTTTTTTTTTTTTTTTGTTTATTTGTGTGTTTTGTATCCCCTCAACTTGGCCCAGAGCTGGAACATATTAAGGGCTTAATTATGTGTGGTTGACTAACTGGCATTTTATAACTGAAGTATAGTTAGGGAAGCAAACATGGGATTTTCTTCCTTTTCTGGAAATGTCTTAAGGACACACCCAAAATGTGGTGAGATCTCACTGTAAGGTGACTTATTTCATTACAACATAATCCTATGTGGAATGACTGAAAGCTAAGAGATTGTTTCAAACTATTTTGAAAGGCAAACACATTTTCATTCTGATATACTCCTGAGAATACATAAAATGAGAACATCCTTTATGAATAAGGAAGTCACTAAGGGCCAAACATTTTTTTGAATTTCCAATGAGATGTAGTTAATACAAACTCCATATATTATTTCAAATAGATAAAACACAATAATTATATTCAGCAATTACAATGAACTTGATACAAATTTCAATAAAAATTATTAATATAAAATTAAACACATGCCAAGTTAAAATTATCTTTACAGTTGTGTCATTACATTTCCTCACTCCATGCCTGGAATTTACTAGCTCCTCATTTCCATTTTATAAAACCCTCTCTTCCTTCAAGGCAGGAAGCTTGTCCTATCCTTCCTGGTATTTACTTAATCTGTGTATATATGGTGTTTACTCCAGGATACCCCTTGAAGGCAATTAATGATTGCCCTCCCTCCCCCTTTAAAAAAAAATTTGTCTTCCCATTGTTTTGCATACTCCCTAACACATAGCAGGCATTTAACAATCACAGCATTGTAGACCTCAAGTTGGGTATAGAGATAGAAGGGAATTTAGAGATCATCTAATCCAATCCATTCATTTTACAGATAAAGAAACTGAGGCCCAGAGAGGGGAAACAACACAAAGTCTGTAACTTTCAGAGTCAGGATTCAAACTCGGGTTCTAATTTCAAAGTTTCCTCTGCCCTTAGATTACTTCTCATTTTCTCTGTATGCATCTTGCATGTACATAGTTTTTCTGTGCATGTTGTCTCCTCCATTAGAATGTGAACTCTCTGAGGTCAGGGCACTTAGCACAGTGTTTCGAATGCAATAGGTGCTTAATAAATGGTTGTTGACTGTTGCACATAGCCTCCCTAAATATCTATCGGTTGAATTGAGATTTTCCATTAGTCCTCTTTCCTCTGGGGGTATGGATGTGAAATAAAAAAAACAAAAAACCTCATACACTGGAAGTCTAAATTCCATACAAAAGAATTACAGTACTATTTATTGGGAATTGAGAGAGCTTTTAGAATACATTAGGAAAGAAAGGATTACTAAAAAAATAATTATATTCGGGCAATGTCTAATCTTACATATAATGATCACCTAAGTTTAATATTATTATTTTTTTAAATCAATTTTTTTTTGGTCACGGAAACTTCCCATTAATGAAATAGGCTACAGACATTTTTAGATACTGGCATTTATTTTAGGAGACAGGCATATTAAAGGAAGCTTTTATAGGCTTTTTGCAAAGAGAGACTTTCAAGATTTCAGAAGAATGACAGGGTCAGAATCAAGATGTGGTATCTAAATAGCCTTTTCAACAACATTATGAAGGTTTCAGATGTATCTGATAGCATTTGAAAGGAGGCACGGTCAGGGTCAAGTCTTTTGTTGGTAGAAAAAATAGACATGAAACGTTGAGATGGAATTGAAATCTCCCTGGGATCAATTCCAGTCAGTATGCAGGGAGCAGACTGTATATGTAATATTAATTGAAGTTACCTGTCTTTGTATAGTAAGAAGAAAATAGATTCCTTTGGCACCTTTCCAAGAGATACAGCTAAGCTAGATCAGGTCAATTGACTCAAATTCCCCCCCCCCCTCCCCCCGGTAATAGCTGTGGATGAATAATTTGAAAACTCCTGTTTTCCAGGGCTTTGCCATCACTCAGTTCTGAGATCTTGCTGTTTCTGGGCAGCAGGCATTCAAGAGAAAATGTAAGCTTACAACTCAAAGACCTCTTTCATCAAACTGTGTTCAAATTGCCATTGCACCCACTGTCAAACAGTCATAAACAAAGCTATAAAATTGTTCTGCAGACACTTTGGATTGTGGTCAATGGGATGGCGGACACAGTGTCCAAACAGTCAGAAATGCTATCTAAATAACATACTTCCATGGCCAAAGCCATTGGGGATTTTTAATATGAGAACATAGGATGACCTAGTGATGGAATTTAGATCCTAAGTATATCAGACATGAAGTGTAAAGGGTTTTGAATGATTTATTCTTTTTCCCGTTTCCACCTTTCATTGTGTGCCAGTGATTTCATCTTGGAACATGACAATATGATTTAGCAAGACCTACAGACTTTTGAATAATGTCGAGCAAGAGTTTATGATTCAATTTGCAAGAGAGAAAAACTGGCTGAAATGAAAGATCACAACTCACATTTGACTTTTTTATGGGCCAAGTAGAAAACGAGATTCAGGTGATAAAATGCATATAAAGCGCTTTACAAACTTTAAATGTGAATTGCTATTATTAACTTTATTGTTGTTAAATGTGCTTCCTTGGTCTTTCCTGATATACCATTTTTTGGGTGCTTTTCCACGCTTTCCCTGATTCTCCTTGGGTTTGAGAGTAGACTTTCAGTAAAGGTATATTACTTCTCATCAGGGGCTGTATCTTTCCCAATCTTGTAAATTACAGTCTAGTTCGATGCCCTGCACCCCATGGTGCCTGATAAATATGAATTGAACTGATTTAGAAGTGCTTTAGAAATACAAGAAAATTACTCTGGTGATTGCCTTCATCTAATTTCCAAGGACTTGAAAGGTACAGGTAGGCCTCCCAATTTTGTACATTTTATTCAAATTGAATGCTCCACCTTCTAATGTACCCATCATTAATCCAACTGTGAGGCTGAGCCAGCATGAGTCAGTGAGGTCATCCATCCTGTGCTTCTAGCTGTAAGGATTTCAAGAACAATTCCAAAGCAAAAGAAATAGGAACACTCGACAGACAGGCACTCTCTTGGGTAGCATCATCTCCACCTGTGTCCTGTCGGGAATTCCTCAGCCCACTGATCCCAAGATCCTCCTGGAGAGTAATTCCTTCCACTTTAGGTCTATTTGACTGAAGGTCAAGAATTCAGGAGGCGAAGCTAGAAGATTTTAAGGTTTTTTTTTTTTTTAAGGATCAGCTGATGAACAGTTGCCAGCTCACTAGCAACAGAACAGAGGGAGATGCACAGCGTTAGGGAAAAATAAAAAAAAAAAACTTATCAAGTGAAGCTGCTCAGTCACTTCTCTAATTTCAAAGGTAGAGCAGGGACAGTGTGTTAGGTGATTCCAGGCTTGGGGGAGGGAGAATGTTTTAACTTTGAAGTACCTCTGGTGTCACTCAAGATCAGGTTTGTTTTGGTAAGGGTGCTTCCTTTAGTTAATCTTATTAGACCATCCTGATAGGTTACTTAGGTAATCTCATTAGAATATCTAGGTGGGGCCAGAATGGAGACCTCCCTTTTGAAATAGAATCAACCCCACTCTGCAGGCTCCAGTTCTTTGACCTCCAAGGTCAAATTTCTGGGAAGATGTTGTCCCCAAACTGACAGCACTTAGGTTCTGCACCTTTTCTCAATACTTTATCCCAGTGTGCATCGAAAGGAATAACATCAAGAGATCAGTATTCTTGCTCACTAACATCGTCAGGAACATTTGGGTTCAGTTCTCCCCTATGACACGTGGTAACTGTGTGCCTAGGAACAAATCATGGAACTCGGTGTCTCTGTCAACTCTCCAAGATTATATGTTGGTGATTCATATGGACCTGAAGTTCCTTATGCTGATGAAATACCCTGTCCAGACCAAATAAGGATACTGTATGGAAAGAAGAGTTTTTCCAAAAAAAAAGAAAAAAAAAGTCATGGAGGTTTCTTTAAAAATAATTTAGAAGACAACAACATAAGGAAGGCCAGAATGACATTGGAAAAGCACCAGAGCTTTGAAAGCTACCAACTGAACTTATGAAAAGCTAAGTGTACCTAACAGACATGCAGCTCTTCTTTTCTTGTTCCACTATAAGTGTGTGTATGTGTATGCATGTGTGTATATATATGTATATGTATATATATACACATATACACATTTTATTCGGTGTTCAGAATAAAAATACATTAAAAAATAAAATTGCAAAAAAAGTCTCCTTAGCTTACCTTGCACTCTAACAAATACTGCTCAGAGATACCTCTAGAACCTTTAGTTAAGGACATCTTTTCCAGGAAATTTCATTGTAACACTATATGAGATTTTAACACTAACATTAAAAAGATAACCAAACAATAAGCCATGTTCCCCCATACATGTGTGCCTTTGTACATGCTGGAATACATGCCCTCTCTGCTCCTGCATCTTAGAATTCCTAGTTACCTTCAAGGCTCAACCTTGGTGCCAGCTTTTTCTTCTTCATCATCAATCAACCAATCCATAAACATTTATTAATCTCTTACTATGTGCCAGGCACTATGCGATTCACTGGGGATACAAAAAGAGGCAAAAAGACAGGTAGTCCCTGCCTTTATGGATCTTATAACAATCATCCCTGGTGTTAGTGCCTCCTCCCATCAAAATCATCCTCTACTTAGTAGTTGGTGTACATGTTGTGGTGGTCTACGTGCCCTGGGGATCTTTGAGATCTCTTTAGAGAGTCTGTGAGGGAAAAAATTTCACAATAATAAAGAACACATTTTTGATTTTAAATATGGTAAATATCGATAGGTATAAAACAAAAGTTTTTTTGGGTCCTCAAAAGCTTTTAAGAATGTAAAGGGGTCCTGAAATTAAAAAAAAATGTTTTTTGATAACCACTGCCCTAGACCAATGTAAATTCCTTTGGGGCTTTTTCATTTTTGCTTTGTTATCTTCAGAGCTCAGCACTGTGCCTGGCACACAGAAGTTCCTTGATACACTTTGACTGAATTGTTCAAGTAAATTATAAAAGGGGTCACATCCATGAACTGGCATTTTCTATTCCCCTCATGACCCCTGACTGGACTGGAAGTCATTTCACCATTGCCTATAACAAGACAGCAATTTTAAAGTCATTTTTAACTTGCCACTTTGAAGTAAAAGTTCCCTTTAGTATTTTGCTTTTTGAAGTTTGACCTTTTTTTCTTAATCATGAAGGGACATACTGGGGTCATCGATAAGAGCTGCATTTGGAATTCCATTGCTTAATTCATTAGTATTTTAAAAAAAGCTCATAGGCAAGGTTTTTTTTTTCTTATTACCTCAAATAATCCATTTTTACAAACCTAGGTTCAATAATTTGATATTTAAAACCCTCCAAATAAAACACTAAGCTTGGTCAAGTGACTGGTCTTGAATTGGCCAAAGTTTTTCTTTGTAAACATGATGTCTATTTTTCATTCATACAATGCAGGGATAGGAATGTTGACTGCATCTGTGATTTTATTGAAATAGGCAGATTCCTGGGTGAGGAATCTGCCTCAACCAATCAGCATCTCTTCTGCAGGTTATACTGTTGTTGTTTATCTTTTGTTTTTGAAGAGACTCATAGAGTTAACCAGGGCACTGAGAGGTTAAGGGACTCACCCTGGGTCACTCAGCCAGGACGTGCTAGAAATGAGAGTTGAGCTCAGCTATCTATGACTTTGAGTCTAGATTTCTAGCCATTATGCCATCCTGTCTCTGTCTATCCAGAAAGATATTCATTCATTCATCCAACCATCATCCAACAAACATTTATTAAGCCCTTACTATTTGCTACTAACACATAGAATAAAATTAATTCAAATGATTTTCCCTGTGGAAGAGCTATCCAATAACCCCTTCCATCCTCCAGAGCTATGTACCATCTTCAATCTATAGAAAAGTGACAGAGAAGGCAAATGGTTCAATTGAATAGCTTATCATGGACCAATACAGGAACACCAGATGCCTTTAACCTACTGGGTTATGAGCTTGCTAGACTATGATTGGTTCACTATTAAAAAAAACCTGTTTAAACTTAAGTGAATTATTTTTACTTCTTTCAGTACCCTCACCAATTTGTTAATATGAAATATTTTCCTTTAATGGAGATAGCAGCAGTGACTGAATCTAAGTTCATTAAATCTGATTGGCTTAGAAGGAATTTTTGTTAGTGTATGCCAACACAAAGTTAATTTTGAAAATCAGACACCAGCCCTTTCATTAAGAGAAAGATTGACAAGATGAATAAATATGAGTGTTGATTTCAATCAATCAAAAGAAAGCTGTATGTTGGAGAATATGAAAGTGAGAAAATGTCAGAGTCCATAACTAATACATTTTATCCACTTATCTGAGGTTCTACCCATTTTTGCAATGAAATGCTTTTGTCATTTATCAGCCGAGAGGAAAAATGGACAGGTTGGGTCAAACTCTTGTAGTGCTTTAAAACATATTGAGTTCAAAAGCAAATTTGTAAAAGCCACAAAATTTATTTCTTTTTTTTTTATACTGAAGGTTGTGGAAATGATGGAAACCATTTATCATTCTCTGTGAATGCATACAAAGGTCCTGTCTAATACTTCTATAAGCCTAAAACACTAACTGCCCCCTAATAAAATGTCATCAAAAGAGTTTCCAGATTTGAGTGAGAAATTGGTTATTTTTTCAGATTTATATAACCTCAGTATTACTGCCACTTGACTTTGGAAAGATTTTTTCTTGAAGGGAGAAAAATCAACAAATAATAGGAAAGTTCCTTACAAACAATGGACTTATAAGTGATTTACTATAGCAAAAAAAACATTAAATTTTGAGCTCAAGGCCTTGGATTCTAGTCTTACTTCCTTTACTTAATATCTTTTTATATGTCATATCCCATCCGCCTTTTTATTCTCCTTCATTTTGTTTCCAGTTCTAAGCTGCCATTGAGGCCACACAGATATACCAATGTGCTTTTAGATACCATATTGATCACTTTGCTAAATTGCCTCTCAGTTCAAATCCTGCCTCACAGACTAGCTGTGTGACCCTGGGCAAGTCACTTAACCCTGTTTGCCTCAGTTTCCTCATCTGTAAAAGGAGCTAGACAAGGAACTGCCACGAAAACCCCAAAAGGGGTCACAAAGACTCAGACACGACTAAAAAAAATATCACTGAATTATAGCAACAAACTGCCTCTTTGCAATTAGAAATGTAAAGGCAGACTTAATTTTGTTCAGCTCCATTCAAACTAACTGTGTTCCTGAGGGTAATGTAGCAGTTTTTACTTAGAGAAATAGATTCTTTTAACTGCTTTCTGATAGTTAACATTTAGTTTAGTATGCTCAAATATCCCAATGATTTTGGATCTTAATAACAATAACTAGCATAAACAAAGAGATCCTTTTAACTACTTTTTGATAAAATAATAATTCACTTTGGAATACTAACTATGCCAATGGTTTTGGATCTTATAAATAATGGTAATAAACATGCATATGTATATAAAATGCTTTTAAGTTTACAAAGTACTTTATAAGTATTGTCTCATTTTATCTTATATTATCATCATATTATATTATTATGTCACAACAAGCCTGGAAGGTAGTAGCTATCATTATTCCTATTTTACAGATGAAGAAACTAAGGCACACTGTAGTTAAATGACTTGCCCAGAATCACACTGCTAGTAAAAGATTTGAATTCAGTCTCCCTGACTCTGGGTCTTATTATCATTTCTACTTCTCCAGCTAGCTATCTCTTAAGATCATTAAGGTCAGTCTTCTATCTAATCATGTAGATTATAATCCACTCATGCCTGCCCATCATGCAGAATACAATATAAAATATTAATATAAAAATATAACAGAAATAAATTAAATAGAAAGGAAATTTATAAATGGAAGGCAATTTATCCAGTTACAATGATACCAGTTTGTGCTACTTTGCTTGCTTTTTCCAATAGAGGAAAGAAAAATAGATAGCGTAGAGTCAAATAATCACAAGAGACTTCTGTGGTTTGGGGCCTGGAAAAGATACCCTGTTTACTGTTGTTATATCATTTAAATCTCTTAAACGATTGGAGGTTCTCCCCGGCCTTCTTTTTCTTTGAACTCCTTAATTCTTTCACTCACTCTTCCTTCAAATACAGAAGAAAAAGATCCAAGTCAACCAATTCTACAAATGCTTGTTAGGAAGGAAGAAAAGAAGGAAGGAAAAAAGGAAGAAAGTAAAAAAGGAAGGAAGGAAGGAAAGAAAGAAAGAAAAAGAAAGAGAAACAAAGAAAAGAAAGAAAAATTGAGAGATTCTACTCTAATAACTGTAAGGTACTCCTAAGAGAATAAGCCAGACAATTCTTTTATACATTAAAAAGCAGATGTTAGTGATAAGCAGAGGTAAAGCTGTAAATCTGTCTTTTTAAAGTATATCTCTATGACTCTGAACTGTCAAGGTAAAGACATTTCATGAGGGGAGCAAAGTCCTATTTGAGATTAGTTTAAGCAAACATATAAGCTTGTCTTTCCTTTAGAATTCATTTTTAAAAAAATGCAATAAATGTTTTATAGTTTTTCTATATTCTAATCCCTCATTAAGTCTGAATCAAGTTGCAAATTGGAATAAATGATATAGAGAATTTTTTGAGAAATTAAAAATACATTTTGAATGTCAATTTCCTATTCAGTTTTGGTTTTCTCTGTTTTGCTGGAGTTACAAAAAAAAGAATCACAGAATCTTAGAGTTGGCATGGATGTTACAAGTCATAGTATCATAGGTTTAAAGCTGAAAGGGACTGAAGAGGTCATTAAGTCAAACTGTCTCATCTTATAGAAAAGAAAAAAAAAACTGAATTCCAGAGAGATGGGGACTGACCCAAGCTTGTACAAGTAATGGAGGTAGGATTCAAACCCGGGTTCTCTGATTCCAAATCCAGCATTCTTTCCAATGAACAACGTGGAAGTCATACAGCCAAGCCTCCCAACCACTGTAGCAATCCTCTAGGCAAGAGCCCTAAGAATCATGCATCTAGCTTCCATTTGAAAGTAGTTATTGGAAATGCCCGACTTTGCAACATTAGCTCATCCCACTTTTGAAGAGTTATAATTGTAAGAAAATTATTCCTTAAGTTGAACTAAACTCTACCTCACTTCCACCCACAGGTTCTAATTTTGCCCTTTAGATCTGCACAGAAAAATGAAACTAATCTTTCTCTAAATCATAGGTCTTCAAACATTTGAAGATAGCTGTCTTGGATCTTCATAATTTTTCTAAGCTAAATATTCATGTGCCTTCAACTTTTCTCCATATGAAATGATTTTTTTGGATACTGACCATCTTATACTATCTCCTTTGCATAAGCTTCAGTTGGACAATTTACAAAATAAATACCCCATTATAGATGTAATTTGACCATTGCAGAAAAGAGTAGAATCTCTCAATTTCTTTCTTTCTCATTCTTTCTTTCTTTTTCTCTTTCTTTCTTTACTTCTTTCTTTCTCCTTCCTTCCTTCCTTCCTTCCAATAAGGCTTATGTCAAGAGTTTTGTGTATACCCCATTTCCCTACTTTTTTTTGGAAGGGGGTCACTAGGGTCACTGGGGATAAAAATCATATTTATCCTAAGATCATAATTATAGATTTAGCTCTGGTAGAGATCTCTCAGAGACCATTTAATTCAACCCTCTCATTTTACAGCTGAGGAAGTAGGGTTTCCAAGTGTCACACAAGTCAATGATCATCAAAAGTAGGATTCAAACCCATTTCTATTATATTACACTGCCTCTCCACCAATACTAAAATAAGCTGATTGAGTTCCTTTCTCATAATAATTAGTTTTATGAATAGGAATGAAAGAGATAAAGAAACTATGGCACCTTCTTTCCTCTTGGTCACTGTTGTCATTCACACTAACAACTTGTTTTCCCAAAGCTTTATTTCCTGTATTTATATTCCCTTGATATTTATTTCTGACAACAGAGGACTATTAGATTAGTAGACAATGCACGCATGCACACACACACGCACAGACCCACAAACACAAACAACTCATATAAAAATTAATGTTCAACTAGATTTAGGCATGAAACTCTAATATACTTCAGAAAGAATTCTTGCTGTTCCAAAATAATTTTAGTGTAATTCTACAACTAAAGAAAACATTTATATCAATAAATTCCTTGTTTTGTGTATATTGCATAAAATCAATTTATATTCACATATTTGGCTATTACAAAGTCAATACCTTTCTGAGAGCCTGGAGACAAAGATCCCATGGAGATTAACTGTGAAACATTATGCTTTATGAAGCACAATAAAACAAATCAACAAGAGAAGAAAAAAAACCTGACATTTTCACTTTGGTAGCTATGGGTCACTTTTCAATTCTCAACTTTCTCTGTTTTTGCAATTGACACACACACATATTTGGTCCGGTTCTAAAGTGCTTATTCGTGAATTAAAATGATTAATAAAAATTAATTAGAACACAAAAGGTGAGGTTGAATTAGATGTCTAGTATAAAGAGCCGAGAATCACAATTTATTTTACTTGAAGTTAATTCTTCAAAATAACTCTCAAAATGGAACTTCAAAAGTATCTCTTTGCGAGAATTTTGTAGACAAGTTACAGTTATGATTGCTTGTAGAATTTCCCCTGGTTTGTCCGAGATAGAAATCGAATAATTGGAAATGAACTTCAGATTTAACTGAATTATGGTGATCAGGACTACAGCTAATATTCTGGAGGACTGTGGGGCCAAACAGTGATGAATCTGTTGCTGCAGGACCAGGGTTCAAATCTCAGATCTGACACAATATTTGAATGTGAGCTTCTTGAAGGCAGGGACTGTCTTTTGCTTTTCTTTATATCTCTAGCATTTAGCTTAGTGCCTGGCACCTTAATAAAAGGTAGTTGACTAAGTGACTGACCCTTGCTACTGACATGACCTTTGGCAAGACACTCCAATGACTAAGTAGTCTTCAATTTCCTCATATATAAAATGAGAGATTGGACTAAATGACCTCTAAGGTTCATTCTCACTCTAAACCTATGATCTTATGAACCATTTACATTCCTTGTTTCTTAAATTTGCTCTTTATGATGTGGTAGTACCAATGGAGCACCAATCACAAAGTTATTTGTTTGATAGAAATAATTCCTTCTTAAAGGTAGTGAATCATAATATCATAAAACTACATGTGGATGGGAGCTCTGGAATCCATGAAGACCAACCTGTTTGTTTCACAGATGACGAAACTAAGACCGAGGGAGATTAAATGATTTGTCTAAGTCAGTATGAGGGGTAGGATTTGAACCCAAGTCTTTTGATGTCAGAGTGAGCGCTTACTCTCTTATAAGAATATACTTTCTTCTTAGGACTGTTGGAGAGAATTAGGAGGACAGGCACACTAATATGCTGTTGATGGAGCCAACCATTCTGGAAAGCAATTTTTAGCTATATTCTAAAAGACATGAATAAAGTATATAGAGACAGAGGGTATCTCTGTCTCAGTCATATCATAATGAGGTTTATGCACCAAAGAGATCAAAGAAAGAGGGAAAGGATCCATATGTACAAAGCTATTTGTAGCATCACTTTTTGTTGTAGCAAAGAATTGGAAACAAAATTGGCACCTATCAGTTTGGGAATGACTGAACAAATTACAGTACACATCACATAATGGAATATTAATGAAAAGGACAGATTCAGAGAAACCTGAGAGGACTTACATAAACTGATGCAAAGTGAAGTGAGCAAAACTAGGAGAATAATTTATGTAATCACTACTACACCAGTGTAAAGATAAACATGATCAAAGACGAGAACTATGCTCAACGAACAACAATTAATCACAATTTCATATGATGAGTCATGCTTTCTACTTCTTGGCAGAGCCCAGATTGGGCTAGAGGTAGAGAATAAGACAGTTATTTTCAGAATGGCAGATGTAAAGATTTGTATTATATTACTTTGATTTTCTTTTATAAGTTACAGATTTTAATTTTAAGGGGATGGTTGGGGCATTAGGGAAGTGCTGGCATGTGTGGGTAGAGAGAATTTACACATCTAAGAGTTCCCTGTGCCAATGAGATCACAGATTTGATCCATATCATTCTCTCTGTTATTGACCAGACATCCTCTTGGAAGAATTCAGAAATAGTTTGTTTAATTTTTTCCTTCATTTTTGTCTTTTCCCCCACCTTCCTATTCATTTCAACATTCTTGAATATTATCTTGTCTTTACCATTTTAAATTCAGTAATCACATATTCTTTTTTCCTTTCCTCCTTTCTCTTTTCCTCTCTCTGGACTAATTAGTGAGTGCTGATTCTCTGCAGTAGAGAGAAGCCTGGTCCGATTCCTAAGGGATTACCAGCTACCAAGACCCCTGAATTCATGTATGGCTAAAGGGGTCACTCTTGCTTGACCCAGGGATGGTCTCTAGAGTTAGTCAGGGACATATATCCCATTCCATTTTCACTCCATATTGCTGGCAACATATATACATATGTGTATATATATATATAAAATAGGTACATGTTTCACTTCATTATTAAGAAAAATTATTATAGCAACTCAAATTTATAGCACACTTTATGGTTTACAAAGTGTTCCCCTCACAAAAAAAAGTCCAGTGGGGAAGGTAAACAAATATTATTATCCCTATTTGATAGATGAGGAAACTATTACTATTAAAAATACTAAACTTAATGATAAAAGGCAATTGTTTTGCCTTCAATGTTGTTTAGTTTTGTTTGCATTAAAGCCTAGAAGAGACCATGACTTGAAAAAACATGTATGTGTGTATGCACACACACACACACACACATATATTACGTATGAAACAAAAATTTATCAATCATCTAATTCTGCTGCTTTTTTGAAAATCCTTCATAAAATTCCTTCATTCAGGTTATTTTTCTAGGGAACTGGGGAGAAATAGTTTTTAGGACTTTTAAGTATTCTGATTACCTCGGTACTATAGATGTTTAGACTCTTCCAAAATATTTTTTAAAAAAGGGAGCTAGATGAAAGTTCAATAATTTTAAAATTTATAGGTTCTTTTTATTAGCATCATGCCCTAATATTAATTACAAGCCACAAATATACCAATGCTTCCAAGATCTCATCAATACGGGCTATTCATTCCAAAGATACAGGTCACAACTCATCTAGGACTGCCCATTTTGTGAATCCTCCCGTGGTGGGGCTGGGATCCAGGGGGTTACAGGGTGTCCTTCCAACATGCTGGGGAACTTTTCTTGCTGTCTGTGACCCTGTTCGCACGCAAATAAAATGTGTAAGCTGTCTATCAGTCGACCTTTGCACATTAATTGCAAACTTAGTACGTGCAAAATGTCATGCTTGTGATTGGCAGCAATGATAATAACAATAGCTGACTTTTATGGCCTATTAAGGTCTATAGAGGGTTATGCATAGCTGTCTCATTTGATACAACAACCCAGTGAGGTGGATGCTATTATTATTGCTATTTTACAGATGAGGAAACTGAGGCACAGAGGGCTTAAATGACTGGAGCAGGATTATACAATTAGTTTAGTGTTAGAATTGGGATTTGAACATGGCTTTCTGCTTCCAAAACTAGTGCAGATGAACAAAACAGGTTGTTGGTTTTTTGTTGTTATTATTAAGGAAATTCAAATTTATATTTGGATTTAGTCATCAGGATATAAGCACAGATCCACTGAATATCAAAATTGAGTGGGGACATTTGTTCCCAATTGTACAGCTGTTATATCTGAGCTTCGGTTTCCTCAATAAAATGAGGGGACGGGACTAGATGTTTTTAAAGTTTTATTCTAGGTCTCCAACCATGTGACAAGAGGGCTTATTTTAACCTTCCTGAAGTTATCTTTTGGATCCTCAAGGAAGTGAACAGGTTGCACAGAATGGTTGAGTCCCCAGAGCATTTCCAATGGGTGGATTGTGCCTTTGTTTTAGACTGGGGAGTCACGGAGCTTCACATTCTAAATTAATGAGCAATGTTAAGGTTTGCAGGAACGCTTCAGCCCCATCATGTCAGAGCTGAAATCAGCAGCCTTCCAAAACCATGAACGCGACTCGACTAGTTGTGACAGCCTATTTATTAATTGCTGCCAAACACTAATTGTTATTGCATTAATGTCACCTCTCCAAAAAAGAGGGGCATCTATGAAGCATCAGCCTCTAAAATGTTGACTTTAAAGTTATTTCTTTAAGTTTAAACACAGCTCTTTTGGTTTTCTTAACGTTTGAAGGCAATTTCTGTCTCCAAGCAAAAATAAATAATGGAAATGAGAGCTAATTACTCCTTAATTGATTGATTTTCCTACCTCCTGTTGTGGGCACAATGCATGTCATCTAGGCTAGATGTAGTATGCTATGCACGACAGGAGGGAAGAATATCAATCATTCAAAGAACAATTAGTTTGATCTGTAACATTTTTTTCTGATGAAAATGAAAATAGCCTTATTTAAAATGGTAAAAAAAAAAGTATTCAACAAAGAATCACAGTTTCAGAGCCAGAAGGGACCTCAGCAACCATCTAGTTTCAAGCCATATTCAAAATAAATACTTGATGGAAATAAGTTTATGTGATTGTACATTTATCATTTATATCAAATTGCTTACTGTCTTAGGGAGGAGGAAAATTTCAAACTCAAAATTTAAAAAAAAATGAATGTTAAAATTGTCTTTATGTGCAATTGGAAAAAAATAAATTATTATTTAAGAAATAAATTCTTACTAGAAATAAGTTGTCATCCAGTCTCTATTTGAAGACTTCCATAGGAGAATCCACCCTTAATTCTTTAGTTCATTCACTCATTTAAAAAAAAAATTTCTATTAAGCACTTCCTATGTGCAAAACTCTGTAGTGCATGCTGGGATACCAAGACTTCATTGATGTCATTATCTATTATCCAGTGATGCACTGTATTGTGTTCTCTCCCTCGCTCTCCTTCAATCCTCCCCTGCAACAAAAATATACTAAACAAAACCCAACAAAGGGAAAGAGTCAGCAGCATGTGCCTGAATGTACACCTGGAGCCATGAGAAGAGAGGTTTATTTCTTTTTCAATTCTTTGTTGTCAAGAGTGGTCATTTCATTGATCTGATTTCATTATGTTGTTTTCCTTTGTACACTAATTTTGGTCATTGTGTGTGTGTGTGTGTGTGTGTGTGTGTGTGTGCACACATATGTATTCTCTCTCTCTCTCCTCATCCCTTTCTCTCTGTCTCTTTCTTTACCTCTAACTCTTTCTATTTCTATCCCTATCTCTACATCTATGCAGTTCTAGTATTCTCCTATTTCTATTTCCTTTGACCCTTTATCAGTTCAAATAAGTCTTCTCAAGTTCATCTCAATTCCTCATATTCATATTTTCTCATAGTGCATGGTATAATTCATTTCATTCTTATACCACAGTTTGCTCAGTCATTTGCCAACTGATAGGCACTCACTTTGTTTCCAATTCTTTGCTCTTACAAAAAGTGTTGCAAACTCTTTTCATCTCAAGGGCATGACATCCTACTTCATCAGAAGTCTTTGCCATGCAAAGAAATACATTCTTAGTAGATTTTTTCAGATGTTTCCAAAATTAAAGAAAATTCTACAAAAATTTTCTTTCCTGGAGGCAGAATGATTTCGCAATAGGCTTTATATTCTTCTATTATGAAAACATCTAGTCAACTCTATGTTATCTATGCAAATAGAGCATCACTTAGACAGAAAGATAGTGTGGTATAATGGAAAGAACTTGGGAGCTCTTTACCATGTAGCTAGCTGTTTACCTTGGGCAATTTACCCAATTTTCCTGAGGCATAGTTTCCTCTAATTAGGGATTAGAACGCTGCTGCTGCTATATACTTCACTAGGGTGTTGTAAGGCTCAAATAACACATATGCATATACTCACTGAATGATTTACAGCAAGTCAAACGCTTTGAACCTCAGTTTCTTCATCTGTAAAATGGGAATAAGAATAGCTGCCATTTCTACCTTATAGGGTGGTTGTGAAGAGCATAAAAGATAATAGCTGTGACAGAATCTAAAGTGCTGTATACATCAAAGCCAGTATGATTTGATGAAAGAAATCCACAGAGTGTAGTTAAAGATAGAAATGTTTGGTTGAAGACTCTCTCCTAAAGCCAGTAAGAAGGAGAAAATTTGATTCATGACTCTTTGATCACTATTCCAGTTGGGTGGAGATGCCAGTGAAGCCAAGCTCAGCAGACAATTATCTAACCGATAAAATTTGTGCTCAAGTGGCCCCTTAATCTATCTTCTCCCTCTACTCCCAAACTGGCGAGTTTTATCAACTCTACTTCATCTCATATCTTGCATCCCCTTCTCTCTACTTACTTTGTCACCACCCTGGTTGTGATCATTCTTATTCTTCACAAAGACTATTGAAAAATTATCTCCTGCCTGGAATCTCTTCCTCTTATCTCTTCCTCTCTTCAATTCATCAATCACTGAGTTGTCAGAATAATCTCTCTGCCGCCAGGTGACATTGTCACTCCACTGTTGAAGAGTCTGCAATGGCTCTTTACTGCTCTCCAGAGACTGATTATAACTGACCTTCCCAATCTTATTTCATAGGGTTCCTCTTCTCACATTAGGGATTGAAGTTAGAGATTATAAGGCTTTAAGGGGGAGAAGGAGAGAGAGGGTAAAGGAGAACTTGGCAGTCACAACAAAGCTCTCTGTTTGGTTACACATTTTTTCCCCATGACCTGAGCACATCAGAATTATAAAATTTAGAACTGGAAGGGACCTCTGAGATCACCTAGCCCACTTCCCTCATTTTATAAAGGCACAACACAAAGCTTTGAGTAAGTCCCTTGCTCTCAGTTTTCTCAGATTTTACCAAGTCACTCCCCTGTGTAAGAAGATGCAGACATTCCTTACCCCTGTAGGACAAAATGAACTCCTTCTTTGACCATTTAAAGTCCTTTAAATCTTATTCCAACCCAGGTTTATTATACATTACTCCCCTTCATTTACTCTCCATATATTCCAGCTAAACTGTCCTATTTCAAGGTATCTGTATATGCCATTCTCTCTTATCTTTGTCTTTGTACATTTTCCTTGAAATGCGCTCCCTCCTCAATTCCATCTCTTGAAACCCTAACTGCCTACAAGAACAACCTCATGTGCCTTCTTCTACACAAGGTCTGTTTGAATCTTCTCTCCCCTCAATTCTCTTTTTTTAAAAAAAAATCTCTCTGTACATGTTGTTTCCTCTCAGTAGAATATAAACTCCTGGAGGGCAAGGATTTTCATTTTTTTTCTTTGTGTCATGAACACCAAGCATACATAGTATCTATCTAGCATATAGTAGGTACTTAATAATCACTTGCTGAGTTAAATTAAATAATGCTGTGTATTACAATCATCTGTGTTTGTATCTTATGTCCCTAATAGACTGTACATTCCATGATATCAGGGATCATGTCTAATTTAAACCTGTCCAGTGGCACATCATTTATCTTTCCCAGCATGTGCCTCAGTATTTTGCCCACAATAAGCACTTAATGAATTTTCTTTTTGAATGAATGAAAAAAAGTATCCTAGGTTTGGAGTGTGAGGACTTGAGTTTGAATTCTTTCTTGGTTACTTGATAAATGAGTGATGTTAAGACAATCATTTAAACTCTCTGGGCCTCAATTTTCTCATCTGGAACAGAGGAGGTTTGGCTAGCTAGGTGATGCCAATGTGCTCTTTCCACTCTAAAATCTGGAATACTTGTCACTCTATAAAACAGACATACACACATATAGGTGTTTATATAAATACACACACACACACACACACACACGTAAAAATCTCCCTACCCCTTCTCAACACTTATAAATCTACATAAGAGGCAACAAGTTATAATGGGGAGAGAAACTATCCTCGAGTTCAGGAACTGTGGGATTGAGCCTTAGTTATATGACTGGGCAAATCTCTTGAACTCTCAGATGATTAGTTATCTATATACTGGAGATAATACACTTACACTGCATATACTAGATAGAAAGAATGACAGGCCTTGAAATCTCAAATACCTGTGCTCAAGTCTCACCTTTAACACATACTGCTCGTATGATTCTGGACCAATGACTTGACTTAGTGTACCAGTCAACTTTCTAAGTTGACCAGCTGGAATAGTGACCAAAGAGTCATGAATCAAATTTTCTCCTTCTTACCAGCTTTAGGAGAGAATCTTCAACCAAACATTTCTCTCTTTAACTACACCCTGTGGATTTCTTTCATCAAATCATGCTAGCTTTAATGTATACAGCATTTTAGATTCTGTTAGAGCCATTATCTGTTATTCTCTTTACAACCACCCTATAAGGTAGAGATGGCAGCTATTCTTAACCCCATTATTTAGAAACTCTAAGTCACAGACCAGGGGCTGCTCTGTATCAATGGAAGGATTTTCCTCACCAGGAGTTCCCTAAATCAATCAAATGCTGGTCTTGGTACAAAATCCCTAAAAATACTGTATGCTACCTGTACCTCCTAGGATTAGAGTGAAGAAAAGACTTTGGATACAGCAAATGCTATAAAATGTTGGAGATGGTGAATTTACTTTTACTTCTTTATATTTTCATTTTCAGAAAGTGATTCTAGTAAGATTGAAATTTTTTTCACTTTCATTTTTTTCATTTTCATTTTCAAATTCCTTGAAATCTGAAAAGAACAGAATTATAGACAAGGACAGAAAAAAAATAAAAAAAGAATGACAAATGCCCCAAATTGCCCATTGAGAATTTTCATTTCCACAAACAGTTGTATACTAGCTGATCAAATCAGATCAGATGAGTAGCACCAAGTAAAGGCAAGGATTTCAGGTTAGAACACAGAATGAGCCCATTGAGAATAACATTCTATTTCAAATATTGTGCCCTTGCAATGGAAAAAAATCCCAATAAATATGCAAAATGGACTTATTTAATGACATAGATTGCCTCACCTCTTTGTGTTTTAATCAGGGCCTCAAGGTTAACTGAATTTGCTTGATTAAAGTTGAGCAAAGTAGCTTATTGAAATGCCAATTTTACCTCTATCATAACAGCAGTAAATCCACCCAGACTGGATTCTACTGGCAACTTGACCTCATCATTTAAAACTCACAGAGCAGCTGAGGATTGATTCTGTCATCTTTGCACATTAATGGAGCCTCACAGGGGCAGCAGTGATCAACTCAAAGGATAACTAAGAAAGGGCTATTCATCAGTACTATATACAAAGTAAATGGAATTTCAACAAACAGGAGGCTTAAAAAATAATCCAACCAAATAAACCTGCAAACGTGTTGCTTATTTCAAAAGCTGTTTTTTCATGTCTTATCTGTTAACAAGAATTTAATCATCCCAGAGGTCAAAGGTTCTTAACCTGAGATCCCCCAGAGAGTCCATGGATAGGTTTCAGGGGGTGAGTGAACTTAGAAAAAAAATTAGGAAATTAGGAAAAGCAGGAAAAATTACATCTTTATTTCTATTACCTTCTAAGGGAAATTTGGCATTTGCTTCAATTAAAAAATTTTTTTTAGAAAATTATTTAAAATAAATTAAAATTGGTTTTTAATTTTTTAAATAAAAATAAGTTTAAAAAATTATTCTGAGAAGGGGTCCATGTGTTAAGTTGTTTCAGTTGTGTCTGACTCTTCATGATCCCAACTGTATTGGGGTTCTCTTTGGCAAAGATATTGGAGTGGTTTGCTATTTCCTTCTCCAGATCATTTCACAGATGAGGAAACTGGGACAAACAGGGTTAAATGACTTCTAATAAGTGTCTGAGGCTGGATTTGAACTCAGGTCCTCCTGACTCCAGGATCAGCACTCAATTCATTGGACCACCTAGCCACCTACCTGTCCCCAAAGGGCTCCACAGGCTTTACCAGATGGCTTAAGGGGGTTCATGATATATAAAAAGGTTAAGCACCACCGCCACAGGTACATCTCTGTAGATGAGGCCATCTAGGCCAATCTTTGTAGAGTTAAGGAAGCTGAGATACATAGAGTCGGTCACTAGCTCAAGTTGATATAGCTAGTACATGACAGAGGCAGGATTTGAACCTAAATTCTCTGATTCTAGGGCCAGTGTTGCATCAGTTGTATTCCAGTGGAATGCTGCTTTAGACTCTTGAGGAATACCATGTGAAAAGAAGTAGATCATGCAATGAGGATGACAATCATCAGATGGCCTGTTCAAGTTAGGTGTAGGATTACAATATCTCTGGACAGCAATGGCCAGAAACTCAGTGGGAAGATTCAAAGAGCTGACCTTTTAGAAGAATGGAAATGATGTCTATTCTCTTTGTTGGCTGGTCTGTGATGGGGTAACAAGATGCAATAAGAGAACCAAATAGAAATGTGATTTTTTAAAAATAATTAAAATAAAATATCATTTAAAAATGGCTTTTAGTTTGCTTTCTCCCATCTACTACTACTACTACTACTACTACTACTACTACTACTACTACTACTACTACTACCACCACAATATCAGAATTGTATAAGAACTTCTGTGTGCCAGGCACTGTGCTAAGTACTTTAAATTGTTATCTTATTTAATCCTTACAACAACTCTGTGAGGTAGGCACTATTATTATTCCCATTTTACAGATGAGGAAATTGAGGCAAACAGAGGTTAAAAGGTTTGTCCAGGGTCATTTGGCAGAGAATTAAATTATATTCAATTCAATTTCACAATTACTATGATAATGTAAAATGTCTGTAATTTTCATGATGGCTGAATTTTCACCATTACTATGATCTTTTAACATAATTTGGACATTTAAATATCTATGCATCAGAATAGCTTGAGAGACCACTGTGAATAGAAAGCTGGCTGATGCTAGGCAGAGCTAGGTTCAATTTCTACCTCTGAAAAAGGTGCCAACCTAAATTGGGAGAGGGAGTTTCCCAGGTGCATGCTGGATTTTCAGTGTGAATATTTATACTTCAGAAAATGGCAAAGGCTACCAATCAGGGCTTAATTTAACATTTTCTTGATTGTCTACACTTGAGGAAGTGATGGAGAAAAGGTTAAAAATGCAAATTATACTAAAAAGTGTGTTAGCCCTACTTTTTTTTTTCCCCTGGAGAGGCAGTTGTTAAACATTTACCAGCACACTCCTGGAGTTTCCTCAACTGGATAGAGAAAAGAACTGGACTTATGATTTCATTGGTTTAGGAGAACTTCTGGATGAAGAAACTCCTCCTATAACTTACTCCTGGATTAGAAAACTTTTACACCTAGCTGGAGCAGTGGATAGAGTGCTGGACCTGGAGTCAGGAAGACCTGAATTCAAATTTGACCTCAGACACTTACTAGCTGTGTCTCCCTGAGCAAGTCACCTAACCCTGCTTGTCTCAGTTTCCTCACCTGTAAAATGAGCTGAGAAAGAAATGGCAAACCAGCCCAGTATCTCTGCCAAGAAAATCCCAAATGGGATCACAAAGAGTTGGACACAACTGAACAACAACAGCAAAACAACACTCCAATGTAGGTTCTTCTATCACATTGGCATCTTTTCCTTAGAGTTCAAGAGAGCCCTGAGAAGTTAAATGATTTCTTAACAGTCACAAAGAAACAATGATCAGAGGCAGACTTTGAATCCTGGTGTTTCTGACTTTGAGGGTAGCTGTCTATCCATTATAGCACAACTATCTCTTTCCTCACCTAGGATTCCATATTATCACTGAAATCACGGATCCAAATCTCTCTGTCCCTATGCCAGAACAGCTGAGAATTGATCTAAATTACTTAAGAACCCTTCCTCCCCACCACCCTAGAAAAACAAACCCCAAAAGCCCAGCTGTAGAGATTTTCTGAAGGAATTCAAAAAGCAACAGGCTTAGGTGGTTAATCATTGATTGTTTCATGCATACCATTATGCATGAAGCAAGCTATATTCCAGCCTTTGCTTTTTCCTATTTCTTCACAACAACCCAACAAAATAGCCACATTGAATGAAAAATAATTGCCTTTTATCATCAATCTTTGTGCTTTCAAGTTGCTTTTCATCAAATGTGAGAGCATCTATTTAGGACATTTTTGGGCAGTAGGTAAGGCATATCAGAGTGAAAAAAAATACTTTCAGAAATACAAATTCTGGCATTATTGATTTTAAAAGGCAAGAGGATCTGGCCTGTTTGCACAAGAAGAGGCTAGTACTGAAATGCATTGGATGAGTGAGGAGGAAATGTATGACATAATGAAACTTTAGGAAAACATTTTAAAGCCACCTACCATATTGGCCTATTCTTTACAAACAAGTGGGCTCAGATTTTCCAAAAGTCTAATTAATTCCTTGATAGCAAATTAGGAAAGCAGGTCAGTTTTTTTGAGCTACTAGGGTTTCACTGAAGGCACTAATATAGGAAGGTATATTATATAGATATATAGGTGGTCTGCTGGGTTAGGCACAAGCTCAGCCTATGCAGAACAGAAGATGGAGTGGGATAGTAAATGAACTGAAAATTGGATGTCACCTTGGTTTTGAGACTATCCCACTCCACTCTGGAATCCTAATTACCAAGATCTGTATTCTTTTAACCACCAAAGACTACTTCAGGAGAAAAGAATTCTATATATTTGTTTTTGATCAGCAAGATTACTAGCTATTTTATGTGAAATCTTGGTTAACAAAATCTGACAAGAGATAAACCTGGGATATGTGTCAGTTTGCAGATAAGCAATGTGCTCCTTTTTTCCTCCCTCCAATGTTCCTTACTATCATCTAGGGTTTTCGTGATGAAGGAACTGTGATTAAAGATTAGTAGCTGCATGACTAATTTTTTTATTTAACCAAATACCAGCTTCACGAGTCAACCGATAATAGGAAGGTTGAGAAACAAAGCAAAGGGTTTGCATATGTTCAGTATAAACTACCAGCCTTTTGAAATTTTCCATGTTGGTAGCTAATGAGTTATGCAGCCACATCTGTGTAATGAGAGCAGCTGTACTACTAGCCCTTTCTGATACAAGACATATACAACATATACCTTAATTCTCCCATCCCAAAATGAAAGTGAAGTTTCTAGCATTGGGGATAATAGCACATTTGTTTTCCTAAGTATCCATTGTGGGTAGTAGGAATCATAGGATTATAGGGCCACAAGACAATGACTAGAAGAGACCCTTTGGGCTATGAAGTCTAATCTCATTTTATAGCAGAGGAAATTGAGGCACAGAGAGGTTAAGTATCTTGTTTGGCGTCACCCATATAATGTGTCTAGGATTAGATATGAACCCAACTCTTCCTTAATCCAAGTCCAGTGATCTATCCACTACTCTAAAGAACCCAGAAAGTAAATAGTATTAAAAGAGAGGCATTAACGTCATGAAAAGCACTCTGACATGATGGATAGTATGCTATGGAGTTGGGAAGACCTGAGTTCAAGCCCTGCCTAAATTCTCACCTTCTACAGGAGGTCTTTCCCAATCCCACTTAATTCTAGTGCCTTCTCTCTGTTGATTATTTCCAATTTATCCTGTTTAGAGGTTTTTTTTTTTGTATATAGTCTTCACGTTGTTTCCCCCATTAGACTGTGACCTTCTTAAAACAGGGACTCTTTTTCCTTTCTTTGCAACCCTAGCAATGAACAAAATGCCTGGCACATAGTAGGGATTTAGTAAATGTTTACCGACTGACTGGCTGGATGACTCTGACATATGATGGTTCTGACAGATTTGGAGAAAGTCATTTAAGTACTCAGTACCCTTAGTACTGACCATAAGTTACAGCCAAGATGCCAATCATCAGTGGACGGAGCTTGTTAAATCATCGTGTCTGGACCAAAACTACACAAAAATCAACCTTCTATCTCTGACTCTATCAGAGTCTGATCATGAGATACAGCCTTGAAAGAGTTCATTGAAAGTAATAAGACTATATGCTTTTTTTTAAACAATGGTTAGCAAAACAAAATTAAGGAAAATGTTGGCTTTTAAATTCCACCCATCTATGGTGATCTTAGGAAAATAAAACTCAGTGGGAGTGAACATAACTTACATGTAAAATGAGGGGCAAAAAATTCTGAAAAGACTGAAAGTTGTTTTTCTGAAAAAAATGAAAGCATTAAACTTACATAGAAAAAAACAAACATTAATATCTATTCCCAGTGCTGCCAACCCTACTAAGAGAGATCCTGAAACAGATCAATTCCAAAGATCATCATTTTCTACCATTTCTACCATGGAAAGGAAAGAGGGAAAATGCCTTCTTTTTGAAGTAATTTATCTGAACACATGAAGCCAAAATTTTTATTTGTATTTGGATGTTACCTCGTCTTTGGTGTTCTCACAAGCACAGCGAGACAGAGACAGGCTCATGACAACTACCTCAAGGGGAATTTCATTCCAAACGTGTGTCCCCTTGGAGCTCGATCTTTCATATGTAGTGGTGTGGGTAAAACAGTCTCTCAGATACATTCCAAGCAAAATTCTATGTTTCTGTGCATGGCTGAAGGGGCAAATCACAAAGAGGAAGTCAGAATTGCAGAATTGCAAACATCTGTTTGCAATTTTAAAACACAGGAAGAAAATGGACAACATTTAGATATACTCCCACTTTGGGGCAGCTTATTTTCATTGTTGTCTGTCCTTTGTTCTTGAAGACCAATGACATCAGGAGTGTGATGTCTTGACTTGCAAGTGAATTGTATATAAGTGAGATGGAACTCGTGGCACAGTAAAAAGAGTGTTGGTCCTAGAGTCAAGAAGCCACAAGTTCAAATTCAGTCTCAAATGCCTGCTAGCTTTGTGATCCTTAGCCAATCACCACCTATTTGCCTCATTTTCCTCAACTGTAAAATGGGAATAATTATAGCACCTACCTCCTAGAGTTGTTGTGAGGATCAAATGGGATATGTGTAAAAAGCTTAGCCTGGCACATGGCAGGCACTATCTAAATGATTATTCTCTTTCTCTTCATGTGGTGCACTGAGATTTTGCCGAATAACATGGAAATAAAATAGGGATCAACATTAAATTCTGTAACATTAAAAATTTCAAGGGTAATTAGTCCCTCCTCCTGTGCTTAAATACATGTGAATCATCTGTATAACAGTAGCAGATACATTTAAAAATTAGATTTATTTCAACAGTTACAGTTATCTGCTAAGTATGTTTTTCTTAACTTTTCCATTGATCTTATAGAGTAAGAAAAGAGATTGAATTACAGAATCACGGAATGTTAAAGCCAGATGGGACTTTAGAAATCATTCAGTCTAAGCCCCTTGTTTTACAGATGAGGACACATGTCCAAAAAGATCAAGTTACTTGTCCCAGATCACACAGCTAATAAATGGTTTAGCTGGGGATTCATAGAAGTGGAGCATGGCATGACAAGTTCAGGGAATAATCAGTATGTGCAGAGTGGCTGGAACTTAGAGGGCATGAAATAATAATGGTAATGATGATAGCAAGAGCTAGAAGTTATATGCCACTTTAAGATCTGCAAATGTTATCTCATTTTATCCTCGCACCAACCCTAGGAAGTCAGCACTCGCCTTAAGACAAAGATTAAAAAAACAAAACAAAACAAAACCTAAAGACAGTGCTATTATTATTCCATTTTATAGATGAGGAAACTGAGGCACATAGAGGTTAAGTTACTTGTCCACAGTCTCATAGCTGGATGGAATGTGAGGCCGCATTTGAACTCAGATCTTCCTGAATCCAGATGAAACTCTTTATCCACTTCATCATCTAGTTGTCCTGAAATAGAATAATCTGAAAAGAGGCTGACACATTAGGTGAGAGCCAGGTTAAGAAGGATTTTAAATGTTGAGCTTAAGAAGTTTATGTTTCATTGGAAAGACACTAAGTGGCCACTAACTTTTCTTATTTTTCATTTAAAAAAAAACACAGTTATTTAACAGAGGGTGAGGAGGAAGGCTAGTAAGTGTTTGAGGCCAGATTTGAACTCAAGGCTTCCATGACTTAAGGCTCAATGCTCTATCCACTGGGCTACTTAGCTGACTTTTGGGAAAGAAAGAGGTCTGGGTATAAGCCAGGAGTCATGAGAGGCTGCCTAGGGCACTGAGGGATTAAATGATGTATGTGTTAGAGACAGGTCTTTGAATCCTGATGCCAATTCTGGCTTTCTATTTGCTAGTAGGCCCAAGAAAATGGTAAATGTAATATTTTTCCCTCTAAACTTCATAACTAGTGATTTTAGAATAATAGGAACATCACTTTAGAAGTGGAAAACACCTTAGAGGTCATCAAGTCCAGTACTTGATTTTACAGATGAGGAAATGGAGGCCCAAAGAGGTTAGTTAAATGATTTGCTCAGGAATATGTTAATTAATTGATATCTCAGAAGGCATTTGAGAACCCAGGTCTTCATGACTTGAGTTCCAATGCTTTAACATTCTCTCACACTACAATATAAAAGAAAGCTGAATTCTTTAGGGAGGAAAGAGCATGTAACTAACTTCTACTTTTCCCCCTTCCCTCTTCAAAGATAATTCTGTCTAACTACATATGGAAAGGAAAGAATTGCTTTAAAAATCATAGGTCTTAATTCTCAAAATCCAATCAGAAATCACGTATTCAGATGTTCCTAATACATTTTTTATAAGTTCCAAATACATTTTTCATAAGTTCTAAAATGGAAAAATTCTGTCTTTTGGAAAATGTCTCCATTCTAAAAATATTATCTGGTATATGGGGCTTTCTACTGAATTACATACTGTACAACCTGAAAACACCTCAGGATGTATACGTGAAATTAGACAGCTCTTTTAGAAAAAAAAAACCAGAGTATAGCAGTGGTGAAAAGTACATCCACCCTAAAGGAAAGGATAGATTCATATGGATTTGAAAAGGAATAAATCTGACTGTGTAAACGTGGTTAATTTTTTAAAGTATCCTACATTCACTGTTAGGGCTTGGCATCTTACTAAAAAAAATGGCACAATAATGAAATGACAAGCCGTTTCTATAATATAAAGGAGGAGAAATGAGAAGAAAAGAAAAAGAAACAAATTGTACAGATGAGCTGGTCTGATAAAACAGCTGAACCGTACCATTGTGGCAAGCTGTCTTGTAGGGAATACAGACAAGATATGCTCACCTATGTGGAGATAGCTTCAGTGGTCCCCAGCAGCTTCCCTTTCATTTGAGAACAAGGATTATAGCTCTGAAGGGAATTCTTGCCTGTCCTTTCAGAGGATAAAAAAAGGGGACGAAACCTAGACAAGGGGGAAAGCTATTTGCAGGATTTCTACAAATCTTTCACCAAGGCTTGTCTTTTCTCTCCATCAGAGACAGAAACATCACATGGGGTGATACATGAATATGGAGTGAAGTATTATAACCACTTTGCTGACTGTGGTATGGGGGGTGGGGAAGGAGTGGAGAGGAAGGTGAAATTACCCAGATGAATGGTCATTGATCAAATCCACCAGGAATCTAATTCCAGGTGCTTGTCAGGTGTGCAAATGAGAGTGACAGCCATTCTGGAAAACTCAGAGAAAGTGGAGGCCCTGGGAGCATTTCTAATCTGGCCTGCACCTCTCTAGGTTGATGATGAGGGAATTATACCTGAACACACTGGGCAGCTGCTGCTTATGACCTGTCTATTATTTGCACTGTTATGCTCAATGACTTTTTAAAAGCTATTTTAGGCCCAGATTCCTGGGCCTCATCCAACACTTTTTACTCTTCAGTGGTATATTGCTACTTGACTGGGCTTGGATTAGTTATGTAAGACAGGCCAGATGGCAGCTGTTTGGGACAAGAGCTGCTTACCTTGTGCCCTGACAAGTGATAGGGGAAGAGGAGGGTAGGAAACAAATAAAAAACAAACAAAAAAACAAGAGTAAATTTAAAAAGTACCTTAGATTAGGGGATGTTTTTCATGTATCTGGTTAGTTTAGCTGCACTGAAATGCATCTAGGGAATAGAAATGTTGAATCAACCTTTGATGGAGCCAGGCTAAGATGATTTTGTAAAGATGAAAATAAAAAAAAAATCTGTACACGATGGCTAGATGAATTGGCACATTATGAGAACTAAGGGGCCTTTTGAATATCTCATTGTGAATATCTGTGTCCTCTTTCATGGACTGACCCATCATGAAATTGACGTTCACAAATGATCCATTTGCATAAGAAAGTGAATGCTGTGAGCTAATTGTCCACTGCTTAGAAAAGGGCACTTGGCTATTTTAGGAGGAATCTCGTAGGTCAAAGATTTACAGATGGAAGTTAACTTTGAAGTTACCCAATCTAACTTGCTCATTTGACAATAGGAGGAACTGTTAGGGGTTAAGACAGACACCATTCCTTGTTCAAGGTCAGACAGACAAATGGCAGAGCTGGGATTTGAACCCACATTTGGACCTGATTTCAAATTCTTTTGCATTTTTCAATGTCCTATGCTACCTTTGGAAGGGACAGAGGTTTTGTCCAATGGCGTGAGAAATTTCACTGCAAGTTAAGGGAACTCTAATTTGTTTCTTGGTTTACTACCATGGTGTAGTGAGTGCTGAGCTGGAATTCTGAGTTAGACTCTTATTATCTGTGTCACCAGGCAAGTCAATTAAGTGCTTTCTGCCTCAGTTTCCTCACCTGTAAAATTCGGATACTGGGCAACTAGGTGGTGCAGTGGATAGAGAGCTGGGTCTGGAGTCAGGAAGAGGAGTCTTCCTGAGTTCTAATCTGATCTAAGACATTGACTAGCTGTGTGATCCTGGGCAAGTCACTTAACCCTGTTTGTGTCAGTTTATTCATCTGTAAAATGAGCTGGAGAAGGAAATGGCAAACCACTCCGGTATCTTTGCCAAGAAAACCCCAAATGGGGTCACAAAAAAATGGACGTGACTGAACAACAACACAATTTGGATAATAATAGCACCTACCTTCCAGGGTTGTTTGAGATACAATGAATTTCTATGTATAAAGTGCTGTGCAAATCTTAAATGTTAATTCTCCTCTCTTTCTTCTCTTCCTCCTTCCCCTGACCCACATCCCCCTTCTTTTCCCCCTCCTTCTTATTGTTATTGTTATTAATATTAACACAGAGTTCTATGCTTGCAGTTAGGGAAGGCCTGGGTTTGAATTCCACTTAGCAGACTTTTGAGAACCTGGACAAGTCATTCAATATCTCTGAGCTCAAGTCATCTGTTAAATGGAGATACTACTTGTCTTACAAAGTTGTTATGATGATTAAATGAGATAATCAATGTAAAATACTTAAAATGAATAGTACACAGATGTCAGCTTTTCTTATTAGCAATCATTATTAATTTGTTCATTATTGTTATTTATTGTTTATATTTATTCTTGTTAGCTATCCAATCTGTCTTATATTTATTCGCCTCCCTATCTTATCTCTCCAACTAGATAGCAAATTTCATTAAGGCAGAGATCATAGGATCATAGGGTCTAGAAAGCACCTCAGAGGCATCTCTTCCAAACCCTTCATTTTACAGGTGAGGAAACATTTGCTCATTTTACAGATGTGGAAGCATTTGCCCAGTGTCATACAGGCAGGATTTGAAGCTGGACCCTCTGAATACAAACACAGTGCTTCCTACTACAGTACCAACCTGCCTCCAGAAGGGCCAAAGAGAGTTCTGTTGGCACATTTAGAAAATAATCATTTGTGTCTGGGATGGTTTTAGGTATCTGAGAAATATAGAAAGAGTAAGGGTAGTGTTAATATATGGAGCAATGTAATCTTCCATCTATGTCTACCCTCTCCTCACTTCCATATACGGAAAGTAAGCATTTATAGAGGTTGGCTTTCCTCCCAGAACAATTTACTAAGTAGGAAATGTCCATAGCAACATCCCTATTTGCTTCTAGTCTTTGGTTGGACAGGTCTGTTTGCTCAGCTAGGCAGGGCCCTTTTCCCCTTAATTCATATGGAACACAAAGGTAAGCAAGCCATGCTCATTGAAAATGCAATAAAAACAGAATGACCTTATTGCTAGAACACAATTCTTCCACTGTCTGTTTGTTAGTGTTAACTTTTCTTCTTTCAGTTATGGGGTTGGTTTTATAAATGGTGCCACTTTATGGTATACTATATCATTACTTTGAAACTGTGATACAGCTACGTCCCAATTAGTGCAAATGATGAATTCCCTGAAATGGTCAACTGTATTAGAATTTACACGAAAGTTTTAAATGTATAAAATATAGCAATTGCTTCCAGCCCAATGGAAATGTACAGTACAAATTCAAATAATGTGATCACTTCAGGGAATTTATTATTTGTATTAATAGGTACCTGGCTGTACTTTGTGATTTGATCAATGTGAAAACTGCCTCCATTGAGGAAGGTCTCAATTCAATTCAACTCAACAAATGTTAATTAAAAGCCCATGGTGTATAAGTACCTACAGACATAACAACAACAAAAGCAAACAAACAAAAAATCCCACAAAAAAATCCAAAGTCCATACCTCAGGGACTTACATTCTATTACATAAAACCTATGCAGAGCTAAGCAAATTCAAATTATATTCAGAGATAAACTAAATAGAAAGAAATTCTCTCTGCCTTAGTAGACAGTCTTTATCTATTGCTCTGGCTGGAAAGTTAGTCATTCCTCATCAACCTAGTGACGAGGTATTGTGGTACAATGGAGAAGAAAGTGGATTTGGAGCCAGCAGAACTGGGTTTGAATCCTTTTCTCTGGTCTTCTACTTGTGTGAACTTGGGCCAGTCACTTAACCTCTGTGGGCTGCAGTTTCCTCTTCTGTAAAATGAGGGGGGCTGGACCAGATAACTTCTAAGATCCCTTTCAGCTCTAAACCTGTGGCCTTAAAATGTGGATTTAGCTGGTTTAACCTCTGGACAATAGATGTACAATCAACTATCAGACCTTATTCAAAGTCTTTCTGGCTGAGAAACCTGCCAAAATTTGTCCTCTAGCGGCATATGTGTGACCTTTGAAAACTCAGGGTCACCAGCATGTCACGATAAGGTTCTTTATCAGTGGCATATGTGTGACCTTTGAAAACTCAGGGTCACCAGCATGTCACAATAAGGTTCTTTATCAGTGAGAGTAGCTCCAAATGAAACACTTACTCTACCAACACAGATGGCTACTCCCTCTGTAACTTACAGCCTTGGAAGGTTGCCAGGAGAACTGGGATGAGATTTGCCAAGGGTCACACAACAATATAACATAATGGAACTGGTTCCTCAAGGTCTTCTTGACTCTATGGTCAGTTTTCTATTCATTCTGCTATGTTGCTCATTCTTTCTTTCTATCTATCTATCTATCTATCTATCTATCTATCTATCTATCTATCTGTATCTCCATTATCTATCTAGTTATTTATCTAACAAGTTGCTTTTATTTATCTATATATCTACCTATCTACCTCTCTACCTACTTAGATATAATTAATATTAGACCTGACAGCTGGGCATCAGGATGATGGACTTGTGATCTAATAACTCTTGACTGACCCAGTTTCCATGAAATATGAAGATCCAAATTGGTATAACTAGGTAGCTCATTAAAGTGAGGGATATCTAGTCTTTTCTTCAGATGAAATGGAGAAATCTAATTAATTTGGAACATAGAATCAATCCTGTAAGGTCCATATTTAATACCGTTTAGCCAAAAGCCAAACCATTCTCAAAGGTTAACTACAGCATGTCCAGAAGAGTGAAACCGCAATTGAGAAGGGCCTTGAGTTCATGCCATGTCAGGCCTGGTTAAAGGAATCGGGCATGTTTAGTCCAGAGAAGAAAAGACTGGGATGATGGTGGGAAGAATGTAATGGTTGTATATGAAAGAAATTATACTTATTCTGTTTGGCCCCCAAGGGTAGCACTAAGAACAATGGTTAAGAGAGTTTCAAGCTTCCTCATCTGTAAAAGGAAAAGACTGGACTAGATGCCCTTTGACCTCATTACCAGGTCTACATATGTGACTCTGTGATCCATTCTCTAGAAGGTACTCACATTTTGCCAGGAGATGAAGAATCTCTTTCCTATCAATTCATATTGGCTTGCTACCCAAAAAACTGTCAGGGTCACTCAGCATCCCTATGAAAAATTATAGCAATGGTTTTCAGTTATCATACTTTCTGTAATACTGTCAATTACTAGCTTTGTGACTTTGAACAAGTTGCTTAACCTGAGTCTCATTACAAAGATAAGAATTTTGGATCTTGCTATGTGTACTTTTCTCTTGCAGGGTTATGGTGCTTATAAGCAATTTTTAAAAACCATACAGTACTACATAAATATTAGATATCATTATTATTTATTCATTATATACTAATATGTACTTATATTATACTGTACTATTAATATAATTGATAAACAATAATATCTATTTACATTTAATTTGCAGTAATCAGGAGGACATAGCTAACTTAAAATGAATTTATTCAATTTAATTCCAAATATCACATAGAAAATTTGGGGATAATTTAATATATAATATTTGGGGATAATTAAATAAACATTTAATATTTAATTTAATATATTTAATAAGTAATATTAAATACTTATAATACCTATTATGCTCAAATATTTCTCAGAAATATTATTAGAGAAATTTGAGTTTGAGTGCCCAATTCATTTAGAAGATGGTTATGTATTTTTTTTTCTGTGTGTTAGGGATATAAAAGAAACACTATATAAATACTCTATAACAGAAACAGGAACAGTGTGCACAGTCCTTTTGAGCATCTTGTGGTTGTATGTTAACCATAATCTTAGATTCAATGGATCATTCTCCATGCATTCACAAAGACAACTACGATATAGAGTTTTTGAGGAGGTGTCTATGGAGAAAGTACAATAAAGAGTCTAGAATCTAGGACTTTTGAATTCAATTTCAGTGTTTTTTCCTCTATCCTTAGTGATGTTGTAAGAAGTAATTTATCCTGATGATTTCTAACATCACTTTCCTTCATACTCACTTACAGCCTTAATGATTTGGTAGAGAGAGAACTTTCTTTCCAGACAAGTAGTGGCAAAAAAAATGTTCCCTGAAAAACTCTTTTGTTTTTTCTTCATCACTTCCCTTATTGACAACAACAATAACAAAAACAACAACAACAAGTCTGAGTTTCTTGGCATCCAGAATAGCATCAGCAGCTACCAGGTATTTGCCCTAGCAGACAGAAGACAACTCAAGCCAGACAACCTCTATTTAAGGACACGATTGCAGTTTGCCACTGCCAGCCAGCTGACAGGTCTGCTTTCATCCAGGGAATGAATCCAGGCAATAAATTTCTGATTATGTGAATGCTGTCTCATCTGTGCCCAAGTACTCAATCAATAGCAATTATTGAGTAACTACCACCCTTACCAAAGAACACTCCACTGCATTCTGTAGGAATATATAATTAAGCAATAGTACAATCACATTTGTCTGGGATCCAGTTATCCAAATCCAGGCACACAATTCTCTTCACCACTACCCTCATCCTTCGGTTATGTAAATTCATTTTCATGAGTGATGGTCTCTATCATGTATCATTTAGGACAAAATGTTTGTTACCTTGAAATTCTATGCATTAGAGAAATAGGCTGGTCTTGGAGACCTGGATGCTATAGAGAGCAAACTTTCCTAACATAAAAAAATATACTTTATAAAAAGTAATAATCAAAAGTATTCCTTCTGCCAACTTCCTACCCTACTTGTTTGGTCTAAACTTGCTTAACCCCCAACGAGAACATAGCTATTTTACTTGTAATAAACTAATGCATAGAATTCCAGTGAGCATGCCATGAACCTGATCTAAACTAATGGGCAAGTGAACAAGAAATCTTATAGTTGATGGTAGTTCTGTCTACAGTCTTGCTCATAAAAACCTTAATCCACAGCCAGTAACGCAATTGAACAAGGGGGATCATTTCACTTTATAGTCAGTAAAACTTTAACCAGCCTTTAGAGGGAAAACATTTTAATTTTGAACTAAAAATAAAATTCAATGTGCATTTTCTTCCTTCATGAAAATGAATGTTTATCAATGTAAATGTAATGCACAAAAAAGCCGAATGGAACTGTATTATGTAATGACTAAGCCTGATCCCTGAGAAGAGTTGAGAACATTCACTTCCTTCCCTTCATTAAAGAAATGTGGAATTGTGGGTATACCATATTGCCTACATTGTCAGATCACATAAACTGGTTGGATGATGATTTTGCCCAACTATATTTTCCCCCTTTTCTTTTCAACATCTTTGCTATAATGAAAGGCTCCCTAAGTAGAAGTGAGGCTATATTCAGAAGTGAAGAGAGGTGAAAACAACAGGCATCATTTAAAAAAAAAGTTCATGCTTTCGGAAGTGAAAATCACTAACTCTTCCCCATCTTCCCCTAAAGAATCAAATGAAGGATGCTTGCATTTTCTTTTAGTCTCACAACTATACAGGCAAACAGTAATTCATGTGTAAAGCCATAGACCTGGTTTCTCACCCTGGGAGTTTTGTTGGACCTGACACTTCAGGAAGGCAGTCAGAAAAGTGGCTGCAGAAAGTGATTATAATTTTGGCCCTCACTGTGAGTCACTAAGGGCACAAACATTCAAGGAAGGAACTGTTATTTGTGGGTTGTGATAACTTGCCTTGTTATCAGAATTTTACAACTAACTCTTTGTGCCCAGCAATTAGACTCAGCAGGTACAGAAGTACTTTAGGGATCTGCTAAAAAACAACAACAACAACAAAACCCCCCCTTTCAGGGATTTACTGACCCAAGGGCAGAAAAAAAAAAACATGAGTAGGACTATGCATGATCACCTGGGAAAAGATGGGAGGCAAGAGACTGCAAGTAGATTTATGGGTTAGATCAGGGATTTTTTAACTTGGGATCCAGGGATAGATTTTAGAGGGTCTGATTTCAGATAGAAAAAAAATTTACACCTTTATTTTCACTAAACTCTAGCTGAAATTTAGCATTCCTTTCTACTATAAACATAGGCAAAACAACATTCTTGTGAGAAGGGAACCACAATGGGCTTCATCAGACAGCTAAAGTGGTCCAAGACATAAAAAAGTGTAAAGAACCGTGGGGTAAGAGGAATGGACTGCCAGGGAGGAAGAAAAGTAGAGGAAGAAAAAAGGTTATGGTTAGAAGCATTGTTAATGGTTCCTTTTCCACTAGAGAAAGCCCTTGAATGGCCAGCTCAAATGGGGCCCCAACCGATGAGAGAAACTACCTCTAAACTTAGACAAATGATTCTGCGGTAGTCCAACCCTGCTTGTGTTTTGGAGGTTTGTTGAAACTAACACACTGTGATTCATTATGCATGTTTGACATGAAAATATTTTTAGAGATATGTACATAAACATTCTGGTTACTCTTGAGTCATAATATATATGTTTATTTCATATATTTATATGTGCATACAAATGTTACATATAGTGTATGTATATGTGTACATATAGATATGTAGCTATATCTATATATATCCACAAGTACATTTCTAAAGCACCATAATATGATTTGAAATCTAATTGTTAACTGCAGAAATATTAGGTCTGTTCCAGTTATACTGGGTCCAAAGTTATCCTACAATTGAATTCAATCAAAATGATATTATTACAATTATTTAAAATTTGAGAGACAAAAGTGATGGGTAATTTATAAAAGAAATAAAAAGATAAGGTGTCAGATCTCAAAGGATGGAACTGGCAGAGATCTTGGAAGTAATCTGGTCCTCATTTTATTGCACCTGGCTGCTTTGGTGGTACAGTGGTTAGAACAATGGACTTGGAGTCAGGAAGATGAGAATTCAAATCTTGTTTCAGACACTGTGTGTCACTGGTCAAATATCACTTAACCCCTTTCAAACCCAATGTTCCCATCTGTAAAATGGGGATTATAATAGTACCTATCTCCCTGAGCTGTTATAAGGAACAATGTATATACATACACACACACACACACATATATATATATACATATACACACACACATATACACATATATGTATACACACGTACACACATATAATTATTCTATATGTACTTCTATTTATCAATTCTTTCTCTGGATGCAGTTAGTGTCTCTCTTCATGTGTCCTTTATAGCTAATTAGGGTATTTATAATAGTGATTTATATGACTTATAATCATAGAACTTCTTAATGCTGGAAAGATGTACATTGAGAGACTAGGTTATCTCAAATTGCCCTCTTCATTTTATGCATGAAAAAAATGTTCAATTAGTAATCAATTAGAGTAGTTAGTATACTAATATAAAGGTGGGGTTGATTGACATTTACTCCATCAAGTCATCCCACCCTACTTAATGCAAATGATGAACTACTCAACCAATTTGTCAATCACAGGCTTTAAACCTATGTGTAAAAAGCTCTCCAAATTGGAGAGAGATTGCAGGAAAAGCATGGTCAGATAAGCCAAGACAACTTGTGGGAGAGTGTCTCATAGACTTGTTTTGGGGGGAGGATGTTTTATAATAACTGTTCTGATTGTACCACTCTACTAAATGCCCCTTTCCAAAAGCTACTTATGGCTGGCTGACTAAAATGATTCCCAAATGATAATCCTACAAGGAGAAACCCTTCAGGGAGGGCTAAAGATTATGGAATTAGAAAATCATTCCTGATTCCTCAGGGGCACCTATGGAATTCTGAGTGGCAGATATTGTATTGCTCCAGAACTCAAGATTTATCTGTCAAAGTAGAAATTGGGAGAAGCATCTTTAGAACTTATATGGGCTTTACCGAGAATGTATTTAGGTAGTGGAGGGAAAAACAGATTTGGAAGTCTACCTCTGATACATACATACTAGCTAAATGACTTAAAGTCACTTAATCTTTCTGAGCCTCAGTTTTCTCATCTGTGAAATGGGGATAATAATACTCTCATTACAACCTAAAAAAGTTGTTGTGAGGAACAATGCATGCTCTTTAAACTCTAAAGGTTAAATTATTATAACTAGATAGGTCAAGTTCTTTAAGTATTAGTTTATATTGTAACTTGCCTTTAATATTCCTATAATCAGTGATTTATATTTAGCTCAATAATGTAAATGATTAACCAGGAGGCAGTCATGGCTCATTGCAAAGAGAGAAATGCCCTCAGAGTCATACACTATGACATATTCTACCCATGTCGCTCTGGGGTAAATCGATTAACTTCCTCTGTGACCCAGGTAGCTCTCTAAGACTGTAAGTTAAAAAGCTGATGTTAATTTGTGTTGGTGGAGGGCATTTGCTCTCTGGGAGTTCCCTGCACAGAAGAAACTACACAGATTCTGCCTTTAAAAATGTTAACAAAGTTTTATTTTTATAGACAAAAATGACAAGAGACTATCTTTTTACCGTTGCAGTTATAACCTTGCTCTCTTTTATTTATGCCTCAGGTTAGCCTTTAGACAAGACTTACACATCCAACCCCTAGGCATCACCATTCACCTGCATGCAGTTATTGGATCTGCAAGCTTTAAACAAAGGAGATATTGAAACTCATAAACAATAAAGTTCTCTAGGGGCGATCTGACATTTCCAAAAATACTGAGATAGCAAACATCACAGGGTATGTGTATACATTCTCTACTGCTAAGCTTCAGCAAATTGGGAAACACTTTTTACAACTTTCTTTGTTGTTGTGTAGTCGTGTCCAACTCTTCGTGACCCCATTTGGGGTTTTCTTGGCAAAGATATGGAGTGGTTTGCCATTTCATTCTTCAGCCCATTTTATAGATGAGGAAACTGAGGCAAACAGGGTAAAGTGACTTGCCCAGGGTCAAATGTCTGAGTCTGGGTTTGAACTCATGCAGATGAGTTTCCCGACTCCAGGCCTGACATTCTATTGACCGTACCACCTAGCTGCCCCTGTAGCTAACTAAAGGATAATTTCTCTGCTAGGTCAATAATTAGTCCCAGTGATGCTAGAACAATCACTTCTCCCTCTCTTCCCTACAACCCCAGTTCAGATAGATGCTACTACCCATTATTTTCAATAACTATTCATTTCTCATTATCTGGATCCCTCCTGCATCCACTGTAAGTACCTTCCTCTCTGAGATTATCTCCCATCTACTCTGTATATATCTTGTATGAATCTGGTATTTGCATGTTGCTTACTCCATGAAAATATGAACATTTGAGGGCAGAGAATATTTTTGTCTTTCTTTGAACCCTCAGTGTTTAGTAAAGTGCCTGGCACATAGTAACTACTCACTGACTGCTTGTTGACTCTTTTCCACGTGAAACTGTAAAAGATTTCACTGAATTTCTAAAAGCGTTGATCATTTTTATGTCTAGTTAGTAATGAAAATTTCTAAAAGCTTGCTTATTTAAGCAATTTTTTAATCAGCAGTTGCCACCAATGGACTTTTAACTAGTAAGACATTCAATCTTAATGGCTCAGCCATTCTAAAAATGTTAACCGTGGGAACTGGGTCTGTATATATTTTGACTATATTTATTAGAGCACATCAAAAATTACACCATGAATGGTTTGCTTACTGTAGAAATTTCTGTCACGGGAACAAATGGAATACTACAAATATTACTTATGAAGATTTTTTTAAAAAGTATTTTATGCAGGATGCTGCATACAACACAAGCTAGTATTTACTACCTCATATTTACTTATTAAATGGTACAAAATAAAACAAAACAAAAAACCATAAGGCTACTAAACTAATCAGTGGATGGCATTATTACTACAGGAAAATGTGTTGAAAAGACCATATTTGTATCTAGAGACTCCCAGTCTTTTAGAGAAATACTCTAACAGGGTCCTTAAAACACGTGCAGGAGAAATCAATTAATCAATAATATTTATTAAACACCTGAAGCAGATGCTAGGGATACACATTGCCCTGAAAATCAGGAAACCTGGACTCTAGTCATGTGACCTTGTGCAAGTCACTTTAACACTTTTGGTCTAGGTTTCCTCATGTATCCAATGAGGGTTTTGGATTAGATGAGCTCTATCCACCCCCTCCTCAAGAGTTAATATTCTGTGATTCTAGTCCAAATCCCAGGGGCAGGCTGTCTAACACTGATAAACGCGCTGAAGGAATTTGATTTCCTTGATAGCTCAAACCCATTTGGGAATAACTCATTCGGATTGGCCCATTTCAGTAGTGTCAACTAGTTACTGAAATATTCCAGATTCATTCATTCTTTCATTCACACACTCATTTCATTAGAAATCCTGGGAACTTGTGAAATAAGAAAAGCAATCCCAATTGAAGGTTTATTCTGGAAGAGATATGAGGAAGGTGTGGGCTTAAATTGTATTAGATGAATGGTCCTCTATTTTTGAAGAATATAAACAATCTATCTGTCAAAGGATTCTTGTTCCTAGCCTGCTATTTATTGAAGACTTAGTAATAGTTTATAGTTCACTCTGAGGGATGCTAAAATGTATATTCTATTACAGTTCTTTGAGTTTACCTTCTTAAACATCATTTTGATCTTATCATCCTCCTGCTTAAAAACCTACACAAGGCACTACAAAACCTACACAGATTTGTCAAAATCAATGGCTTTAGTTGATGCCATCAACCAGGTTAGCTTGTTTTCTCTTCCCTGCAAATGGCTGGCTTCTGCTTCTGAGCTCTGAGATTATTTACACTGAGAGAGATGGATAGAGAGAGATAGGCAGGGAGTTAGGTAGATAGATAGAAAAGTAGGCAAGTAGACAGAAGATAGATGCAGTTAGATAATCCTATATACATGATGTATAATACTATTGTGTGTATATGTATAGATATAAAATGTTATATCTATACAATGCCATATATAACATATACATTTAATTTGATATAACAGATATATACATGTTTATAAAACCCATATATGTGTAGATGTAATGCAATAACATGCACAATGTGCACATGTGTATATATATTTATACATACATACATACATAAATATATACACATTTGAATACACAAATTATTTCTCCTGACTAGAAGACAGCAGAAAATAGAAGACTATGGTAGAAAAAATACTGGATTTGGAATCAGGAAGAAAGACCAAAGTTTGAATCTTGTTTTTCTGATATTTATTAGCTGTGTGATTCTGGGCAAGTCACTATTAATGTCTCTAAGCTTTGTTTTTCTCAACTGAAGACAACAAGGCAATGATACCTAGACTATGTTACCAAATTGTTGTGGGGACCAAATGAGTTGATATATGTAAATGTCTTACAAACATTAAAGTTCTGTACAAATGGTGTCTATTAATATTATGATTATCTCTGATTTCTCCCACCTGTACAGCTATACAAATCCTTAAAACTGCTTCATTCACTTACCCTTTTAAAGTTAATGCTACTCATTACTATTGAGTAATGAGTATAGTATAGAACAGTCTAGTATCTGTATAGTATCTAGTCTAGTATCTAGTATATTAGAGTAATATAAAACAGTATAGTATCTAACACTACCCATTAAAATAATGTGATAAGTATAGTATAGAATAGTATAGTAGCTATATTGCCCATTAAAATAGTATAATTAGTGTAGCATAATGTTGTAACTATTAATATAGTATGAGTAGTATAGTATACCTATATATTATATCCTATCCTAGCTTATCCTTTTCAAGTATTACTTTAGTCTTTCACACTCTGTGGTTGGCAATTATATAGACAAATACATAGCGATATTAAATTCCAGCTCTTCACCTTCCCTGTAGATATTTTCCATGTATAAACTATATGCCATCATATTTAGCACTTGTAGTGGATCAGACTCTACTTTTATTTTTTTTTTGCACCACCTGTAGTACTTAGTCCACCGTTGTCTACACAATTCAATAAATTCATATAAACTAACTTGCCTTGTGAAATCTACTAGGGAGATTAAGGTGTATATAACACAATAAGTACTTTAATAATAGGGATCAGGATTAACTGGTTATTAGTTGTGAACAGCCTTTTGAAAGTTAGCTTTCTTCAAAAGACATCCATAAAAGGCTGAAAAGTGTTTAAAAAATGTCTCAGAAGACAGCTGCAAAACACTGAAAAGCAGGGACCGCTAGGTGGCGCAGTGGATAGAGCACCGGCCCTGGACTCAGGAGGACCTGAGTTCACATACAACACTCACTAGCTGTGTGACTCTGGGCAAGTCACTTAACCCCAATTGCCTCACCAAAAAACAAACAAAACAAACAAAACACTGAAAAGCATGGCCTGCTTACTACCCCTGGATTCATCCCCGATTACACTATGGCTTTAAATTAAAAGTATCTATGGCATAGCAAACACGTTTAATTTCGCATTCACAAAGGCGGTCAAATTGCTTATTGTTGCTGACTAGGGAAATTACTGCTCAACTTTTCTATATGCCCTTCAAAGAATAACTAAAACTTGAGTTGAGATGAGAAAACTGACTGCTGGTCCAAAAAAGATGCAAGGAAACTATTTAAAAACGTGATTGCCCCTTATTATCTCAGAGAACCAGTTAAATGAGAAAATGTTATCTTCTAATTAAAGTCAAGTCACAGGGAACTAGACACTTGCTTTATTTTAAGTATTCATTGAACAACAGCGGGTTGGGACCTCAAAACCACATCCTCACACTCAAAACATGTAATCACTAAACCTAAATCCAAACACCTAGCCAGATTTGGCTAGGTTTTTTTAATGTGTACATTTCCTTCTATGAAAAGACCATTAGGTACTTGTGTGATTGTTTCATAACTCTCCCGAACATTTCCCTTTATTCTACTCAATTTACATAATTTAATCATTTAAATTCTAATAGAGGATAATTTACAGTTTAAATCCCAAGGCATAAAAAAAAGAGAGAGAGATCACCCCAGCATAATAGGATTTAGGCCTAGAAAGGACCCTTTGAATCATTGAGTTACTCATAATATTGTTAGAATAAGAATAATGTTGACTTGAAAAAACAAGATTTAAAAAAAAACCCAGCCTTATATTTCTTGATACTACTAGAAGTAGTTTTTTTTAAGTAAAAAATATTTTACTGTGAGGGCTACTGGAGGCTGCATTTAAAGTGAAGGGTTGTATCACAATAGAAAGCTTTAAAGGCACAAACCTATATTATTCATTTGTCACTTTATATACTCTTTTGTATTATAGCATTCTTGTTTTTGCTTCCTGCATTACATCTTGGCTGGTATGTCCCCCCTAGAGAAAGTGAGGAAGATTGTCTACTCAGGTGTGGAACTTTGGACCTATAGAGGTAGCATTCATTCTAATCAAATCATGGATCCGGTATTATGGGAGAATATCACCCCAATGATCTAGCATATTCAAGCACAGCATTCATTATAGTCATCCTCCCTCTCCCTACATTCCTTTCCTTATCTCCCACACCAAATGCCTAGCACACTGTTTTATACTCAGTCATTGTTTATTCTCAGCGGACTTGGCAGTGGGTTTAATTCAGTCAATAAAATGTTTGAAAATAACCAATAAAATGGTTTTAGTTCTCTGAAAAATTGTTTATATAGAACCTAGAAATATAGGACCTTGGAGACCATCACGTCCAATATTTTCACTTTACAGATGAGGAAAATGAAGTGACTCACCCCACGTCACATGGGTAGTCATACAGGGGGCAGAATTTGAACCCAATTGCTTGGACTCTAGAGGCAATGCCTTTCCCATTGTACCCCACATACGCAGATATGATTTAATTATTCCTTTGTGTATATTTTTCAAGTGCAAGCACCATGTCTACTGTTTCTGTTTTTCTTACAGTGACCACAACTGTGTTCTGTGCGTAAAAAGTCTTCAAAGTAAGTTTGAGTAGACAAATGGGCAGCTAAATGATACAGGGCTTAGAGTGCTAGGCCTGCAGTCAGAAAGACTCATCTTCCTGGGTTCAAATTTGGCCTCAGACACTCACTAGCTGTGTGACCCTGGGTAAGTCACAACCCTATGGGCCTTAGTTTCCTTATCTGTAAAATGAGCTAGAGAAGGAAATGACAAAAACCACTCCAGCATCTTTGACAAGAAAACCCCAAATGGGGTCACAAAGAGTTAGACATGACTGAAACGACTGAACAACAATAACTGGCTTTGTGAGCAAACAGTATCTAATTTTGGATACACCTCAGAATCCACATATTTCTTCTAGATTATTTCATAGGTAAATTACTATACAATAAGGAAACACCGGAATGACGAAAATAGGGCAGAAAAATGATGACACAGGAATAAAGGTGGTTTGTGATTACTGTTTTTTGCATACCATCTCACAGAAACGAAATTAAATTCCTTTAGCGTCTAAAGTAAATAGTCATAGCTAGCATTTATACAGTGTTTTAAGGTTTACAAAACACTTTGCTTATATTATCTTATTTGATCTTCAAACAATCCTGTAAGGTTGGTGCTATTACTATTATTCTCATTTTCTAGATGAAGGTTTTGAGACTGAGAAAGGTTAAATGATTTGTCCAGGGTCATCAACAATCCTGCCAGGCACCGTGTTGAGTGCTGAGGTTACAAAGAAAGGCAAAAACAATTCCTGTCCTTGAGGGGCTCACAATTGAATGTTGCACGGCTTGGACGTGTCTGAGGCAATTTTTAAACTAAGGTTTTCTGGACTCTAGCTGTGGCATCTCATCTACTATGTTAAAGTAGCTCATTAAATACTGAAAACTCTCTACAGTCTCAAATATACTTCTTTAGATATCAAGTCTCAGCTACAGTGCCATCTGCTATACAAAGCCTTCTGTAAGGTCTCCTCCCTCCCAATGGGCTAGAGACCTGTCCTCTCCTAAGCAAATCACTTTGTATTGACTGTCTGTATTTACTTACTTATCTGTGTATGTGTTTTCTCTCAGTACACTACAAGCTCCCTGAAAACAGGGACTATTTGGTTGTCTTTCCATCCCTAGCTCCAAGAACAGTGCTTGGCACGTAGGAGAAGGTTAATAAATGCTTATTGGATAAATACATGAATGAATTTTCTGGTTATTCATGTGAGAATAATGGTGATCAGGTAATGCATACAAACTTGGCAATAAGGCAAAGAACTTTCTCATACAGACTGTAAAATGATCATGCCCCCAAACCAGTTACTGAGTGACTACCTCCCACAAAACATTAAACATTTTTTGTTTGCCACTAATTAAAATTCCAGCTTTCCATTGCTTTTCAAAGACCTGATATGGTGAAAAAAAGTTTAATTTCAAAGGAGAGCCATTTTACTTGTCTTGAGAACTTTGGACTACATTTTTTTTAAATGAACTGTCATGATGATGTTTTCTTGATAATCATGGCTTCGCAGCCACGTGTGACACTTTGGGCTGAATTTCTGATCTATGTAAGAGGTGTCAAACTCACTTTCCCTAACACTCTTGTGTGGCAGGAACCAACTTAAAACTTAATAGGGAAATCTTTAGCAAAATAAGTAAAAATTCAATAAAACAGATGATGTTAATTTGTGGTTTTCTAAGTCAATATGGGCCCCAAAGTGATTCTTTTCTATTTGAGTTGTACACCCCTGATCTAGATACGTCATTTCTAAATAATTATAACAATGATTTTTTAAAATTCTTTTTTTATTTTTAGGCAATTGGAGTTAAGTGACTTGCCCAGGGTCACACAACTGGTAAGTGTCAAGTGTTTGGTCTGAGGCCAGATTTGAACTCAGGTCCTCCTGAATCCAGGGCCAGTGCTCTATCCACTGCGCCACCTAGCCACCCCTTGTAACACTCAATTTGACAGAAGAGTCCACCTTGGATAAGGTGGCCATCTTAAAATATTCCATCTAATGCCCACCTCTCCTATGTATAAAGAAGCAAAGAGATGACTTCTTGTTGATAAAAATGTATTGGACAAAAAAGATTATAGATAGATAATATGTGAACTATGATAAATCTACACTAAAAACTACAACAAAACTACAATCAAACTACAATAAAGTTTTAATTTTTAGTTATTAGCTGGTGTCTACCTAAGAAGTAACAAAGTCAATGTTTTTAAGATTAGTAAAATTATTTTTTTAAACTAACTTGCTTTTGGTTACGTATCTTTATTTCTTTAAAGAAGAATGGACACAATTGATAACTCAACCTCCAAACAATATTTACTCATTAGCTCATGGAACACACCAGCAAAAGATTAAGTCATGTTATGAGGATTGAAAACAAGCCGATTAATATTCACTTGCTTAGAGATGGAAGACATGTCTACAAATAGCAAGTGCTTGACGATAAAAGCTCTTGAGCTATTATAAGAATAAATAATTGTCCAAAATTGCCATCTTCCCTTGCAATCAAGATAAATCTCTGAGCATCTGCTTGAAGAATGAATTTTCAGTGAAACATATTTTAATAGAATGGTTTTTGCATTTAATGTGGATCATTTGGTCTTGCAATATAGTATACTGGATAAAAACACTGGGCTTGGAGTCAGCAGAACCCCAAGTTATAAACCTATCTCTGACTCTTAGTAGCAGTGTGGCTAAGGGGAAGTCACCTAAATTTTCTGAGCCTCAGTTACCTAATCTGTAAAATGGAGACAATACTACTTTTATTGTATACCTCAAAATGAAAGAAACAAATGAGAATATGTATGCTTCATAATCATAACAGTATTATATAAATGTAGTGTTTATAATCACAGGACCTGTGATTTCATTGACAAAAGGGATTTTGAGATGAGATAATTTCCTCTATCAATGCAGGTTAGTGTCTCCTTGGGAATTTATTAACTTAGAGATTTGCCTAGAGCTTTACAGGGTCAGAGAGTTGGAGTGTGCCAAAAGTGGAATCTGGACCCACATCGTCCTACCATTAAGACTAGTTTTCTATCCACTATACAATACTGCATCTCATATAAATGTAAGCTATTGTTATTCTCCGAAATAAATTATATGAAGGGAATATCCATAACTTCAATATTAAGTTTAGTGCCTAAAACTTTTAAGATTTTCAACAAATATTTATCCATCGTCTTCTATGTACAAAGTACTTTGTTGGGTAATGGATGGATTAAAAGATGAGAAAGATAGAATGACAGATCCAGAGCCAGAAGGGCCCTTAGAGCCCATCCAATCCAATACATTCATTTTATAGTTGAGGGCTTTGAGACTCAGGGAGCTTGTAATTTTTCCCAAGGTCACATTGGTCACTACCTGACAGGAGTTTACAATTCTAGCAATTTGATAAATCTGAATCAGGCCACTGCCCACCCAGATGGAAAATTTGGTTTATGAATAATCATGATATGTTTAGAATATAACTTTGCTATTTATTTACATAATTAATCAGTACTTACACAATTCATCAGGAGACCTTTATCTACCCTAGAATAACCTTCTGCCATGGTTTTCAACCCGCCCAATACAATTAACCACATAACAATTTTTATCAATGATTGTGATGAAATCTGAAAGCATGTTTACCATATTTCTAGATGACAAGAAGCTGAGGATAGCAAATATGTTTCACAAAAATCTCAAGAGACTAGAAGAATAAGCTGAAATTAGCATGATGAAATTTAATTCAGTACTTTGGTGGTGAGAACTTTTTTTTTCATTTCTTTAATAGATATTAAGACTACCTATTTTGTATAACAGAAAATTGTGATTTTTTTTTTGGAGGGTGTGAGCTGTAAAAACCTATGATTTCATCAATATAGGGAGCTCCTGGATGGAGTTTCTTTCCTCTGATGCACGCATATCAGTAACTCATCTGCACCATAGTTTTATTGAGTTGCCTGGGACAATGAGAGGTCGGTTGACTTGCCCAGTCACATACTAATATGTAACAAGGCCGGATTTGAAGCCAAGGCTTACTCTAAGGCCAGACTTCTATCCACTATATCACACTGCCTCTTAACACACATTGAAATGCATTTCTATAAAGATACATATATAAATGTACATGTTCACACATGTTATATCTATATGTTAAGATATAGACCTATATACATAGGTCTCTACTTACACACACACACACACACACACATATACATACATATAGTCCTATACTTAACACACATATATAAATGTGTGTACATATATATACACACACACACACACATTATGTGTACATATTAAAGACCTATATACATAGTTCTATACTTTACAATAATACATATATAATTCTATATTTAACACAAGCATACAAATGTGTATATATACATATACATGTGTTATGTCTATATGTTAAAGACCTCTATACATAGTTCTATACTTTGACATAATACATATATAATTCTATAGTTAACACACACATAAATGTATTTATATACATATTATGTCTATATGTTAAAGTATAGACCTATATACATAGTTCTATACTTTAAAATAATATATATATATAAAGTTCTATATTTAACACACATATAAATGTATTTATACACACAGTATGTCTATATCTTAAAGTGTAGACATATTTAGCCCTATACTTTAACATACATAAATGTATATATAGATACATTATGTCTATACATTAAAGTATAGCCCTATACTTTAACATATATGTACACATGTATATGTATATAGATATACTATACATATGTCTATGTATAGTATAGAGGTCTGTACATAGCTCCATACTTTAACACACATATACATATATTTCTATACTTTAACACACACATATACATATATTTCTATATTTTAACACACATACATATCCCTGTATTTCTATACTTTAACACATACATATACATATATTTCTATACTTTAACACACATATATCTATATATAGTTCTATAGGTGTATGTCCTTCTGTTTATTATGATTTATTATGATTTATTATGATTCTCTACAAGCAAATAAGGCAAGTTTATTTTTCAGGATGTTGCATGAAGAGAGGGACAAGAGAGCTGAATTTTTATTTAGAATGGGGAATTTTCTTCTCTTTTAATTAGTCTAGTTAGGCTTAAGTCAATGGCAGAACTGAAAAGCAACCTTGAGTTAGCTGTCTCAGTTTCTCATCTTCTGTCACTCAGCTCTTTGAAGTTCCTAATTGCCTAAAGATCTCAACTTGGCATCAACTCTGACCAATCACATCAGTGCAAAAGGTGCCTTGGTAGTCATGCCTATAGATTATTGTGCTTTTAAAGGTCACATCTGAAATGTTCCCTTGCAAGAAACTGCATGAAATTTACTTTGTATCTTGGCAAGATAAGAATAAGCCTTCCTGGGAGGAGAAAGGACAGAAGATTGAGCACAGCAGGGTGCAGAGAAAGCAGTAGCAAGAAAAAGGAAATCAATGCCCAAGATTACACTCACATGTCTGCCTATTCTTGGTGCCTGCCTATTCTTGCTTCTAACTCATTTGCCCAGAAGCCATCATTAGTGTCCACCTTACTCTTCTGCCATTTTCTTCCCTCTTCAACGACTACTTCGTTGCCTTTTCACCCCAGCCCCTCCCTCCTCTCTCTCACTTGACACTGAATAACTGAGTAACTTTTGGCACAAAGTGGTACTTTCCTCCTATACCAGTCAGCATTGACTAGTAGAGTTCTTGTAAGAGTTCTCTTTTAAGTTTAGCAGCCACAAGAGACTCATCAGCTGGTTCCAGTCAGTACTGACTCGTGCCAGGGTAGGTACATTAAAGATTAACCCCACAGATTGACTCATGTCTGTTCTGTGAGTCCTGATTCACCTGGATATAAAGTTGCCTTTAATTCATTTTATTTTGTTTCACCTAGGTATGTACCATATTCCACCCTCTGATTGTCTCTATTCTATGAAAAAAAAAGTCAAATTCATATAATTCCACTTAGGTGAAAAGAAAGCAACCAGGCCACGTGTTTGGTAGACAATGTAAGAGATTAGATTTAAATTTATATACAATTGTTTTAGTCTCATATATGTACAGAAGAAAGAAAACTGTATTTGGAAATAGAGGACTTGGGTTTTAATTTCTTTTCTGCTACTTTCTATTTATCTGATCTTGGGCAAGACGCTCTCCTTTCTGAGTCTCAGTTCCACATCTGGACGAGATGGTCTTTGTGGTTCCTTCCTGCTATAATTTTGTGATATTATGGTCTATGATTCTATGAAAGTTCCATGTGAGCAGAGAATCTAAATCTTTATTTTTTTTTTGGTAAACAGCATTTTATTTTTTTCCAACTACATGTAAAGATGGTTTTTAAACATTTGTTTTTATAAGATTTTGAGTTCCAAATTTTTCTCTCTCCTTCTCTTCCTCCCTCTCTCCCCAAGACAGCAAGCATTCTGATATAGGTTATACACATGTGATCATGGAAACATATTTCCACATTAGTCATGTTGTGAAAGAAGAAACAGAACAAAAGGGAAAAGTCACAAAACCCCCCCAAAATGAAAATAACATGCTTTGATCTGCATTCAGATTCCATAGTTCTTTCTCTGGATATGGATAGCATTTTCTGTCATGAGTCTTTTGGAACTGTCTTAGATCACTGTATTGCTGAGAAGAGCTAAATCAATCATAGTTGATCATCACACACTATTACTGTTACTATGTATGATATTCTCCTGGTTCTGCTCACTTCATTCAGTGTCAATCCATGTAAGTCTTTCCAGGTTTTTCTGAAAAACTGCCTGCTCATCATTTATACTTGCACAATGGTATTTCATAACATCATATACCACAACTTGTTCACCCATTCCCCAATTGACGGGCATTCCTTCAATTTTCAAATTCTGAATCTTTTTGGACTAACTTTCATGTGAGAGGCAGACTGCTATAGTGGATGGAATTCTGGACACAGGGTCAGGAAGACTTGGGTTCTAATCCCACCTCTGATACTTACTAGTTTACTAGTGTATTCTTGGTAAATTGTTCAACATCTATGGTCTCATGCAACTAAAATATAGTGTTGCCAAAAGGCAGTGTGGGTAAATGGATAGGTTGCTTGACTTAAAATCTAGAAAACCTGGGTTTGAACGCTTTTTCAGATACTAGCTCTGTGACTCTAAGAAAGTCACAACCTTTCTGGGACTCAGTTTCATTTTACGTAAAGTGAGGGAGTTAGTTCCTTGACCCCTAAGATCTCTACAAGATCTAAATTTATGAGCCTATGAAGGTACTTCCCATAACAATGAAATTTAAAACCTTGGATATACTAACAATAATCTATAAAGTGGTTGCATATTCATAGCCCTAAATGTACAACGTGTCCACTGAAACATTAGGTGAGGATGATAATGGTGACAAGGGTAAAGCACTGAAGGATGTGGTACACATCCATCCAAAAAGTTTCATGCCCAATGATCAAACAATCTGACTATGTATTTCACACACATAGCGGTAATTCATTAGACAATTAAATCATATCCATTAAAGTAGGATAACAATACCAAGCTTACTAACTAGCTAATATAAGTTAGCTAAAAAGTACTTAATGATTACCAGTCAAGTAATTAGACTTCACTATATAGAAAAGCTTAAATGCTGGGAAAGAATGTCATTTTCTTTTCAGATCTGCAATCTAAAGAGGAGTTCCTCAATGGAGTCAGTCAGAATTCTGATATAGAAAACATAAAAAATAAGAGAGAATAAGTTATAAGTGATAAAGCCAGGCATTTCCATTTGCGAGAAAGAGTACATTAGGGTAATTACAAAACATGCTGTCCTCTGAAATAATGTATTTATGAAATGTGAAAAGTATTTTAAAAGTATTTTGTATTATTTAGAGACATTACATTGTGAATTTAGGATATGACTGAATTATTCACAGATTTTAAACAAAACACAGAAAGATGGTTTGATATCTAGGTGGAAAGAATCTTTTCTAGTTTCTCCCTTTACAGAAGAAGAAAATAACAATGTTTGTAAAGTATACTTTGATAGCCTAAGCCTCCAGGATGACCACCAAAATTGTATAGGAATTTTGATCTTAAACCACAGGAAATCCTAGGAGAAGGAGCTTCAAGAAATGATCTACTCTATTCATCTACCTTGAGATCGATGAATGTTACAGGGGTGGGGAACCTGAGGCCTTGAGGCCACATGTGGCCCTCTAGGTCTTCAAGTGCAGCCTTTTGACTGAATCCAAACTTCACAGAACAAATCCCCTAATTAAAGGATTTGTTCTGTAAAACTTAGACTTAGTCAAAAGGCCACACCCAAGGACCTTCCCCACCCTTGACATTCCAATATGGAGAACAGGCAGTGGATAGATTCGCTGGGCCTGGAGTCAGGAAAACTCCCTTTCTTGAGTTCAAATATGGCCTTAGACATTAACTAGCTGTGTGTGACCCTGAGCAAGTCATTTAACCCTGTCTGTCTCAATTTCCTCATGTAAAATGAATTGGAAAAGGAAATGGCTAATCATTTCAGTATCTTTGCCAAGGAAACCCCAAATGGGGTCATGAAGAATTGGGGCTCCACTAAAAATGATTGAAAACAACAATAACAATATGGAGAACTGTCTGGTCTCATCTTGCCTTTAGGATCCAGATAACACATATACAATTCTTTGATTGGTTCTTCCACATTTCTTTAAACCACCTGAGTAGTCAAAACACTCTTACTTGTGTCCTATTTAATATACTTTTCTTTATTTTTTAACCCACTAATTCTTCTTTGCTCTGCCACTGAAATTGAAAGAAATGAGAATATCATAGTATAGTGGGAAAGCCGCTGCACTTGGTGTAATAGGGCCTGGGTTCCAATTCTGCTTCACTTACTGGGCGTTGGGCAAGCCAGTTTTCTTTTGAGCCATGAAGGGGTTGGACCAGATGAGTGCTATCCAGCCTAAATTTGGTGATCAGCATGTATTTTAGCAAGATCCTTCAGATATTTAGGGACAGCAATACAATTTCTCCATTGACAGATTTTAGTTATAAAGACATTATACATCTTTTTTTTTTTTAAAATAAAAGGATCTGCTTTTAACTTGGGCTATAGGTTAGGTCCAACTGTTTTTTTTTTCTCCTCAAATTTTGTAGTTGTCCAGATTCCTGACATACTTTTTTTTGGTGGGGGGTAGAATGAAACTAGCTAGTGTAAGTATATGCAATGCTACTAACCCATTTATTTCTGAGGATAGAAGATAACCTGGCAGTCTTAAAGAATGACAGTGAGATCAATTTAAGGAACCAACTGCTACTCTCCAACAATGGGCACAGACACTTTTGTGTTTAGTTTTGGTAGTTCTTTCCATTTCAGAGTACCCTGCAAGGACCACCTCCCTCCTCGGTCCTTGGTTTCTACGGGCATTGTATAACACCCCCTTATTCTAAAATGAGCTCAAAGCTAAAACTGTAGAGTAATATCAATTTTTCTTCAGTGCCCTTTCTACCTTCCTCTTTTTTTGAACTCCCTCTTTCTCCTTAACACTATAGAATAATAAGAACAGATTGCTTTATGGAAATTGAAGCATGATCTGACATATCAGAGAAGTGACTTCCATCTGTGAGGTCAATCCAGCTTAAGTAAAAACTCAAAAAGGAACTATGGCATGTGTGCAAAAATATAATAGAATCACACAGATGGAAAGGACTTCTAAGGTCATTTAGTCCAACATGTACTTGAAAAAATATCCTATGCAATATATGTCACCTGTGGTCTGCCAGATTTTATATGTAAGACATTAAGGGATGTGGAAGTTACACACCTCCTAAGGTAACCCATTCCACTTTGGGGTGTGTGAAGGGTTAGCAAGTCTTTCTATACATCAAGCTAAAATTGGCCTCTTTGAAATGTGTGCTCATTGCTCCTATCTCTGTCCTCTGGGGTCCAAACAGAGCAAGTCTAATCTCTCTTCCATAGAATGACCCTTCAAACAAATGATGATAGCCATCATAGCTCTCCTAAGTCTTTTATTTCCATTTCCTTCAGCTGGTCATTATGTGCAAATATTTGGAGATCTTTTACCATCCTGACACAAGAAGGATGATAACTCACAACTAGATAAACAACCTTCTACAATGAATTACATACAAAACAATGTTGTTTTATATGCTTTCCTTTTTATGTTTATGTGTTCTTATTGTGTCAATTGATTTACACTGGTTAAACTTCTCAGCAAAATGATTGTAGTCAGTGTTAATGCCACTTCTCTTGTCCATTTCCCAGTTTTGAATTTTAATTACATGTTTTAAAAGTTCAGGTGTAAGTTGTTTCAATTGAATACCATAGCCTATTTTTTCTCCTTCATTTTAAAAATGAATTATTATCTTAACTCTTTCCTGTCTATGATCTGACTGGACAAAAACAACTGATTTAGGAATAACTTTCACATCAGTAGCAAGTTTTTTTTTTAAAACTTATCTATTAAGACATACGTTTATTCTATAGAGTTTATCCATTTATTTCCCATGGGTGAGATCCTGGACTCTCTTGGTTGAGCTGAGTTATCTCATTCCCAATGGGAGAGATCCTTCATTCTGTATTGTCTGGTATATATATTATTTCATGTATGCCTTCTCTGATTTCTGTTTTGCTACGATTTGGATAAATGGGTTTCTTTGCTATCTTGATGTATATTCATTGTTGAACTGGTATGTTGTGGGAAAAGGGATCATACATTCACATGGCAGAATATAAATGGACAATGAGTTGGGTCTAGAGTTGAACCAGAGGAGGACAAAAAAGCTGAATTACATTTGAGAAACTTCAAATCCCCTTTACTCACCCCATATTTTCCATTAAAGTAAAAGTTCATGTTTTTAAAAATAACATTCTTTTAGTATTCCTGTATAACTATAAGGCATGGAATATAACTATTTCTGAAGAATTAGAAATTAGTATTAATCACAGAAGGCAATGGAGAGGTACAAGTTGAGTATGAGCAGGCTGCAACATAGAATCAATGTTAGAAACCCTAAAGAATAAGAATAAAAGATATCAAAGGAATTATATGATAAGAAGAGAATATGGGCAAGTCATCTGTCAAAAAAGAGGGATGACATGTAAATAGCAAGAGTGGAACACTATCACCCTCATGATGTCAGGGGAAATGATGAAGGGCTTCCAAAACCCTGGATGGATTCACTGGGGAAAACTTATGGAAGGATTTGGATGAGTTGTTTGGGATAGGCAAGCATGTAGGGATTATAGTCTGGACTGTGGGAAGAAATTCCCATATTGAAATGATCACAGATCCATTTGAATAGTTGGCAGTTTATTTGCCCTAGCATTAATCAACATAGCTTTGTTTTTCATTACTTGAGTTTTTAAAAATCAAAATAATTTTATAAAAAGATAATTTGTATTAGAGTAACCTATAAAGTATAAAAATTAAAACTAACTTTTAAACAAATCAGTGAAATAGCTAGAACTTTGTTGTTAGCATTTTAGAAAAAATAATTTAGCTATGGAGATGTAGGAATTTAAATCAGTGTGCAATATGTGGAATTTCAATTACTAGGGAATAGTTATTGTTCTGCAAGTTCAGGTTTCTGAATCTTACAACAACAATAATGATAATAGTGAGCAAATGACTTCTATTTCAGACAGAGGCATGAAAAGTTCAAAAAGAGACCAGCCCTCCAACAAACACCCCAGGAAAGTAAAAAAAAAAAAAAAAAAAAAGACGAGCCAGGAGGAAGAATTACAAAGAAAACCAAAGAGAAACAGCAATAATCTCCTACCTGTCATGCAAGTCTGTATTGGGAGGATGGCCAGAAGCCTGCACAAATTCAAAATGGAACTAGACCATGATGTTGAGGATGAAGCCAGCTCCCAGAACTGGGGCCTAAGGACAGAGATTTGGTAGAGCAACAGGAGACATAAGGAACTCCTACAGCTCAATTTCCAGAGAGACATGGAGAGGCATCATGTGCTTGGCTGGGTTTTTCCAAGAGGCTTGAAGGTGGTACCTTGGGCTGTTATGATAGAAAGTAAGGCTTCTGAAACACCGAGGCAGCTTACTTTGGAGTATCAGAAGAAAATAAAGGCTCAGACAGCTTCCACATCAGGAACCTAAAAAGAGGCCTGAAGCTTGTATTAGGAGCTACAGTGCAATGAGGCAGCTCGAGGCTTCTGACGATCACAGTCTGTAACATTCTGTTGGGAAATGTTCTTATTAGGGTTTGGAGAAGTAGAGGGAGATGGAGAAGGGCCATGGGCAAAAGTTGTGTTGGGACCCTGAAAAATAACCCAAGCCAGGGATTATGGAAAAGAGGTTAAGCCTCTCTATCCATCAGACTGAGAACTGCAGGGACAGTGGAGTCAGATAAAAGCAGGTACAGAATTAAGTAGGCCCTGCTTATCACATCCTAAGAGTGGAGGATCATTCTAACATAGACACAGTCAAGAAGTGGAGGCAGGAGGTATGAGTGAACAGAGGAAAATGCCAAACATAACAAAGGATTGCTATGGTTTAAGGCAATCCCATAGGAAGAGAGTAACTTCTACAAGAAAAAGCAAAGTCTTGAAAAAAGTAGTCTGGCCAAAATAATAGTAACAATAAGACCTAATATTAATATGGCACTTAAAGACTTGCAAAATGTTTTAGATATATAATTCCTATCCCAAAACCCAATGGTATGGAACTCTCTAATCATTGGTAGAGATGAATGTTTGGCTCTTTGTGAGGGGTAGGAAGGAGTTGGTATGAGATCTGGAGAGCTTCAGCCTTCTTCAGTCCTTTTCCAGACTCTTCATAGCCAGTCCCCTTTGAGACTTAACCAAGCTTTGAGTTGAATTGCTTTAGACATTTCTGTCTTCCATTTTAGGTAGACATGAGAAGACCTGGAATCTCCATCATATCTCTATTCCCAGTTTGCTACACTAGAGACTGCAAGGAGTTTCTCCTTGGGTAAGATTTAGGTCTCTCTCTGCCTCTGTCTCTCTCTCTCATCTTACTCCCAATGGAAGAGGTCCTTCATTCAGTTTTGTTTGGTATATGTTCTCATTTTGCTATGGTTTGGATAAATGGGTTTCTTTGCTAGTCTTGATGTGTGTTCATTGTGTAACTGGTATTAGGTGGGCAAGTGGTCAAATCTTCAATATAGAGCTTGGGGTCCTCCTCCCAAATAAGAAAGCAATCAGAAGTTAGAAGGAATCTGATCATATCCCTAGACTAACAATATTTAAGGGATCAGAAAGACATAATTCTAACCTGGTATTCCTACTTTCTGAGGAAAGCAGAGTGGCCTCTTACCCTAATCTACTGCTTCTTTTCCTGGAAGAAATTAAAATTTCTTTTGAAGAAGGGTAAGGGGAGAAAAGTGTAGATAGATGTATCTTCAAGTCACACAATGAGAGCCTTCCATATACATATATAAAAGTGATATTATTATCATATTAGTGCCCCTGAGGAAAAACAACTGGGGAAATAAGTAACTTAGAAGAGAAGGTGGAAATCTTACCTAAGCAGATGCGGGTCCCTAAAAACAGAATGGCAAAAACAGAACTCAATGATTCCATGACATATTGAGAAATATTAGAACAATGTCAAAAGATTTAAAAAAATAAAAGAAAATGGAAGGTATCTACTGCTGCTGCTGCTGCTGCTGCTGCTACCACTACCACTACCACTAAAAAACCTGCAACAATAACTTTCTCTGAAAACAGGTCAAAAAGAGATATTTTAAAAATCTTCGGGGTCCCTGGAAGGAAGGGAATCATCAAGCAAAAAACCTAGATACACTTTATCAATTCAGAAGAGAAAGCTGCCCAGATCTATTAGAGCCATAAGGCAAAGTAAAAATATGAAGGATCTGCCTTCTGAAAGAAATCTTAAATTGACGACACCCAGGAATATCATGTGGTCATTGATAATCACAATAATTAAAAAGAATTGACTGAAGCATAATAATTTCTGCTCTCATTTCTGATTTTAATTATGAGTAATCTTTAACTTTCAAGTGTGTTTCTTATAAATGACACATTGAATATTGCTTTTTAAGGCACTGGGCTTACCATCTCATTTTTATGAGTGAGTTTTTACTATTCACAGTCAGGGTTATAACTGCTAATTATGTATTTTCTTTCATCATGTTCTCTTATACTTTTTCTCCCTTCCTTAAAGTTGGTGAAAGAAAAGGAAAATGTATATCGATAACTTCAAAGGGCTGATATAGGTCATCGTATGTATAGGAATTCAAACATAATTTTTGAAAAAAAAAACCAAACTCAAGACTCAGTTTTGCAGCTATCTAAAAATGTGTGTTTGTTTGGATTTTAAAATAGAATTTCATAACTAGAGGTATTGTAGTCCAAGTTCCTCCCTTCAAAGGATTATAAGATTTAGATTTAGAAGGGAATTTATAGGTAGTCTACTCAAACCACTTAATTGTATAGCTGTAGAAATTGACCACTAGAGTGGTGAATAAAATTCCCATCCAAGATCACATAGGTACTAATACAGACCTGCCTTTCAGAGAACTGCAATACTATGAGCAAGATGATATAGTTGGTTAATGGTACAGCTAGGACTAGAATACAGGTTCTTTGTTATAGCAAGGACAGTACTTTTGCCACTGCAGAGCATTTTCAAGGCATTTAGAAATTGATTCTGGATAGTGCATCAAAATTCTCAAATGTCAAACAGATAAATTTATTTGAGGTCTGACCTAGTTTTAATATTTGTATACCATGTTATCATTTGTTTTTGAGAAGACATGCTTATTAAGTTTTTCTTTTTGCTAGATGGAAAATTTCTAACCTTACATTAAATTATCTTGTTGATCTTTCAAATGGAGAATTCCAGAAATGATTCCTTTGCCCACATCTACCCACCCTCTCTTTACTGAGGCCCCCTAGGAGCTCTGCATGGATGGTTTCCAATTTGCTTTTCACATCATAACTCCAATTCAGGTCATGATCAGGACTTAGGAAACTATGTTTGTTTGTTGTTCATTATTTAGTCAAGATGGAATAGCATTTTTGGTTTTGGTTTTTGCTATAAGCAAACAAGTACGCAAGATGCACCTGCCCACAGAACTAGGATTATACTACAATATTATTAAAATGAACAAATACCACCTTCTACTGTCATGACAGAAGGAATCCCTATATTTAAGAACATGCTTTTCTGAGTGGCTGAATTAATTAGTAGTCTGCTCAAGGGCTTTGTAGTCTTAATTAAAACAGAATAAATAGAATTTGTTTTGCTGTTGGGAGACTGGAGGAAGTAATTGAGCTGTCAAAATGTACCTTCTTTTATTTCATTCTATTCAACATAGATTTATTAAGTGCCTACTATGTGCAATGCACTGGGCTACATACTGAGTATGTAAAGTTAAAAACAAAAAAAGTCTGCCGTCAAGAATCTTACATTCCTTTGAAGATCTGTTCTCTTTGGACCCTCCTGTCTACTGGGAGGTAGCAATAGATTAATATAAATTGTGCCCTGTGAAACTCCATGCTACCCAACTAATGTATTATTCTTCCAGATAACAGGAAAAAAGAACATCCTAACAATTACAGCTGTCTAAAAATGGAGTGCATTGTCTAAAGGAATAATAAGTTCCCTGTCATGAGACATCAAGAAATAGCTAGATGACCATATGAGATGCTATAGATCAGATTTATGTTTTGTACATAAAGGTTAAACTAGAAAAACCCTGACATGCTAAGGCTACATGAAAAAGAGACAATGATTCTGGGAATTATATATATGATAACAACAGCAACATCAACAACAATAACTCATATTTTTGGAGCACCCTAAAGTTAGCAAGGTGCTCTCCTTAGAACAATCCTTGTAAGGTAGTCACTGCAAGCATTATTTTCTTGGCTTACTATTAATCTATCCTTCCTTATTCAGTCCAGGACCAGTCCTAGGAAAGCCAGTAAGGCAGTGGGGAGAAGGGTAATATTGGCATGTGGAGCTTTCAAAAGTTCTGAAACCACACTGCATATAAGATATGCATTTATGTTCTGCTCTTACTCAATCAACAAGCATTAAATGAAGCACCTTCTCTGTGCCAGGCACTGTGCTAGGCACAGGAGCTACAAAGATAAACATGAAACATTCTTGATCTCAAAAAGCTTAAATTTTATAGAGAAAGACAACATATATATGTATAGAAAATAAATAGGAAATGATTCCAAATGGTAGCACCAGCACTCTGGGGGATCAAGAAATACCTCATGTTGGAGGTAGTGTTGAGCTGAATACTGAAGGAATCTAAGGATTTCACGAGGTTGAGGTAAGAAGGGCATGAATTCCAGGCATGCAGAGCAAGGTGGGAAAAAGCACAGAAATGAGACCAAGATAACAGAGTTAGAGCTAAAAGGGACCTTATAGGGCACTGAGTTCAAACCTCTTATTTTACATATGAAGAAACTGAAGCACAGAGTGTGTACATGACTTTCTCAAAATCATATAGCCAGTAAGTGCCTGAGATAGGTTTTGAACCCAAGTTTTTCTGATTCTAAGTCCACTACACTATACTAAATGTTATGGACAAGAAAAAGAAAGGAAGTCAGTTTGGTTGGATCATGGACTGCCCGAAGCATAGCAATATGTAATAAAGTTAGAAAGGTAGATGTTATTGCCAAACAGGGATTTACGTTAGATCCTACAGCTAACAAAGAGTCACTTGAGTCTATTGAGCAAGGGAGCCACAAGGTCAAACCTTTGCTTTGGGAATATCACCTTGGTAGTTATAGGGAGAGTAGATTGGAGAGAGAGGGAGAGTAGTGAAGGAGACTAGAGGAAAACATTGCTGAAAAGATATATGAGATCCAGATCATACATGTCCTTGAATGCTAGGATAATGGTTTTCTATTTTATCTTCTTGGGATCAATGGTACAACATTAAAAGGGCATGGCAACTGATTGGCACTGGAGAAATATGGGAATGAGAAAAGTAGGACATAAATCTGAGTTTTGAATCTTGGGCAACTGAGAGCATCACAGTGGAAAGAGGGAAGTGAGGAGAAGGGATCAGTTTTAGAGGGAAAGAAAGAAGTTCAAGATGCTACAAGGACATCCAGGTGGCAATTAAAAACATGGAATAGAAACTATGGGGAGAAGTTGGGGCTGGGACATACAGAATTAGGACACATTTTCATGGGGGTACTAATCAAACCCATTCAAGCAGATATTATAGCCAAAAGGCAGATGTATAAACCTTCAGATTCCATAAAAGCTCTATTTTTGCACTCAGTCCATGTTGTTTCATAGCCCACAGGCATCATGTACCAGAAGCAGGGAAATAAATACCAATGAGAGCAGTGGTCAGATAGCCTAACACTTATACTGGCTGATCTTACTCCCAACTTTCTATGTCTACTGAAGTCAGTTCAGTGATGAGACTTAGACTTATTTAATAGTATAAAACAACACTGCCACATTACTAGTAATTAGGCAAAAGAAGAAAGCAATTAAATTGAATAAGAAATAGTTTTTGTTTATCTCTTTTGGATGAGGTGCTTGAAGTGCTGCAGATTTAATTATAGGAGGAGGTAGATAAGAGTTTTTGGTAGCCATTCTAAAGAAACATTTCTGGTTTCTTGTCTGATTTCATCTCAAACCACTTGTTTTTCCTTTTGTTTCACATAGGTATTGACTTACCATGATTTCAGTCCTTTCATGGCTTACCAATGGAATGAAGAGACGAGGGAAAGAATGAGAAGGTTTTCTTGAAGTAACTGAGGAAAAGTTGGAAGAGTACTTAAATATATATATGGGAAAATCATTAACCTCTCTTGCCCTGAGAGCAGCAGGAGTTGCTAGTGGGACAGTCAACTAGTAGGGCTAAAATGAGAGTAGTCAAACAGGTAGGATCAGTACCAGATGAGTTTATAGGCAGCATGTGTTTGCCACAGTTTCATTTATAAGGCTGTGTGAGTTTAAATCCAGATGCTGGCTCATAGTGGGATTGTTTGAGATACAAGAATGAACTATGATCACAAATAGGGATAAAGGTAATGAGAGACTTGCTTGAAAAATATGAGGTTAGGGCCTAAATGGTAGATGAGGCAGAATCACAGTCAGCACCTGGGATAGCTCCAAGCAAGTCCTTTTGCTCAGGAAAACTTCCAGTCTTTTTTTTTTCTTCTTTTTTTCTCTTTCTCCCAACCCCTTAAGGAAATTCAGGCCTTCCTAATTTTCTCCTAGCCCTCAGGCTATTCTAGGCTTTAAAAAGGCTGTTAAATGAAATAGATCTAGCTCTCTTTGTTGAGTTGGATGCTTCAGAATCCCGGAAACAAGCCCTGAAATTCATTTAGGACACATTTGAGAATAATGGGAAAAGAACTAGATTAGTAGTCAGAAACGCTAGTTAGAATCTCAGTTCTGATACTCATAAGCTCAATCACTCACTTCATCTCTCAGCTCTAAGATGAAGGGATTGAACTAGAGATTCTCAGATGATAGAGATATCTACCGAGCAGAGTTCCTGGAGGTTTCGGATCCTTTGTGGCCTTGGTAAAGTCTGATTTCTATCATGTCATTTGGATCCAAATCAATGAAATCTTATTTCTCTGTGACTTAGCTTTAGAGGAGGGAAGATGTTCTTTGTAAATTGAAATATATGAAAGACAGAAGACCAGGCATGTAAAATTTGCCAAATGGAAAATAAGTGAGATTTTGGGGAAGAGATGTTGGGTTGGACAGCTCTTCAGACTAGATGGCTTAGTTATCTAAAGTTAGAAAGGGTGACACCACCTATTTGCCTACATTGAAAATGGCCTTTAGGTGGGAAGGGAGTAGTAGAGACAATCTACACCTGTCCACTTTTACATATAAAATATTTATATATCAGGTTATCCTAACTCCTGTTTGTAATTTCTTCACATAGCCAAGAGTCTTAAAATACTTAAGCATTTTAACTTTATCATACAATTTTATAAATAAGGACAACAAATGCAGGAAATAAAAATCAATAAAGTTTCTCAAAAATAAAGGGGTATATTGGGGCAGTGGATAGAGAGCTCTGGCCTTGGAGTTAGGAGGACTTGAGTTCAAATCTGGCCTCAGGAACTTGACACTTACTAGCTGTGTGACCCTGGGCAAGTCACTTAACCCTAATTGCCTCACCAAAAAGCAAAAAAAAAAAAAAAAATAAAGGGGCATAAAGGAGGGTCATGGTTTTCTTGTTTTATTATAGCTTTCATTACAACACTAGAGCTGGAAGAAGCCATCTAGAAATACTATTTCATTTCTCAGATGAGAAAAAAGAGAAAAAAAAAAGAATAAGAAAGTTACACAGGTAGTGACAGACATAGGATCTGAACCTGAGTCTTCTGGCCTGATCCCCTTTCCACTATACCACAGTAGAAACACTTACCCTTAAAACATTAAGCAGAAGTGTACATTTGCCTACTAATTACAAAACTTTTTTGATTATCAGTAATTTCATAATATCATTTAAAAACATCTTTACTTACCCCCACCCATCCAGGCTTCTTACTACTACTGGAAACTGATTTAATCTCCCTCATTTGGGGTATCCATATTGCTATGTCTAAATTCCTATTTGTTTTTCTCTGCATCTGAATGGTTGTAAGCCTGTAAATATCTTGGAGCTTCACAGTACTCAGAAAGATCTCCCTTAGCCTTTCAACAGTCTGAAACTTCACTCTTTATTAAGATAGTGGCCCATAATTATGTTACAATGAAAAAGGACAATAGGAAAGCCCAGAGTTAGAGGGATGGCATCCCCAAGCAAAGCGAACAATCAAGAGTCCTATCAGAACCATATGTAGAGCTAGGTAGCAAAAGCCGACTTTGGATGTCTAGGTCATGCCAGCATTGGAAGGAATGAAATTGTGGTACACTAGCAGATATCTGGTAACAGAGTTGCCTGTTATTCACAGAATCAAATATGCAATATCCAGTGACTCATCTTTTCAGCAGCAAAGTCACCTGCTTGTGAGATTATTGTGATTTTTGCTAAAAACTTGGTATTCAGTAGGATGAAGAATCCCAAAGAAATCCATTCATTGAGTTCTGTAGACAGTCTCAAGAACAGGTTATGGATTTTTCACTATGATTTAGATGATTCACAACTCAATACTTGTATCCAAGGGAAAAGAAATGCATGCAAGAAAAAGAAACATGCAAAAAATTGAATTAGAACCATGACCACCTGGTTCTCAGATGCTTGCAAAATGCCTCTTGCTTCATAGGCACAGACAGTTTTTATCATGTGTTAGTGTGGTGAAATGCAAAGAATACTAGGCTACAATGCAGAGATTTTCAGCCCTAGTGTCAGATCATGAAATAGTTGTCACCTTATCGGTAAATTAAGAGGTTTGTACAAAATTATCTGAACAATTAAAAAAAAAAGAGTATCACTTCTTTCTTTTTTCTTTTTTTTAAGAGTATCACTTAGAGGGCAAGGGAAAAGAACACGATGGGTCTGAAGAGACCATGACACAGAACAAATTAGAAACTATGAAGAATTGGAGCAAAGGATGCCATCAAAGATGGTGTCATAAAGATCTGAGTTCAAATTCCATCTCAGACACTTACTACCTCTGCAACCCTGGGCAAGTCACTTAACCTCTCTCAGTCTCAGTTTTGCATATTTAAAATGGAGATAACAATAGCACCTACCTCACAAGGTTGTTCTGAGGATCTAAGAATATATGTATAATACTTCAGAAACTTTAAAATACTATATTATTATCATTATCATTGGAGGGAACATATATGGGTTTATGGAGTGTAATATGGCAGTAGGACCTCAGACAACATCTAATCCACTCCCCTTATTTTACAAAGGAGGAAACTGAGGCAAAGAAAAATTGAATGACTTAATCAAAGGTAACACTGGTAGTGTCAGAGAATATATTTGAAACCCAGTTCCCCTGACCTCTTCCCACTGTACTCCACTGCCTCTATGAGAGCACAGTTCTTTTTTGAGTATTTGAATATTTTAAATAACAGATGAATAACTAAGGTCCATTCATCTCTGCTAAAAAAATAGAATTCTATTTACTTAAAAATATTTGCTGAATTTAAGACTCTAAAAAAACACTTTGCACTTTATGCTTTTGCCCCTTTATTTAGACTTAAGAATTTATACTATGATATCTAACTAGCATTCTTTCTCTCAGAGTGAAGAGATGGGCTGCAATGCCTTAAAATATGTGAAGGCACAATGAATAGTTAGAAAATTCTATTATGAGTCTTATCTTTATGAGCCAGACTTTTTAAAATTAAAAAAGCATACCATTAAAGCCTCCAAGCAATTCTACAAATCAACAGTTTTATCTGTCAAATTATATATATTATTCACAATATATATGGACATACATATATATCTGTTTATTATGTTTATTGTGTTTATTATGTATGTACATATATGGATATAATCAGATTTCTATTTGCTTCTATTTACTAGTATTACTTCACCCACAGTCCAATAAAAACTGAAAAATTTTAAATAGCCATTTATTTTACCTGAAATTTCAGGCTACCTTCTTTGAAAAAATAATATTTCTAAAAGGCACAATTTTTCAAAGACTTATAAGAAATAAGCACATTCTTCTTTTGTAACAATATCTTTTTAGGTTAGAAAGGGTCTATAATTTGAAAGGTCAAAGAGAAAATGTTAATGAAAACAGAGCCCAGTCAAGTCAAATAAAATAAGAAAATAAACAGAGATTTTGCTTCAGGCATTCCAAATCTGATTTAAGCAGCCCTCTCCAAAGATCCAAATGCTATTTACTGACATGTAAAATAATGTGCTTATGGTCCTGTATGTCAGCAATTTTCATTCTTGAAATCAGGATATAATATTTCTTCCAAAGACAATAACCCAAAATCTTTTTAGGTACAGGAACCAATTTAAGTGATTACCTGTAAGCTAATTTTAAAAATTGGATTGAACAAAATAGGTCAACAAAGCTAATAAAAGTCACTAATTAGTGATACTTAATAAAGAATGCCAAAGGATATTTTAAAATATTAATACAATACAACCAAGTTGTGGATGTTTTAATAACAAAGGAATGAACAGAAGAAGGTGATTGTTTTGTAGCCTTAGGACTTAATCTAATTCCTGCAAATAAAGACCTGGGCAAATGACCAGTATAATTTATAATAACTAATAACCTATTTCCACCACATAATATCCATTTTAAATTTTAATTCAAAATGTGCTATTATTCACATAGGGACACTCACATCCCATGACCCATTATAGTCTCAGCTAAAC